>NC_056728.1:774791935-774824435 GCF_019279795.1 Protopterus annectens | reverse complement strand
AAAAAAAACTGTATAAAAGTTCAATTTGTGTTGCACAGCAAGGGAAGGGAAGGAACAGGAAGCTGTGGCAACTCTAATGCGGTCAGTGTTGTGGAGTGACAGGCCAGTGAGTAACCGATGAAGCAGGATGAAACTGAAGAGAATAATGCACAGGCAGATGCTTTACAACTTTCTGTAAAATGCCCACAGGAAATAGAGAACAAAGAATGTGTCCTCAGTTTAGAAGAAATTGAACTAAGGGAAGAGTTGCTTGATTTAATAGAGATGGATGGATGGATAAGATCAATAAAAGAACTAGACTACAGAAAGTCAGTGAGACCCAACATGTTAGAAGTTTGATTAAACAAATGAACACAGTAATCAGGACTGTTCACATAAATTCATGTGATATAACAGAAGTAAATATGATTTATTACTGCCCAGCTAAATTAATACAGATAAACTCTTACCACAAAAACACAGGGCAGTAAGAGAATGGAAGGGGGAAATCAAATGCCATCATGGATGTATTGAATAGGGAAAACTATAAAGCAATTAAGACAAGCAGCATCACTGTTAGAAGAGCACAGAAGAGGGAACAGGTCAACAACAATACTCAGCCAAATGTGATAAAAGCAATGTGTAATATAAGAACAGATCAGGATCTAGCGTACATTGCAAATAATAGAGATATCAGCACAAACAGAAAAATGTAGAAGATATGCAGATAAATATAAAGGAAAAGTACACAATAAGCAATTTATTAATGACCAAAAAAAGTGTTATAGAGAATTGAGAAACAAGGTGAAAGGAACAGAAACACCACAAAAAAAAAAAAAAAAGAAGAAATTAACACACTTTGGAAAAATATCTACAAAGATCCTGTGGAACATAACAAAGATGCTGGATATCAGAACTACAAGAGAGAATAAGAAGTTCAAATGTACAGGATATGAAATGGGATAAAGTAACAGCCAGAGAAACTGAAACAAAATGAAGAAAAGCTAATTGGAAAACTCCTAGCTCAGATGCAGTACCTAACTTCTTGCTAAAATTATTAATATTTTGATTTGAAGATTTAACTATGAGTTTGCACTATTTGTATGCACATTCTGAACAGAAGCCAACCTGTTTAACAACAGGAAAAGCAATGCTCCTCCTTATGATCCAACCTGCAAGCTATCCTAAAAACTATAGACAAGTAACTTGACTTCAATGTATAAATTATACACTGGAATTGATACCGACATAGTTTATAGTCATTTAGAAGAAAATGCAATCATGGCACCAGAACAAAAAGTTAACAAAAGAAAATCATGTGGAACAAAGGATCATTTGTTGATAAAGTCATAATGGAGAACTGTAAAAAGGGGAAGACTCTAAGTATGGCATACACAGCCTACAAAAAAGTATTTGACAATATCTCACATTCATGGATAAAAGAGTGCTTAAAAATGTATAAGACACCCTACACTGATCGATTACATTACAGCGACTGTGAAACAGTGGCAAATTACTTTACAGTTAAGCCACGATAAAGGACAAATTATTATTCCAGGGATAAAAATTGAAAGGGGGATATTCCAGGGTGACTCTGTCACTGCTGCTCTTTTGTCTTGCCCTTAACCCATTAAGCTGTCTACATAAGAGATTAGGTCATGGCTACAGTTTGGCTCCCAGAAAACAACAAAATATAAAGCCTTCTAATCTTCTTTTTGTGGATAATTTAAAACTGTATAGTTTGTCAGATGAGGAACTGAAACTTTCTCAAATGATATAAGAATGTCATCTGGTCTTGATAAATATGCAAAAGCAACCTTTAATGCAGGAAATCTGCAGCACCAAGTAAACATAAGCCTAGGATAGGAATGTGATATAAAAGAACTTGAGCAAGAGGGAGTGTATAAATATTTTGGAATTAATGAAGGATAAACAATAAAACATGAACAATTGCAAATAAAACTTAGTAAGAAATATTTTAGAAGACTAAAATCAATACTGAAAGCAGCTCTGAAATTTAGGGACAAAGTTCAGGCTATAAACCAATTTGCTATTCCTGTCCTAATTTACAGTTTTGGAGTGATTGGCCCCAAAAGATATTGGATCAGTTTGACAGGAAAAGAAGAAAAATGCTTCATGTTATCAAATTATTTATAAAAATCAGTGTATACCAAGAGTATTTCTTCCCTGTTATGAAGGAGATATGGGCCTCCTTAAAATTGATTACATTTAGAGATCTGCAATCTTAGGACTGGATACATGTCTGCTGACCTCACAAGACCCAAACATAGTAAAAGTTTTAAAACATGAGGAGAATAAATCTAAGATGACTTCCCTGCTTAGTTTAGCAGAAGCATATCAGTGTCAAGCGGGAATGGAAATCAAACCAGAAGTAAATACAAATCAGGCAGCAACTAAATGTGCCAAAAACAAAAGAAAGGATATAAGGTGAAGGATCAGATGCGAAGGTAAGAAATGTGGAGAATGCATAAATAAAATTTCAAGTACAGAAAACTCTTGGAATAAGCTCATGTTGATCAGGATAAAATTCAAGAATGGTTAAGGAGAGGTGAATTTAAACCAAAAGGTGAAAGGTTAATATTGGCATCCTAAGACCATGGACTATGTACATGCTGGTTTACACAGTCCACTGAATATGTGGGAGAAACAGACAAATCTAGGTTTTATAAAGCAGAATTTGAAACAGCTGCACATCTTGATGGTGGTTATGATATACTAATGGCAGGACTGTATACTGAAAGGCATAGTAATGTGGCAAGGCTGTTGCACTGGGGACTGTGCAAACATTATAATTTTGAAATATGTGAAAAACATTGGAAACATGAGCCACAAAGCATTATAGAAAATGATGAAGTTTATATTATGTGGGATCACCCATTACCAACAGTTCAAAAATTAGAGGCAAGAAAACCAAATATAGTAGTCTATGAAAAGAAGACAAAAGTAGCATTGATCATACCTCTCAAGTGTACCTCATTACGAGGAATGTACCTCATTTGGGGTCTTAAAAAGATCATGTTCCTCAAAGTTCCTCAGTGTTCCACATTGAAAGACTCTGTCACACATTCAGTGTTAGGAATTTTTTTAAGTGAAATCCATGGTAAATAGAAATGAATAATATTAATTCATTAAAATATCTTCTTTGTAAGTAAAACCAGTACATTTTAACCATCCTATGGCCTTACTAGTTGAAGCTGTTAGTAAGCCATTAGTATGTGTTCCTCATTTTGCCCATTTGTTCCACATTATGAGGGCTAGTGTTCCTCATTTTGGAGATGGAAGGTTGAGAGCTATGGCATTGATCACTGAAATTACTGCCCTGTGACTGCAGTGCCTTGTGTACAGAGAGACACAAAGTTATAAAATACCAGGATTTGCAAGCAGAAATGAGTACAATGTGGCAGAAGGATAACCAGCCAGTTTCAACAGTAGTAGGAGCAATGAGCTTTATCATCATAGGATCATAGGAGGTTACTAGTCTAATGTCCCTGGGGCCCTTACAAGCCTAGCCAAGAGTTTATCCCCAAAAAAGAAACCTCGATCAGCACCTGTTGTTCCTGTCAATGAGGGACACAGGTTGAACCCCTGGGACAAATTTCTGGTTTCCCATCCACTTATTTAGGTTGCGCTTGAAGAAGGTCAGCAACGTACTTTGTTTGACGTGTATGGGGAGTCTATTCTAGAGGCAGGGCAGCCTCTGGGAGACAAACCGGTCTCTCCAGCAGATTTTGTTAATGTCGCATATTAGATTTAGGCCTTTCATTAGGGTAATGCATGAGGAGTTAGACTTATGGATATGAAGCATCTCTAGTAGGGCAGATTTATAGATAGCCTTGTAGGTGAGACACAGATCACCTCTGAGCAATCTGTACAATAACGAGTAGAGTGATAGTGATTTGAGTGATTTGTCTGCATAGGACAGGTGTTGGAGGCCATCGATCCATCGATTCTCTTTCTGAGATATTTCTGTGGCCTTTTCAGTTGGTGCAGGTGTTTGGAGAGGTACATACCAAACTGGGCGTTGTACTCATTATTATTAGCCTAATGAGGGAGGAGTACAGAGAGGTTATAACCTCCTTCTATCTGGATGCAATCCCTTTACTTATGAAATGAACCAAGTAAAATGCTTTTCTGACCACTGCTGTTACATGATGGTCAAATATGAGATTGTTGTCAACCTATGTACCAAGGTCTCTCACCACAGGTTGCATGTTTAGGGGGTTGCCGTTGATGTGTTAAACAGTAGGGGCCATGTTTTTGCCGAATGGTATGATAATACCTTTTTTTGTGTTTAACTTAAGGCCATGACTTTGGCACCAGTCATTTCTTGCTGTGAGACCCTCTTGTAGTATACTAACATCATCTGGGGAGTCAATGACAGCACCAAACTTCAAGTCATCTGCAAACTTGGTCAGCCATAGGCCTTTTATCTTTGGCTGGATGTAGATGCCAAACAGTTGGGGTCCTAGCGCAGATCCCTGGGGAACACCACTAGTGACAGGCCTGCTGTCAGAGGTAGAGGCACCTATTTTGACCTTGTGGGTCCTATCAGTGAGCTAGCTGGCCATCCATCTGATGAGATAGGGATTTATGCCAAGTTGTGCTAGCTTTTTAATGATTCCCAATTGGGGGATTGTGTCAAAGACTTTGGCCAAGTCAAGGTAAACTATATGTACTGACTTTCCCTCATCCAGGGCCTTGGTGATGGTCTCAAAACAAGTCAACCAGGTTCAACAGGCAAAATCTGCCCTTGACAAATCTGAAATGGGTGGGGTCAAGTGCTTGGAGATTTCCTATGTCCTTGTTTATGAGGTCCATAATAATACACTCCATGGCTTTACAGATAAGACTTGTCAAGTTAATGGGGGGATAGTTTCCAGGGTCAGTAGTGGCAGCACCTTTGTGCAAGGGGATGACAATGGCAGTTCTCCACGCTGCTTGAATGAAGCCTGTACTTAGGCTATGGTTGAATAGAGTGCTCGATGGTGAGGCTAGTTCTTGCTGGAGATGGTTCAGAATACAACCTGGGATACTATCAGGTCCCATGGAAACTGTGTTCTTTTCCTTGGATAGGGCCTTTAGCACTTGATCTATGGAGATGTGAGGTGAAGGATAAGTATCAGGATGTCAAATGGCCTTTGGGGGGGGGGTCAGGAAGTGAAGTTTGCTCTGAAGCTATCTGCTAACAGGTTGACTAAGTCAACAGGATTAGTGTAAGTTGTACCATTAAGAACTAATCTGGAACAAATGAGGGCTTTGCCATGGAGGTTCCTGACATAACTGAAAAGGGCTTTGTGGTTACCCTTTGTTTCGGAGGCTAGTTTTGATTCATAATTGGCTTTGGATGTTTTTACTAGTAACCTAATTTGTTTGTTGAGGCTAAGGAGGGAATTTTTCCATTTGGAATTTGTGCCTTTTTACCCTTGGACAACAGTTTCTTTCTTTTCTTGTAAAGCCTGTTGATAGAGGATGTCCACCAGATAGGTTTGTGTTTCCTTGAGAAGCAGGTTTTAGTTTTGTTGGGTATGGGTGAGTCCATGTAGTTGTACAGGTGCTTTTATACTGCATTGGCATACTGTTCAGGATAGTTGTCTGCATCCTCTGAGGGTGCTGGTGGAGTGAAGCTACTGATACCCTCCCTTAGAAGGTTGTAGTCAGCTTTTGAGAAGTTTTTTAGCCTGCTTATGGCTGGGGGGGCTTGGATGGGATAGAAACTTTGAATGAGACAGACCGATGGTCTGATCTCACTGGGGAAGAACTTACTATGTGGGTGGTGCACCCATGTTGGTGATAATCAAGTCTAGAATATGGAGGATGAGACAATCTGGTCTAGTGCATTAGAATTATGAAGCCAATGAATCGTTGGGTGAGTACATTAAAGCAGGAATAGTTCACCCAGTCTATGGTGGGGTAGTTGAAGTCACCAATGATCAGAGTATTAGGAGGTACCTTGATAGAGTAAAGTAGGTCCAGGTAGGAGGAGTGGGTGTCCTGAGTCATGGAGGGGGGTCTATATCTGGCTATAACTTGGATGGGTGTCTTGCCAATTGTCAGTTTCACCTGGAGTAGTTCTAGTACATCATGCTGGCAAGCCAGTCTGGAGATGTACTTGTCTTTAATGAAAATAGACACTATATCACCCTTAGTCTTCCCGACCTCATTTTGGGGTCAGAATGTGTGGAATGAGGTATAGCCTGGTAAGGCAGGGGTGCCACAGCCTTGAACCAAGTTTGTGACTGCACAGATGTTGGCATCTTCCAGTGTGAGGAGAGCCTCCAGTGAGTGCATTTTCAGGTTAAGGTTCCTAGTGTTAAGCAGCATGACCTTCAATTTGCTTTTTAACAGATCTTTTATGTTGGAAGATTTATCTTTGGAACATTGCCTAAAAAAGGCACAATGGGGGAGGCAAGAGCCTTGGCCAGAAACCTGAATCCCAGGGGTAACAAGTGGAGGCCATCTCTGGCAAAGCATCGAGGTCTGTCAACCATGTCATCCCAGGCAAACAGATACTGGATCCCCTTGGAATGACACCAGAAACTAAGCCAATTGTTGAAGTGAATCATTTTTTGTTGGTACAGTAGAGAGTCAATTATTTGAACTAATTGGGACCTAGGGTAGTTTGCATAACATATAATTGAATCGGACAAAAAACTTCTAAAATCTTGTTTTTTTTCTGCATGCAGGAATACACTTTTCAACCATTCAGAAATTCCAATGGACAATAAATAATATTTTTCACACATGAGCTGACTCCAAGCTCAAAAAACATGCTTAAGCAAATATGTATAATGTTTACATATTCCGACTTTATGATTTTTCCTACCTGAAAACTTTGGAAGGCTGTTTCTGATAACTGACGTTTCTTATAATCGACATTCAGATAACTGACTCTCTACTGTATTGTGGTATCATTCTTGGTGAAGGCAGGATGGTGCTTAGGGCTAGGGTCATACCTGCCTGGGACACATACTCTGAGACCTCAATAATGTCTCTCTTCATATAGTCCAGGGAGGTACATCTCAAGTCATTCACACCAACATGGACAATAACAGAGTCATACTTGTACCTGTTGTGGAGAGACTTAAGTGTGTGCATGATGTGGTAGATTCTGGCACCTGACAGACAACTGACCGTGATATTCACCTTGTCGAGCCTGGTGAGGGGGACATCAGTGTGTCTCACAATTGAGTCACCAATGACTAGTATGTTTGGTTTATTGTTATGGCTTATGGGCTGTGTGAGTTTATTGCTATGCCTTATGGGTTGTGTTTGTGAGACACTGGTGTGTCGTCTGCTGTCTGTGATGTATTTGGTGTTGTGTGTGGAGTGTCTCTGAGTATGTTTTGGAGATCTCTGCTTTTTAGGTAAGTTTTTATTGAGGACCTCTGCATAGGCAGATGTGTGTTGCTTGGCTATGTGATGTGAGTGGTGTGGTATTTGTGCTGGCAATCTCCTCTTTGTCAGGACTACTGACTGTGGCATGAGAGAGCATGGATTCCAGGTTACTGATATAGATGTATTTCTCACAAGTAGAAGAATTATGTGCTAGGAGGGTTGTCAGTGAACATGAGGCAGTTGCTACACTGTCTCAGTATGCCCATGTTGACCAGGCTGGCAGGAGAAACTGATGGGAATTGTCCAGACATAGTGTTCTGAAACTTGGATGGACTTATGGAGACAGGGTTTTGATAAGAAAAAAAAAAAGAATTTATAGTTGTGCTTAGATATGTTACTGATACATGGAACTCCATATGAATTGCAGGAGTCAGTACTGGGCACATTGCCGGTGCTGTGAAGAGCACTTTTGGCTAACATGAAAGACTGAAACAATACTAATTTCATGAACCTTAATCATACTTTGACTTAGGAATGGAGTCCATTCCTGTCATAGTATTAGAAATCCAAATGAGTTAATGATTCAAAGAAACTTTATTGCCATGTAGGACCACACAAGTGCAGCCTACACAAAATTACAAATGTCAGCCCACGAGAGAAATGCAGTGGAAATAACATAGATACAGCAGCATCAAAGAATAACATAATAAAGAAAATAACAAGACGTATGACACGCAAGAGGTAGTTCACATCACATAAACATACTCAATGCCCATTATTCAGTGATAAATAATAAATAAATACCCACCACCAAACCCCTACACTGTTAAGATATAGAATAAGTAGAGACTAGTGAATAGCAATGACTTGGAGAAATAAATAAGAGAACACATTAGAAATGAAGCAGATGAACAAGCAGAGATACATAAATACATAATGCAGAATGTACACTTACTCTTGCTTTAACACAGATCTAATTTTCAGTACTCTGATATTGGAATGAGTTGACTTACATGACACTTTGCTTTTAACCATTGTCACTGAAACAAGTGCTCTCTACTTCTTCCAGTAGATGTACTTTTAGGGTGATTTTAAACTGTTTTGCTTCTTGATGAGCTTGATTTCTGAAGGAAAGTGATTTCAAGTTGCAGATTGTAGCCTAGATAGGGCTCTTTTCTCAGCCACTGTTTTGAAGGGGATCTAGTTAGTATTACGTTATTATTTTCTGTTTCACAGAGAGTAGTTATGTTCTCTGAGGGGAAGAATAAATCTTAGAAGAGGACAATAACCGTGTATAAATTGTATATAAATACTTTGAATAATAGTGCTTCAAGCAGAAAGAAAGCAAGCCCTTGAAGGGACTGGTAGTGAAACAATGTCATAGTGGTGCTTATGTGAGATGCTAATAAGGTAAATCTACAGACTTTATTCATGGATTTGTATAGCTATCTAAATTATATCATCTCTTGTTCCTAACTTGTTTAAAACTTCTCCAAATAATACTATCAAATCTTTAATATTACAAGTTTCAGTTTTAAATATGTTTAAGCCAGAACAGACATACCAGCTAAGTGCCACATTTGCAGCTGGAAGTCTATTAACATCATCTCAAGTTTTATCCTTTTTGAACTCAAGACTATTCTGAAATAATCTCACCTAAATAGCCTAAGTACAAGTAGGCAAAAAGAAGGTCAAACTCAATATCTGACTTCTCAAAGTAGTGAACTGGAAGTATGCATATTTTAGTTCTCACAGTTAATAGTATAGTAACATAGTTAGTAGCATAGTAACAAAGAAGTAGTACTTGATTGGATCTTAACAAACAGTCCCCAGCAAAAATATACAACAGGCACCCTCCCAGATGACCTTAGTGATCACCCCCTAATGTATATCATCAGGCATAAAACTAATCTTTCCATCCCAACCCAAGTTCGATCATCCCGCTGTAAAAAGCATTTTGACCCCAATCTGTTTCAAAATGAACTTATGCAAGTCAACTGGTCACCTCTTAAAACACTCCCAATAGATGAAGCAGTTAACCACTTCAATAATACCTTTCTCACCATCCTTGAACACCATGCCCGTTCCATACGTATAAAATCTAAAACAGCACCATGGCTCTCTAACAAAACTAGGCAACTAATTCTTAAAAGAAACAAAGCCTGGAATACATGGCGAACCACTAAAAATATAACTGACCATCTCTCATTTAAACAAAAAAGAAATATGACGAAACAAGCTATCCTAAATGATAAAAAAAATTTCTACACTCAATTACAACAATCTTCCCTCCACCAACCAAATAAATTTTGGTCTGCTATTAATACTCTTCTATCCCCAGGTAAACCAGCCACACCTACTCCACAAGGCTCCAACACCAACTCCCCCTCAGAAATAGCTAATGCCTTTAACACCTTCTTTACTTCAGCCATTCTAAAGCTAGCTGATCAACAAAGCCCTGACATCTCCAAACTCCCTAAGCCTAGCTCCACCCCTCCTCCATTTCACCTCCAACCCATACCTACCTCCTACATTTTGTCCTTACTTCAAAAACTTAAGCCAACAACCCCTTCAGCAGATAAATTACCTGCAGAATACCTCCAACTAGGTACCAAAGCAATAGCGTACCCCATCTCTACTAATTAATAGGACTGTAAAAGAATGCACTATCCCTTCTGTCTGGAAAATCTCCTACATCATCCCTCTCTTCAAAGGCGGGACTCTTTAGAGTATTCTAACTACCCATAGCATTACTATCTCCTCTTGCAAAATTATGGAGAAATGTATTCACAAACAGTTACTTAATCACCTGTTAAGCAACGATCTCCTAGCTACCTGCCAACATGGGTTCGCCCATTCCACAGTACTACCAGCCCTACTATCCTTCATCGACTCTATCAACATAAATCGCAACAATAACACTACTTCTTCTGCATTCTTTGTAGACCTGTCTAAAGCCTTTGACATGGTTAATCATCAACTTCTCCTACAACGCTTACATTCCCTCTCTCTTGACAATCAAGCCTTAAGCTGGTTCTCATCCTATCTTGAAAACGAACAGGCAGTTCTCTGGGACAACCATCTCTCAAATCTTCTCCCCACCTCTATAGGAGTTCCTCAGGGCTCCATCTTAGGTCCTCTTCTGTTTTCCATTTTTATTAATGATCTACATCTAGCCACTCCTCTATCTACTTGTATTCAATATGCTGATGACACAACCATCATTTGCTCTGCCTCAACCCAGACTGAACTTCACTCACTAACACAGCACACCTTCACCACCATTGAGCAATGGTTCTCTAACCACTGTCTCCTACTTAACCCCAAAAAAACCAAACTTCTGCTCTTTCCACCCACTCACCTATCACCCTCCATTGATTTCACACTTATATCAAACAATGGCACACTTATCACTCCTGACCAAACCACGAAACTCTTGGGTATTACTATTGACAACCAACTAAAATTTGACTGTCATATCAACTCCACTATAAAAACAACTAACAGGAAACTCGGTTCACTCTATAGAATCAAATCTTTCCTAACCCCTGAGGCTAGAACTACTATAGCTAGAACCCACTTAATATCAACCCTTTTATATGCTTCTTCTATATACACTAATCTGTCTAAGTACAACCTCAATAAACTAGCCACATCCTACAACAATATCGCCAGATTTGCCACTGCCTCTCCATACAGAACTCACCATTGCTTGAACCTCATAAAACTAGGGTGGCTGGAACTACCCCATCTCATCCAATACTATCAACTCACTATTGCCCACAAAGTCCTCTACCACCCTGAAAACACACCAATGCTCTCTACCCTCATAAAGCCCTACCACAACATGAGGAAACTACGTTCCTGTGACAAAACTCTTGTAAAAACCTCTAGAGCAAATAATGTAGCAGGTGACTCCATATTTTCTAACTCAATTGGCAAAATATGGAATCTACTACCACCAGACCTTACATCCCTGACTTCTATTCCACTATTTAAAACCAATCTAAAACTCTTCCTAACTAACCACTGGCTTTGCTCTTGCAATAACCCTGGGTAACCTTGCTCTCTTCCTTTCTTTCCCTCCCTTCCTCTCACCTGATCTTCCTTTCCTCTCTTCCTTTAAAAAAGGTTTCTGGCTATAGCTCATTAGTTATATAAAATTATAGATTTTGTTACTTATGTCTATATTAAAACTTTCATACCTAGTAAAGCATCTATTATAGACTCATGCTGTTGACTCACACTGTACTCAGACACTTAGATAGCCTCTAATGAAGTTTATGAAAATGGTTTTATTGTATAACTTGTATATTCTTAGCTTGTTAAGTATTAGATAGTGGAGCTTTTCTCCTCGGGCCTCCGCTGAAAATGGACATGTATCCAGTTGGACTAGCCCGGTTAACAAATGTAAAATAAAATAAATAAAATAAATAAAATAAATGAGCTAATCAATTTGAAATCAAGAAAGCTTTCTAGAATTGATGTGAATATGACATTTCTAGCTGTCCTTTGTGAAATACTTGCTTCTAAAAAAACATCTCGTAATCATGTGCCCCTTGCAGCTATGGCCTTAATTGTGAATGATTAACTCAGCTCAGTGTGTTAACCAATTAGGCAATATCAGGGCAGCAGTTTAGGGAGGGGAAACACATAATCTGTGAGTGACATAAAAAACAGCAATTGTGATCTTTTTTTCTGGCTGCTACACAACAGATCATAGCCCAGCTGGGCTTTACAGCAGCCTCCTCTTGCAGACATTGAAACAGGTAAAAAGTCTCTTAAAAAGTAGGCACAGCCTGACTCTCGAATGATATCTACTTACTCTCAGTTCGGATTAATGAAAAACACATCTCTACAATTACAACACGTTTCACTATTGTCTATCATAAAAACACCAAGATAGAACAAGTAAACAACAAAATTACTGGGTGTCATCACAGATGACCATTTGAAATTTGACCACCATGTAATCACACATGGTTAAAAATCTCATAAAAAGGTAGGTACATTATATGGAGTAAAAATCTACCTCACTGACATAGCCAGAAAACGTATAGCCTCTTCTTTCTTACTACCATCTGTTGTCTATGCTGACCCAGTCTTTACTAACCTTTGGGTATCACAGCTGTTCAGACTTGAGCAATGATATAATAAAATAACCAAATTTGCAGTAAACTGTAATAATAAAACACACCACTGCCTAGCATAAGAGAATTAAACCGGTTAGAACTGCCACATCACCTAGCTCTTTCTCAGTTATTTATTTATTGATATTTGCTTACTGGAAATGTCTGACTGGGTCAATAGTACCCATTTTCAGCTTTGACCCAGGGAGAAAAGCTCCAAGTGCATCATTTACATATTAATATATTCAAATGTAGCACATTTTACAGCATAAGTATTACATTTTACCATGTACTTATTTAGATCACAATGGTTACAATTTTACAGGAATACTTACAGTGTAGAAGTGGAGAATAAAGGGATCCTTACCAGTGCAAAATATTCATTTATTAGTCCTAGATTTTGCTCTTTTAATTTCTCCATGTCTTTTGGGTTTCTAATACCATGACCGGAGTGGACCCCCATTCCTAAGTCAAAGTACGATTGAAGTTCATGAAATAAGCATTGTTTCAATCTTTGATGTCAGCCAAAAGTGCTCTTCTCAGCACTCACAATGGGACTAATAATGACACCTTCTGCAATTCGTCTGGGGTAGCATGTATTGGTAACATATCTAAATACGATTGTAGATTCTTTTTTATAAGACCCATTGCTCCTACTACTATTGGAACTGTCTGGGTATCTTTCTTCCACATTGCTCTTGTTTCTGCCTGCAGATCCTGATATTTTATGACTTAGTGTCTCTTTGTACGCAAGACACTGTAGTCACTGGGTGTGGCGATTTCAATGAGAAATGCTACTTTTGTCTTATTTTCATGGACCACTATATCTGTTTTTCTAGTATCTATCTTTTGAACTGTTGGTACTGGGTGATCCCATGTGATGTAAACCATCATTTTTAATGATGCTTTGTGCCTCATATTTCCAGTGTTTTTCAGCCACTTCAAAACCATAATGTTTGCACAATCCCCAGTGCAACAATCTTGCTCCATTATTATGCCTTTCAGTATACAGTCCTTCTGCCATTAGCATGCCACAACCAACAATGAGGTGTGCAACTGTTTCCAATTCGGTTTTACAAAGCCTACATTTGCCTGTTTCTCCCACATGTTCAATGGACTTTGTAAACCAGCTTGTATGTAGCCCACTATCTTGGGCCACCACTATTAACCTTTCAGCTCTTGGTTTGAATTTGCCTCTCCTTAACCATTCCTGCATTCGTTCCTGATCAACATGAGGTTCTTTCAGAAATTTTCTATACTTAGAACTATATTTATGCATTTTCCACATTTCTTGCCTTCTCATCTGGTCCTTCACCTTATATTCTTTCTTTTGTTTTTTGGCACATTAATTTGTTGCCTGATTTTTATCTACTTCTGGTATGATTTCCATTCCTGCTTGACACCAATAAGCTTCTGCTAGATTAAGCAGAGAAGTCATCTTAGATTTAGCTCCTCATTTTTCAAAACTTTCAATATGTTTAGGTCTTGTGAGGTCAGCAGATATGTGTGTAGTCTCATGATTGCAGATCTATACATGGAATTAATTTCAGGGAGGCTCATCCCTCCTTTGGAATGGGGAATATATAATCCTGGTATGCACTGATTTTTATAAATCATTTGGTGAGCATGAAGCATAGGTTCATAGGTGTGTACTAGGCTAATGGCCCTGGAACCTTTACAAGCATAGCCCATAAAAGTGCCCTGGCATCATACTGCCTGACATTAGTTCCCAGTGCCTCTATCAAGCAGAACCACTGGAGTGATCCTCGGGGTGAACTTTCTATTTCCCTTCCACTTATCAAGATTTCTCTTGAAGATGGCCAGTGAGGTATTCTGCTTAACATGTATGGGAAGTCTATTCTATAGCATAGGCGGTCTCTGGCTTATGAACCTGTCCCTCCAGCATATTCTGTTGATTGTAGTAATGAGGCTGAGGTCTCTGGAGAGTGTGGTGTGGAGGGACTGGGATTTCTTCAGATGCAGCATTTCTAACAGAGCTGGGTCAGACATGGCTTTGTAAGTCAAGCCGAGATCGCCTCTTAGTAGATGATATGAGACAGAGAATAGCTGGAGTTTTTTGAGTCTCTCCATACAGGACATGTGTTTAAGGCCTAGGATCCTCTTCATGAGGTACTTTTGTGGCCTTTCCAACTGTTGCATGTGTCTAATGAGGTACATGCCAAATGGGGCATTATACTCGATGACTGGCCTAATGAGGGAAGAGTAGAGAGAGATGATGACCTCTTTCTTCCTGGATGCAAAACCCTTGGTAATGAGATGTGCCACATAGAAGGACTTTCTGACCTCAGTGGCAATGTGGTGGTCGAAGGAGATGTTGCTGTCAACCTGTGTCCCCAGATCTCTTATAACTCCTTCAGTGGGCTCCCATCGATGTGGTAATTAGTGGGAACTGAGTTTTTCCCAAAGGGGATGATGAAGCATTTTTTGGCATTAAGCTTAAGGCCATGGTTTCACACCAGTCATTGGTTTAAGTGAGGCCTTTCTGTAGGATGTCTACATCACTTGGAGAGTTAATAATGGCTCCCAGGTTGCAGTCATCCGCAAACTTAGTCATCCAGAGTCCCTCCGTGTTAACCTGGACTTCTGAGAAGTAGATGACAAACAGGAGAGGACCCAGGACTGATCCCTGTGGGACTCCACTCATGACTGGTCAGTAGTCTGACTTGGAGTCCGCTACTTTCACACTGTGGGTTCTATCTGTGAGCCAATTTGCAACCCACCTAGTGATATAGGGGATGATGTCTAGTTTGGTGAGTTTATCAATAATTCCTTCTTCTTTTCCTATATAATCTATCCAACACATTTTGGGGCCAGTGAATCACTCCAAAACTGTAAGTTAGGACAGGAAGAGCAAATTGGTTTATAGCATTGATTTTTTTCCTAGATTACAACACTGTTTTCAGGATTAATTTGTCTTCTAAAGTATTCCTTACTAAGTTTTATTTGCATGTGTTCATGCTTTATTGTTGATCCTTCATCAATTCCCAAATATTTATATACTCTCTCTTGCTCTCAAGTTCTTTTATATCACATTCTTATCCCAAACTTATGTTTTCCTGATTTAAAGGTTCATTTTGCACATTTATCAAGACCAAATGACATTCTTATATCATCTGAAATTTTTTGACAACTTGCAGTTGTGCTTTCAGTTCCTCATCTGATGAGCTATACAGTTTTAAATCATCACGAAGAGAAGATGAGAAGTCTCTACACTTTGTTGTTTTCTAAGAGCCATGGCCTAAGGTGTTAAGTAGAGAGCTTAATGGGTTAAGGGCAAGGCAGAATGGCAGCGGTGACAAAGAGTCACCCTGGAATATCCCCCTTTGAATTTTCAGGAATTAATGTTGAAGATATAAATATGTGAGAAAAAGTATGGTATGAATTATAAATGTAAAGGAGTGGTTAATAAGAGGCAAAATTAGTGAGAAAAGTGCAGTTTGAAATATATATTTGAAAAAGTAATTGATAAGAGATTAGATAGGTCAGTGAAAGGATTGTATAATGTCAGATTGTGCAAAAAAACAAAGAGAGATTAGTGAAAGAAGGCAAGAAATTATTATATAGGCAATAGAGGATGAAAAATTCTGGGTACATGGTGGATGCCATAGAAATGGGAAAATGGAGAAGATCTATGTCACATTTAGAACAGAAGCAAATCCATGATTTATGCTACAATTCTTATAGAGCACGCTTAAATGCTGATAAATTAGAATCAGCTCTAATGCTAATAGATTGGTTATCCCAAGCTTTGGCCACTGTACAACAACAAAGGCTTTGTCTGGCCGATTTATTGGTTTGTACACAGAGAGAAGTTTTTTTATCTTCTAATCTAAGGGATCATTTTGGAAGGTAGTTGTCTAGTATGGCATTGAGTATAGGACTGGGTAGAAGGTTTATATAAGATTTTATGGGCAGTTATAAGTTGTAAGAAGGTAAAATGGTATACAAGTTCAAGCCATTTGAGAAAATGGAGGGCAATACAGTGATAGGTGTAGCAAGCTGAAATGGTTGCATATTTGGCAGTTTTATTGCAACATGATTCAAGTTTTTTTTATTGAAATATGGAGGTTAGTGAGAATAGGTGCTCCACATAGGAGTGAAGGAAGGTAAGAGATTGGTAGTGTCAAGGACAGTTTTGATAGACATATTTAAAAAATATATTTGTATCTGTAAGCATCTCTAGTTTTTAATGAGTTTTTGATATTCTGGGTGTGAGGATCAGATTTAAAATTTTTGTCTATTATTACTCCTAAGCGTTTAGCATATGGGACAACTTTGACTTCTATCTTATTCTGAGAAAGGATCTTATACTTTGCTTTGTATAGTATGGCTGTTTTAGGATTTAAGAGGAGAAATTTTGTTTTGTTGGAGTTAAGTAACAATTGAAAATTGCTAAGTGACATTTTAGTAGAGATGAAGGCTTCTTGAGTTTTCTGCTGAAGGTACTTATAATAGTTGAATCACCTGCATATTGGATAAGTGAGCTTTGTCAGGAGAAAGTGTAGAAGATGTTGATAAAAACATTAAAAGGGAACTAAGAATAGATCCTTGGCAAACTCTTGTAATATTTTCTAAATACAGTGAGTGAGTTTTGTAACATTTTACTGACTGCTGTCTGTTAGGAAGGTAGCAGGAAAACCACTGAATAGTGTAAGGTGAAATACCTAGGTTAAAGAGTTGCTGTAGAGGTTTAGTATGGAAAATATAATAAATGTTTTAAAAGATATAAGCAAAGTGCTGAGACTAGTTTGTCAGAGTCCCCAGCAATGTCAACTGTGTTCAAGAAAGATAGCAAGGCTGTTGTACCGTGGGCTGGTCACAATCCATGTTAGGTGATGTTAATTGTTAGTTTTGGAGTGGGTATTAGACAGACTTTTGATGTACACATTTTTTTAGTATTTTAGAAAGAAGGAAGAGGATAGAAATCAGGGGTAGTTAGATATCTCAGTGGAGTTACATTCTTTATGAAGAGGAATTAATTTATTTTTCCAAAGTGCTGGCACATAGGATTCTCAAATGGATCTATTGATAAGAATACTGTTTGTGTAAGCAGTTTTAAATATTCAGATGGAAGGTTGTCGGTGGAGTTAGTGCTGGGTTTGAGTTTTAGTTGAAGTTTTTTGATGAGATTGGTTGAGACAAGTTGTAGAATACAATTTTAATAGTTAGTGGATTTTCTTAGGGAGGATTCTGGTGAAGGAGAGAATGGAGTAGGAAGTTTTGTGGTACTTTGTAAATGAGGTTTAATAAGAACAGAGCTATGAGGATGGGGAGGGATGACGGGTGTGGCGACCCTTTCCAGGTGAGATTTGTTGAGGAGATTTGCTTGGACATGGAGTAGAATCTTTTTTAGATCCAGTTTAAGTAGTGAATTAATAGTTGTCCAGAATTTTTGTGGGTTATATTTATGATTGGTTTATAGTTTAGTGCAGAATGATTTTTTTTTGTCCTTGGTTGTTTGCTTTTTGTCCTGATTATACAGTTGTATAATGCAGACATGTTCAACCTGCGGCCTGCAGGCCGCATGCAGCCCTCATAGTTCTTCCATGCGGCCCTCGACCTCTAACTGCAACATCGACATATGCATGCCTCAAAACACTTTTTTTGTTTTGTGTTTTTCGCTCCCGTGACCTGTAAGTCTAACATCAGTGTGCGCATGTGCCAAAGCATCATTCTAGTTTTGTTTTTGCACCAAAAAAACGGTCAGTGTGTTTATGCTATTATTTTGTGCCAAAGAATCAGTGTGTGCGTGTGTTCTCACTGAAGAGGAACTTGTGTATGGATTTGCCGCCATTGCCTTTGAAAGGGACAGCACTTACCTGTGTTAATAGGTAAGCACGGAGTGAGTGAGTGCATGCATGAAAGCAGAATGTTTGTGTGCGTGAAAGTAGAAGAAGAGTGTGTGTGTGTGTGTGTGTGTGTGTGTGTGTGTGTGTGTGTGTGTGTGTGTGTGTGTGTGTGTGTGTGTGTGTGTGTGTGTGTGTATGACAGAGACACATGTACAAAGAGGCTAACGACAAACAGTCTACCTTACCGAACACAGACAAGTTAGCTCACAAATATATCGTACATTAAAAGTACACTTTCATTAATTGCGGCTTTCCTGACAGAGAGTTTTGTATTGAATATGAAATCATACCTCTCAACTGTATGGATTTTCGAAGAATGTCTGGATTTTTGCCTCATCTTCCAATTTGTGTCTTTTGCTTAGGAAATAAAAGTAGTCATCCAAGGTAATGCAGTTCCAGGGAGTAAAAATGAGACAGCAGCCTAGGATTAATGGGTCAGTAGTGGATTGACTATGTGTTACTGTAGCATATAAAGTTGTATTGTTTTTTCTGACAAACAAAAAAGCACCCAGTACTTTTGTGGGTTCTAAGCAGTGGTAGATTGAATAACAGTAAGCATAGCTTTGGTGGATCATCAATACTGGCAAATCAGGTGGGCACAATGTCATTTTTTAAATGTTGGGGGTTTTAGTGTGTATGTGTGTGTGTTGGGAGTGCTGCAACAGTAGATGATTATTAAAGACAGAGACTTCCAGACTGTGGAGAATGTTTCTTTGTTTCAAAACCTTTAACTTGGGTACTAGGCATGTCAAAAGTAGATTTTTTAAGACATAGCATCTTGCCATTTACAGTGGGTGGATATTTACATTTAATGGACAATGCTAGCAGTATTAGCGGGGGCCTGTGGGGTTCTGAAGGATGCCAAGTCTACCACTACCAATGTCTTGCAAAGTGATCTGGAAATGGATATTGGGATGTTACTGAAAAAATACAGTAAGTGGGCTTAGAAATATATTTTAATTAACCGAAGTGCACTTGCAATTTACAGGCCATAATTTAATTTATCTCAGGTAGTCCAGATCCTGGTAGATTGTACACCATTAGACTTAATTAGGGAGAGCTGTCATTCCGGGGAAATAAGCAGCCCTAGTTTCAATAAAAGCTGTGTGGTTGTTTGCAGGTAGGAAGTTGCAGGATGTTGATGCAATGTGTTTTATTTATTATTTTTAATGGATTTGTCATTTCAAAGCATGGTTTTCTTTGTTGCAAAAGAAGGCAGGACTGAATGAGCCATATAACGTTTAACTGACAATGATGGGATAGAAAGATTATAAGTGATGTATAATGTTTGTAGCTATGATTGTTTCAATGGTGTCTGTGATGCATAAGTATTTTTGGGCCTGTGTCCCACTTTTATTTTTCACTTTGTCCAGATTTCTTGCTCTAAGGTTGAGAGGTATGGTTCCATACTAAATCAGAAGGTTGTATTTACCTTGGAAGACTTTTCGGCAAAATTTTGAGAAACAGAGCCTTTTTAATATCTCTGCTTATTTCCAATATAAACTGACATGTAACCTTGCAAATAACTTTCTTATTAAGCTACTTTAATTCTTTTGGAATTGACAGGTATGCTTCATTGGTTCGGATGTAAGCATAGAGTCATAATGTGACTGATTTCTTGCAGCAGTCTGTGGTTTACTTATCATATTAACTTTTCTGTGTTTCTGGGTGTGTAATCAATTTAACAGTTTTAAAGATGTTTTCCAAAAATAAATAAATACATAATAAATAAAAAAATAATCCTCTCTGCACTTTGTGCTGTTGACAAAGTCTGGGAATTAGTTTTTTTCAAAAGCGAAGGTCAGCATTACAACTCAGTAAACTATCAGTCTGTGAATGACTTCTGCACATATTAAAATGTCTGAATGTCAAATGGCTTTAGATTGGAGGGAAGTTATATGTTTACTCCAGTATGCAGCATGATCTTAGAGAGTTTATGGATTTCTTATTGATTTACTTTTTGCTTAACAGTTGTTTGTTGATTTATTGATGGTCCTTTTGGTGGTGGGAAATTGCATGGATGAATCCATCTCTATTATGATTTATTTTCAGATATTTTGACTTCCAAACAATTTCATTCAGTGAGTGTGTGTCACTGAGGTTGCCTATTTTACAAGTAGGGGCTTTGTGTGTGTGTGTGTGTGTGTGTGTGTGTGTGTGTGTGTGTGTGTGTGTGTGTGTGTGTGTGTGTGTAAGAGAGAGAGAGATTTAATATGTATACTGAATATATTTTTGCAAATGGAATTCTTAGTTAAATAGGCCTCTCTTCCTGGGCAAGTAGACTTGAGTAACCAATATTAGATCTTAGCCATCCAGCTAGGAAAGGTTAGTATGTGGATTTTCCATCTGGTTTGATGAAGGCTATGCTACTTACTCAAGGAGTACATTTATGGCTATCCATCCAGCCATCCAGTTGTCGTGCTGCTGAACTACATTGTTTGATGAGAGGAGCTTTTACAGAAGCTGAAGGTTTTGGAGTCAAGAACCTGTCCATACAAAGTGTCTTGTTTATGTTGCAGTGAAGGCTGTGGTCTTTGTAGTGAGCATTTTAAGTATAACCAGTATTTCTGAAGTAGAGGAAGTCTCTTAAGGCAGGATCTTTCTTAGTCTGGAAAGCAAGCCAGTGATGAAATGTATAGGGACCAGTGAGAGACAGAGGAAAGCAAGAAGCTTTTTAGTCTGTTTGGATAACTAAGTGAACTTAGTCCTTTGACCTTTTTTGTCAGAAATGGTTGTAGTCTTTCTTTTGGCAGGGTGTTTTGCTGAGGTACATGTCAAAAGGGACATTGCACTCAATAATGGCTCTTGTAAAAGAAGAATACAGGGATGTTATGACCTCCTTGTCCCTGGATGAGATCCACTTATTAATGATGTGGGCCATGTAAAATGCTTTCCATACAACGGAGACAATGTGGTGGTCAAAAGTCAGGTTTCTATCAACCTGGGTGCCCAAGCACCTCATGACTGATTTTGTGCTTACAACATTGTTATTAGTGTGATAATTTGTGGGGACATCACTCTCCTCAAAGGGGATGATAATGCATTTTTGGCATTTAATTTGAGGCCATGTTTCTGGCACCAGTTATTTGTTTGGGTGAGACCCTCTTGTAGCTTATTTAGCATTGTTTTATTAAGTCAGTAATGTGAATTCTTTACTTTATTGCAAATTTGTTGGCTTATTTTTGTGGATTATAGTATTGTAGGACTGCTGATGTTGACATTTTACGTAGTTGGACTGCTGGAGTGGTTTTCCCAGTGAGAAATGCTAGTGCTGCAGTGAATATCTGTTTATTTATAAAACAATATATATATTAACCAAGATGTTAGAGTTAAATGTTAGATTAGAGAATGAGAATTAGAATTTTAAGGCAAATATTAGGCATTTCTTACATTTATTCATTGCTCAAATGCACCTACAGTACAGCCAGGTGGTCAACTTTGGTCTCCCGCGGCAGTGAAAGAGTTAAGTATATGATATATTTTATATGCAGCCCCAAGACCATTTCTGTTCACTCAATGTGGCTCCGGCAAGCCAAAACGTTGGACACCCCTGGTATAATGTTTTGAGTACACTATTACTTTTTTCTTTAGCCCTTCTTTTCATATGTTGTACTTATCAGACATCAGTTGTTTGCATAGCTGAGTTAGCCATAGAGCATTGTTAGATTGTATTCTTTTATTATGTGTGGGAACAGTACTGTTAAGGGTATTTATATATAAGGAGTTAAAATAGTTTACTGCATCATCAAGAGGTAGTATTCTTAATACAGACCAGTTCATATATTTTAAAAGATAGTGGGAGTTAAAGTTAGATGGGATATAGGTAATTTTGTATAGATGTTCTTTGGATATATGCATTATATCTCTATAGGTGTAGACTGGCAAATGGTTACTCAGAGTGTTAGGTAGGGTACTAGCTTTAGCATATTTATTGGGGTCTGATACAAGAATCCAGTCAAGGACAGAACTGTGCCTGATATTATTGTCATATTTGGTTGGTGAGGTGACAAGTTGTGAAAATCAATAGAGGTTAATACTGATTGTGGGGATGTCTGGTGTTAAATTATCTCAGTTGATGTTGGCATTGCCTAAGACAATAGTTTAATTGGGAATGGTGTTGGATATCCATGTAAGAATATCTTCCAAGACTGGTATATTGTGGTCTAGTGGAATGTATAGTAAAGCTTTGCAGAGGGTTTTGTTTTGTTAACTTTTAAGAAGGTGATAAGTATTTCTACATGGTTGAATTTTGGAATGGTATTAGAATAGTTTGTAAAATTATAGTGGTTAAGGTAAAATAATGCACTACCAGCAGCTTTTGTCTATCCAATCTGCACTGATTATATTGTAACCTGGGGGTAGAATTTCAGAGTTTTGGATATTAGCTTTAAGCCAGGTTTCTGTAACATATAGCATGTCTGGAGTATGTTTAGATATCCAGGTATGAAAATGAGTAATTCTGTTACAAATGCTCGAAAAGGTTAAGTGTTACTAGTTTTAATCTTATTATGGGGAATGGTAGTTCTTGATTGGGTGGGACCTGGTTTAGGGTGGATGCCACTAGACTTGCTGATGAGGGAGAGAAGTAGAAGGGACTTTTATAAAAGATAGCTGGAAGTTGGTTATTTTTGCTTTAGGATGAGTACTTAGTTTCAGTACTGGTGAACTTGTGAGGGCTATATCAAATAGCCTGGGAGAGATGGCAGCAAAACTTGTGGCTTGTTCTAAGTTAGCAGTAGTGCCTGCGATTCTACCTATGTGGATATATATTTTTCTTGAATGCAATATGTGTGAGGTAAAGCAGGGTTGTTAAACTAGAAAAAAGCAACATTAAAGTGGGTTGAGGGCTGGGCATTATACTGTAAGGTATATTGAGAGTTTACTGTAGAGTTGAAGGACAATGTCTATGCAGAGTGAAGGAATATGAATGGAGTATATTTGACAATAGGGCAGTATCTATTGAAGGGTACTACTGAGGTATTTGTAAAGATTGGGTGGGCTGAAATAATTGAATGTGTGTTTGGTGGCAGGGTTGAAAAGGGTGGAGATAGGAAGGATATAAGTAGATGTAGTGGGGTTTGGTGGAAAATGGGAGAAGAGCAGGTGAGCAGAGCAACACTAGGTGCAGTGAGAGCGAATGAAGTGGGATGTGCCTGGCAACAGATTGAGTCCTGTGAAAAACAATCGACGAGATTGGACTCTGTGCTATACCACTGCAGCTGTTATTAGTAAGTTCCCTTCATAATTGCAGAGTCTATTGTGATATTAGCTAAGTCTTGTGTTGAGCTAAAGGCAAACCAGAAGCTGAATTAACTTCTTGCTCAGCCTGAGTATTTAATTATAAGCAGGAGAATAATAATAATAATAATAATAATTATTATTATTATTATTATTATTCAGTTTTATCTTAATATGTAACAAATATAACGTATGTATATCACAGTATGAAATGTTTTTGAATTATCAGGGTAAAGGAGACTTGCAAAATTTAGTTAGGTGGGAGGGGGTATCTCATGAAGGTAAAACTGTGCCTTTTTTGAAAGCAATGTCAGAGCTATTTGAATAATTTGAATAGCTGATAAAGATCTATGAACAATGTTCTAGCACTCTGTGCAAACCAGTAGGCTTGTATGGTAATTCCAAAATTCCCTAATCAAATATTAACTTTGAAAATTTAAGGTAATAACCATTTGGGCAATAATATTATGGGATGACATAAATTTAGCAGTGTCCAAACTGTATAGCTTTTTTATATCCTTATCTGGAGCAAGGTTGATTATTTTAGACTTTGGTTTCCTAAGTTAAAATTTTTTGGTAGAAGGTGGAAGTCATTCATACTTGTTGCCACAGTAGATGGTGAGTTGTCCAGAGAAGGCTACTGTTTTTTTTTTTCTAAGAATAAAATAATGAAAGGATGTTAGTAATGGCAGAGAGTGATAGATAGGGGGATAATAGGAGATGTACACAATAAAACTACTACATTTTATCAGTCTATCCGAATGAATATTGAAGACGCTATGCAGACCTCAGGGGGACATTTGGATAGTGTGCTTACAGTAAAGGTCCAGCTAAAAAAAATAATTTAGGGTGAACTATACATATTGCTACAGATGTGCCACAAGCTATAGAATAACAACAACAAAAAAACATATTCCACTATAAAAACTGTACATCCAATCAAATTTGCTGATGTCAAAACAG
Organism: Protopterus annectens; assembly: GCF_019279795.1. Lineage (NCBI taxonomy): Eukaryota > Metazoa > Chordata > Ceratodontiformes > Protopteridae > Protopterus > Protopterus annectens. The sequence goes on along the minus strand of NC_056728.1, from coordinate 774,799,900 downwards.
CGCAGACATTGCATCTAATATCGATCAACTGCAACTGTTACTCAATTAATCAAACCTGTGTAAAGCTAAAGACCATTTTATCATAGGTCAGAACAGATAATTTAGCCTACAGAAATTTCAGTGATTAAATAGCAAGAACTCAGTCTGAATACTTCATGAAAATTGCCACAACTTTAAAGGCAGAAGCAGTATGGCACTAAGAACTAACATTTCCACAGCTTTATAAGTAGAAAGAGTGGTACTATGAATGCCATCAACTACTTTCCACTGCCATTTAATATGTAATGACCGCTGTCACTTTTACAATATTATTTAACATTGATATTTAACAAGCATTTTACATGCATTATGTAATGATGATAAATAACTGCAGGATGCTGTAAGTGAATGGGAAAGATGCAAATAGGCCCAACATAAAGTAAAAATTAAAAACTAATAGTAGAAAAACACAGTTGGACTGGAAGCATCTTTTGCTACATCAGTCGTAACATCCTAAGCATGAACATTCCCCATGCAAATCTTTGCTTATCACACAGATAAGATAAGTTAATAAATGAATGTCTAGAGGAACTTTTGGTGTAAATGATATTCAGTTTGGGTGGGAGGAATGGAATTGAAACCTTTAGGCAGATACTATTTCAATTACACTGAATGGTGTTCTAGATGTGCTAATATTTATTGCATAGGCATCACTTATTTAACAATTTCAAGAAACAGCTTTAAGTCAGTGTGGACGGATGAATGGAATAACACATATTTTAAAGTAGGTAGCACAAAACTTAGTGCCTTGTGACAAAATCAGTTACAGTTTGTTTCTAGTGCAGTGACTTCAGAAAAACAAACAAACTATAAAGAAAAAAAACAAACAAAAACAAGCCTCTTGCAATAACATTAATAACTTGTGTGTTATCCTAATTGAAAACCTGAATTATTTAATACAGAAATAGAACATATGAATTACTTGGTTTACACACAATTCTTGGAACTTATAGGGATTACCTAGCCTAAGAGGGAGTGAAATATTTGGAGCACTACAATCAGGGAACTTTTGAATGCCACGAGGCACTCTGGGAAGGTATCAGAGGTTTATAATGACACCAAGACTAGACTGCAGTGAGAGCACCTAGTAACAGATCGAGTCCAGATCAAGTCCTGCAAAAAACAATCAGTGAGATTAGATTATGTGCTGTACCGCTGCAGCTTTTAGGTGTAAATTCACTTTATAAGTGCGCAATTTGTTTTAATAATAGCTAAGTTTTGTGAAAACTAATGTAACATATATAAGGTGACATGATTTTGACTAAATTATAATACACAAAAATCATTGTAAGCCATAAAATTGCCACCCCTTAATAACTTAATACAGCACTACTGCCCCAATAGATTTTTTTGTTCTAAAGAAAAATATCTAATCACGAATCACTATAACCAAATCAAGTAATACTGCCGATGACTCTATATTCAAATAGTATAGGTAATCTATAGAACCACATCCCACTACCACTGATATCCATTCAGAAAGAAACTCATTTAAAACACAACAAAAATGTTCACATTTCAAATAAGTGGATCTGCTCTTAATATTTCCAGGACAAATATCACTGTAGTCTTCAGCTTGCCAGATTGTCATATAATTTCTCTTCAGTCAGGATCCTATGCTCTACAACCAGATTCACCAATACCTGAAGAGTTTACTAGCGTCTCCCAGCTCTATACATAGTTTTGTGACACTGCCCATCACTTCATCTCTATACTCTATATAAACCTTATGATAGCCATATGTAATTGTCTTTTAGCCTGCTTAATACCCCACATCTTAACTACAATATTAACATTTATTGCCCTACCTAGTTCCTTTCTTTGCTTACAGTTCTTTGAGTTTCTAATCACTAACCATAAGATTTATTATTTAATTGACAAGCTCTCTTATGATATCCACATGTAATTATTTTTGAACCTGCTTAACACCCTACCTCTTAACTACAATATTAACATTTGCCGTCCTGCCTAGTCCATTCCCTTACTTTCATTTCATTGAATTTCTAATCACTACCAAAATATTTATTATTTAATTGACAAGTTCACTTATACATCTCTTCAGATGCTCAGTGTTCAACATCTACTAAATGTATAAGTATCCTTTATTTCATATGAATGTAATCTAATTAACAGATATCGCACCACAGCAAGAGGTTCTCCCGTTCGATTCTCGGCTGGAGCACCTTTTGTGTGGAGTCTGCATGTCCTCCCTGTGGTCGAGTGGCATTCGAAAGACATGCGTGAATGGGCATGCCTTCGTTGAAGGTTGGGCATCGGGCTAGCACCTCGGCACCATAAAAAACTGCCAATCATTAGCGGACCGGAGTTCCATTGTGGTGACCCCTAACTGGGAAAAGCCGAAAGAAAAACAATGTGTAATTGTTAATATGTATGACTTAATGTCTGTTCATAAATGTGACGCCCCTGCACTGGCCCAGTAATCAAGGAGCCTCAGTCCTTACCACTAACACCAGTGAGGCATGTACACATTGTGAGAATGACAAATACACACACAGTAAAGCACAATTTCCCTTAAGAGCACACAAAGATCACAGTCAGTTTGGGGCTGGTTTCTCCCTCTTTCTCCAGATCCCCAATAAGACTCCCCACTGGCACAGCTATACAGTTGAGTCCTTAGCCAGGGTTCCAAGCCAAGTTCTCCCAGCACTCTCTCTGTCCAACCAGTGCTTTGTGTTCCTGCCCAAGTAGCTCACACACACACACACACACACATGCACACACACACACACACACACACACACACACACACACACACACACACACACACACACACACACACACACACACACACAGAGACTTTGAGATTTAATTCATACACAAAGACACACCTGGGAAAGGCTGGCACAGGTTAACTAGCTATGCCCCCTTCTGCCCAGACCATAAGGTAATTAGAACTGCTACCAGAATCCCTTATCATATACTTTAAGGCCCTTCCCAAAGGGTGACCAGTCTTACTGTGTATTGTTACTATTATCCAAATGATGTGTGACCAAGACTTGCAAGGCTATTTAAGAGTTGCCTGTACAGTGTCACCATATACATATGCAAGTACTCTAAGAGCTTAAATATCTCTAAAACAAACAGCCACAATTAAAAGGTTTAAATATATTTAATAATAAATAATAAAAGAACAAGATAATATTCAACAACTCAGCACAGTGACTACAGAGTTCAGAATCACAGGAAATATTTTAAAACAACATTGCAGGACAGTCTCAAATAAATACAGAAAACATCTAAACTAATCTTCACTATATTCATATCTATGTCTAACAGAAATCACTTTAATCTGGTTACTTACTATTAACAAGGCAAGTGCTGATGAGAAGATGTTGTCATATCCAAAGACAAATACAAAATGCACAGACTCAGTCTCTGAAATAGGGGTTGGGAGGGGTTGGATGCATAGTTTAGGGTTCAGGCAGTGATCAGGACTGGTACTAGGGATACAGAGTGGGGGGAAAATTTAGTGTTGAAGATTGAAAGGGATTTTTAGTTTAGGGAATTAGACGGAGTTTAAGGTTAGGTAACAGGAATGCAGTTTAAGTTTAGAGAGAGGGAATGAAGTTTTAGGATTAGGGTGCAATATCAGACTTAGGTTTGGGGAGGAGGGGTGGAATTTTAGGTTTAGAGATTTTAGGTTTAGGATGTGGAAGGCAAGTGTTATTAGGGTTATGGACTGGTTGGGAATTTTTAAGGACAGAGTTAGGCTTTGGCAAGGCTGTGCAAGTTCAGTAGCATTGGACAGTGAGATGACTATGTAAATTAGTAGGATCAGGCTAGTGGGGTTAGGACACACTTGCTATTTAGAACAAGTGATAGTGAGCAAAGTGTGTCATAAGCTAGAATGAATCCACTTGAAATATACTCTGCTATAACACTAGGATACTTACACCCTTAAGTGATGTTATTCCTCTTCTCAAACTGGTTTGATTCCAACCAGGAGAATGACTGAAATCACAGTGTCTTTTTTATTTTGCTTACTAATTTTACACCCATTGTACTAACAATTGTAGATGTAAGGTAGCTATTCCCACTCCCCCTACATCCCTACCTTATTTGTGTTAACAATAAATACTTTATTGTATAAGCTGTGTTCTTTCTTACATGCAGCCTATTTTGGACCATTTTGTTTTTTTCTTGTATAACTTATACACACGATACGTTAGTAACAACTCTTAATTATGGACATGAAATAATAAAAGCTATAAACATTTTTCAGATATTGAGCAATATACTTGTTTTTGTCATACGGCATGACAAATTTGCAAGACTAACTTTAAAAGTCAGACATTATTCCCAGTGTAATAGATAAGATAATGATGGAAGATAAATGAATATATTTTAGTGTATGGTACCTACCCCCAAATGAGGCAGCATGTGAACTCGATTGACATGAATATTCAATTAAGACAAAGATTAAATTAGTTCTTATTAGCAGAAATACTTTTTCTTCAGTTGGCACAGTTATATTAATGAAAAATTAAATTTTACCATTGCTGATATTCTGTCTGCATCATTTAATTCCCGGGATTCATGAAGCTCGGCCCAAGGACGGCATTAGCCTTGCTCCGACCGTGCTGTGTAGAGATGGTGCAGCAGCACCACATGCATATTAATGAAGATGCACTGCCGCAACGTCCATGTGCATAGGAAATGTGCGCGAGTGCAGGGGGCGTGTCTAAGCGCTGCACGGAGACGTGAACATGTCGGCTGCAGACACGCAACCTAAAATGCTGACTAGTACAGCCTGCCTCTAATAATAATCACTCCTGTCAGTGTCCGTGGATACTGAAATGTATGCAAAGCATACAAGACAGTATTGCGAACACCAAAATAAAAAGTAAACAGAAAGGCACGTAGCTGAATATTGAGTTCCCATCCCTCGAACAAATGACATTTAAAACCCTGTGCCTGTATTCCATTGTAGTGTTAATTGTTATACCAAGTGGAAGCGAAACGCAGCGTGTTAGTGCACCACTGCCATTTGCTAAGCCTAGCCCAATGGTTAGGGTTACCACTTGTCCCACTTTGTGAGGGACAGTCCCTCTTTAGGCAGTTGTGTCCTTACCAAAACCATTATAAATGTTAAATGTCCTGCGATTTTAGGACATAATTATGTCCCATATTTTATGTAATAGTTCCATACAGTACTTATTTCCGTATGTAAAATACCTTAAATGTTACAAGAAACAGAATAAGCAACTAAACTGCTGCAACAATAAACTTTCATTTAGGCATAAAACTAATGTACTATCCTTTGTACTGACCTTGGGTATGTGTTGGCCTGTAAAATCTGATGTGTGTTCCAAAAATGCCCTACTTTGGCCATTTGAAAAGGTGGCAACCATAGATGTAAGCGGGTATGCAAGCGTGTATTTGCGATGGTAAGTGGCGGTGATTCAACGGTATGGGAAATGTAAATGAGCATGTAGGTGTATATGCATGTGTATGTACAGACCGATATCTATATATATATATATATATATATATATATATATATATATATATATATATATATACAAACATGACAAAACAAGAACCAAACAGGAGTGTACTGCTGAAAAAATAGAGTATGAATGCAACAACAAGCAGCATTGAGACCACGGACAGGCAGATGCCTGGCCGTGGTCTCAGTGCTGCTTGTTGTTATATATATATATATATATATATATATATATATATATATATATATATATATATGTATAGATATGAAGAATGAACATGGTCACAATATAGCAGTCATAACGAATGTGAAGGGAAACAGCAGCGGAACCCCCCCCGTAATATTTAGTACTGTTATATCAGGTTGGCCACAGGTGAGCACACTTCTGCATCCCCAGCCACAGGTAGGACGCTAAAAGTGGAACTAATTATGTCCCCGTGCCATGTCTGACTTTCAACTAGGTACAGGGCAGTCCCGGTCCCCAGTTGGACAAGCCTAAACCCGGATGACCACATGAACTCCCTGACAATCAAATACATGTATGTGCCAGGACTCTAGGCTTTGGAGGTCTGAATATACTTTAAGTGAGTCAACATGCAGCACAGGTCTAGAGCAGTAGGGAATGGCACATGTGTAGTAGTTCAGTTTCCCTAACAGGAAACTGGATGCCTGCTGTGTTAGTGAAGTGTTGAGACGTGTGCTCAGGTAACTATGAACCATAGGTATACATATAAATGAAGCAGAACACCAATAGTGTAGTGGTTAGAGCATCCGACTATCGAGCAGATGTTGCTGGTTCAACTGTAGCACACGCCATTTATGATGCGTAATCTGTATACGAGCATATCTTGCTAATTTTATGCTGTATAATGATATAATACCAATGACTATAGGCTTTGGAGGTCTGAATATACTCGGAGTGAGTCAAACTTATTCACAACTCCTCCCCAAGACCACTGTTAAAAAACGTCATCAACTCAGGCAACAAAACATGTTAAATGTGGTTTCTGTAAGCTGCCACAGAATGACACCCTTCCCAACTGGGAAAGCAGGATTTGACTGTCCCATCTACTTAGTCATAGGGGAATGACAGCGGGGTGAAGCAGACAGTTTCTAGGGATATAATTTACATCCATCCTACATGCTAAATTTATATCACTCCGTTGTATTAAAAATGGGTGTAATCATAACACTGACAACAAGGCTTGCCCATTGCAGGACCTAACGCATTTTCAAGAAGAAAACAAACAACGTGATGCAACCATTACAGAAAAAGACATAGAAAAGAAGAAAGTAACATTTCTACATTACCCACCGAACAAATTTTACTGCAATAAATATACCTCTCAAGTGTTTCTCATTTTAAGCCTTACAGACAATGGTCTCTTGCTGTTCCACAATGGCCTGTTACACGTACACTGTTAAGGATTTTTTTAGAAAACGATACTCATGGTAAATAATAGTTAAATCATCTTAATTCATCCAATCTTATACAACACATTTTAACCACACTCTCAGTTTCTTAGTTGAATTAGTCATTAGACCTGTTGCCCCAAAAACGGAAAAGTACCGCTTATTCTAGTAACATTTGAATTGCTTATGCTACTTCACATAACATATAGAAGTTTCATATATAAAATAACTGTTTTATGCAACTATTAAAGAAACTTAGGATATAATATTGTCCTGTAATCTCAGGACATTTGCTATGTCTTGATTATTTTTGCAGGACACAACTGCCTCAAGAGGGACTGTCCCTCACAAAGTGGGACAGATGTTAACCCTAAAGTCCCACCTTGGCCAATTGAAGAGGTGGCAAACCTATAATAGGTATACGGTAGCATGACTCGGCCCAAAGGATGTGGCTCCCAAAACACAATTACTTGTCTGTATTGAAGAGTCTCGGTTCCCATGTATCAGCCAGACGGGAGCAGATTGTATGAGGAACACACAAATAATATAATTAATTCACTGGGCAGGCTGCCGATTCCGTACAGTCGAACACCATGCTGTTGCCTAATGGGCAGCCATTCCCGATACTGTAGTCATGTAGTCATGTAGTCCGATATAATAGGCATCACAAGGTAATATTGTGGTCCTCGCTCCCACCCAGGGGTGTGAGTGTCAGATGCAAGCACCAATGTCGGTGCATTTGCAAGTGCAGGAGTGAGCGGGTGTAAACGTGTTTGGCTACCAGTATGAGAGTATTGCACTGGTAATGCAATGTAGAGGCTAACCGAGTGTAAGAAATTGTAACCAGAGGTCAGCAGTGCTTAACACCATGCAAACCCACGCACACCTGCTCCCAACTGCTTTAATGTGCCTTACTCCCTCCGTATCCAATGGCCTTGTTCTGCCCTGCAGCCAAATAAACATCCTCTGCAAGGGTCAGAACCAGGACCCTGCACACACAGATAATGTGAATTACCAATATGCCATCATATGGGGACCACAAACGG
>NC_056728.1:774768049-774791435 GCF_019279795.1 Protopterus annectens | reverse complement strand
TCCGTTCAATTCTGGGTCCTGTCTGTGAGCCAGTTAATATCCAACAGGTGACATATGGGTTTGCAATTTAACCCCTGAGTTTGTCACAACAATGTCTGAGTGGGTATTGTGTCAATGCCCCACAGGTCAAGATAGGGAAGTGTGAATGATTTGCCCTCATCCATTGCTTTTGGTGATCTTCTCAAAGAAGTCTCACCAGGTGAGTAGGTATGATCTGCCCTGACAAAATCAAATGGATTTGTCCAGTGTCTGAGGTTTACTATATTCTGTTGAGTATCCCACATACCTCTTCCATGGTTTTACATATAAGACTAGTGAGACTTATGGGTCTGTAGTCGCAGGGTCTGTAGATGGCTCACCTTCGCAGAGGGATGGATTGCTCTTTCTCCATTCGTGAGGCATGACGCCTGTTTGGAGGCTACATTTAAATAATAATTCCAGAGGTCCTGATAGGTCATGTTTCATGCTATAGGCTAGAAGTAAGAATGATCTAGACACATGTAGGATCACAAAGACAGAATTACCAACCATATAGGTAAAAGGCAAATATATGTCCACTAAGCCACATTGCCACCATAAAAATCAGTATTTTGTCAATGTAGCAGGAAAATGCTTCTGCTGCATCAGTAATCATTTCATAAACACAAGAAAGTGCAAGCAAATGCTACTGAAATGATAGAACATGTGTGTAACTGACATGCCTACTTGTACCATATGTGCAAGCAATGATGTGGATGTTGGAATGTGACTGGTCATTTACAGAACATCTAATGCACAATAACCATTGCAGAGCATGTATACAGAGCATATGGAGTAAATACAATGCGACATATGCAGCTGAGTACACACATCCATGTGCTAATGTCTGCACTAATGCATCTCATGGACAAAGTGTGGATTAAAACCATCTAAGCACTATCATATATGCAGCAGGATATGGTGACTATGTCAGATGGATGTATAACTACATATAAGGTGCATTTTTAGGCAAATAAGACACTCTATACAGTATTGTGCAACACTAGTAACTGCCATTAATAATGGTGTATTGACACTTAAAAAAACATTTCATAGCCATACCTCTCAACCTCTTAGAGCAAGAAATCTGGGCAAAGCCATAAAAGTATTAAAGGCCAAAAATAAGGACAATTTTTAAATATTGCTCTTACAAGTATAGAAAGTTGATAGAATAACACGTTTTGCATTAGCATGAATTTTCTAAAGGATATGATGTCTGAAACTCAAAGGTCTGTCATTTTCAAACTTCAGCCTGTAATGATTTACCAGTAATTTGCCAGAAAACCACAAGCATATGAAAAATGAACCTAAAATATGAGGCCAAAATCTAGACATTCTGTGAAAATCTGTACATTTGAGAGATATGCCCATATGTAAAGTCATGCAAACTCACAGAAACAGGTGTCATGGCTGCAAATATGTGACAACAATTCCACACGTGAATGTGAAGTGAAACATAGAAATGCATCTGCAGAAAGAAAACATCATATATGGTGAGGAAGAGATGATGAGAATGCACAACATGCATTGCATTACACGGTCTTAAGATGCTCTGCTGACAATGTGTGGTACATAAGGACGTGTCATGCAGTAGTGCATTACCATGTTTGAGGAGAACGCGTCAACAGGCAATTGTCAAACAATCAAACATAATGCTGTAACTCATGCATATCTATGCAATTTCAGGATGTGGAATCCACTCCATCTACAAAAAACATGATGTCTATAATGTTTGCTAGATAGGTCAACACATGATAAACTCTCAAATGGCACTTTGGAACATGGTAGAATGCCTTGAATCATTGACAGGAAACTATAGGAGTTACAGCCCACTAGTATGATGAAATACAGAGGCATTCACACAACTTCAAGGAATAGTCATTAGTCAAAGTGTCACTGAGGGCACATATTCTGGATTACTGTAGCAGTACAAAGTGTCAACTGTCAATCAATCATCAAGTAAAGAAAGAAAAGAAATTGGGTTGATACGCACATGATTCAAAAAAGAAACTCACTGCACAAAAGTAAAGAAAAACTCACATATGAACCCTTGTGAGCAATACAGGTCAATATGAACGGATGAAAGGAATATGTTTGAATAATATAATTAAGTATGTGTCATGGCAATAAGAAGGTAAATCATGTGGCTATCATGGTGGCTACATCACACATTAAAGGAACACAGTTTATATATGCTCTTATTTATTTATTTATTTCAGTTTGATGACTGGAGGTCCACTGCCTAGGGAGCCCATTTTCAGAGCAGGCTCCGGGAGAAAGCTCCATTGTTATTTTAGTTACATACAATCATAGTAAAGAAGACACACTATAACTTCATTCCATGCTAGAGAACGGGAATACATTCTTTGGTTACATAGTACCTAAATACTTAGGATGGCAGTGGTAACTTAATTGAGAGGGAGAATAAAGACTTAGAAGGAAAAGAGAGAAAAAAAAAAAAAAGAAAAAAAAAGTGGAATGGGTTATTTATAATACATAAAATTATGGGCAGGATTCATGAAACCTCCGTGTAAGAGTTAGCAAGTCTTACACGGAGGTTAAAGAAGCAACGGGAGGGATGTCAGCATGCCACGCATATTCACAAGGCATGCTGAATCACACCCAGGGCTAAAACGGTCCGTGGTGGGAAAGCAGAGTGTTCACCATGAGTCCTGCAAAGGGACATGCCCCAGAAGAGTCACAGTCCTGAAAGGAAATTCCCACGAAAGGCAGTCCGCTGAAATGTCAAGAACACACAGCACCACACATGCCCTGCCAGACTATAAACCCAACTGTGGGCCGTAAAACGAAAATTAACAGTTTAATTTTTTTTTTATAATCTCAAAAAGCTTTTCCTGTGACTGGCGCTGCTCATTTGCGCTGGTGTGTCCTTCACCAGCCACGCCAGTTAGCAGTCATTGAAAAGCATAAAAGATATAAATATGCGAATTGCTGGCAGCAAGTAGCTGTGAAGTTTAGAGATGTTGGCCAAAGAGGAGGTAGTCACGCACCGAGCCCCAACAACATCATTTTCTATTTTTAGTGAAATAAGTACTAAACAATCCCTGACATATATGTACATATATAGAACTATAATTTAAGTAAATGTAATGAAATGGGCCATGTATTTTTGAAGAAATCCAGTTACAATAAAAAAAAAAAATTTATAAGCGCCCATGGTTGAGCAGCGCCTACCAAGCTGAGTATGACTGCTCTGCAGGTGAGCAGTGGTTTAACAGGTGTAATATGAGTGCCTGGAGTTGAGCTGCGTTTTTAAGATGCTGAAACTGTGTGTGCCCATAGCTGAGCAACGCCCACAGTGTAATATGCGTGCTCACAGCCAAATGACGCCAGAAAAACCAGCGTAACATGTTTACGCCGAGCGCGCAGCGCCGCCAACTGGCTTTACCGGGCGGGCAACGCGAGCAAGCTGTATCAAAGCCACTTCTTAGCACAGACACACTCCCAGCCTGCTCTAGACAGTAGTAAAATAAAAAGCAATACTGCAGGCTCCGAACCCAGGATACTGTGCATCATAGTCAAAGTACTAAACCACTAAGCCATGACAGTTGTAATTGAGAAATGCAGTATTAGCATATATATAGGAATGAATGGAAATAGAAGCATGACAAAGCAGGTTTCTTTAAGTTGATACATTTCAAAATAGCCAATCGTTGTACAGATAAGTGCGGATAAACGGCATATATAAGCCCCATAGGGCGGGAAATACACAGCATAACTGATTGTGTGGAACCTATTTGCAGTCAGGATGGCAGGTGTAGGAGAGGGCAGTCACTCCGCACAGAGGTGGGGTGTTGAGAGTCCAAATATATGGTTTGGCTCCTAGTCCACGATTATTGGCGAGGCTCAAACTCATGCAGGGCCAGGTTCTGTGGGTAAAGCGGTGACAAGGCAGAGGCGTGCGGAACTGGTTGGCACACATGATCTCACCCAGTGCCACAGGCATACGCATACGCAGGTGAACAGGTCCGTCACCACCATGCAGACCTGAAGAGGCGAAGAGGACCAACTGAACTGTTGATCCAGGAGGCCCGCAAATGCCCAACGCCTCACTACTGAGCAAGTATCCATGTAATTACGCGATGTAAGAAATTATCCCAGCTGATATTATGGAGATGTATGTTAAACCCAGTATTACTTCATTTATATTACAAAGTTGCAGGTGTGCTCCGCTTAATCGTGGGTGAGCTCTGGCGGTGATAGGCTGGATGTTGCACCACCAGTGTTAGTAGTAATTATTTTTCTGTAATTGTTATAGCCAATATAAGTGAGACAGCTTGTAAAAAGAGTTCAGTGTAGTTACATTATTAATAAAGTTCAAATAACACTAGAAGAAAGATTCTGCATAGTACTGTATGATTAGATAAGTGATGCAGCCTGTAATCCAGAAATAAAAATTAAACAAGTCTGAAAATAGAGATTTTCCACCTGTATTGTAATATCAGATATCCTGCTGCAGCCTGAAAAATTTGTGGTAAACAAGTCAAAAGACAATAGACATGTGTCAAATACATCCCCTTTTAAAATCTGCCATATGAAACAAGTTAGTCTGGTTGCCGAAAGGATTGTTGTAACCAAGTAAGACATGTTAATAATGCCTAGAATTAAGTACCATCTTGAATTGTAAAATAAAACAAGAGAGTGTGAGAAAGAGGTATGAATCGACCAAGAAAGCTGTAATAACTCTGAATAAAGTATACTGCAGTCAGTACATAATGAAATGAATGAGACAGCTTACAATCAAACAGTGAAATGTTTGGCTAAAGTACTGAAGCTGGAATGTGTCTGTCCCACAATTTGGATAGTGTTGGTTGTACCCTTTGCAATATGGATATAGTATGTTTAAGTTGTATGAAATAATGAACATCCACAGCTGTCTAGAGCCATATAAATCAAATGTAGCAGGATGTTGCACTCAAACACAGCCATATAAAGGAACGTGTATGAATAAAAATGCAATGTATATTAATGTAGCAGTAACAGTCCCATCACCAACATTCCTTAAGGTTACATATAGGAAACTATACTAAGACCTGTAGGGTATATATATTCTGCAGCTACTAGAAATGTACAGTACATGTATAGGTAGTTGAAGCCAGCCAATGAAATATTTCTTCACCCTACCCCTATATTCTACACATAAATAATGCCATTCCACAGCAAACTGGGTATGTGTATTCACAATTAATTCTTGCGGACATTTGTCCTGTTGGTTCATACATATTTGCACGACACGTTGATGCATGCGTTCTGTTCACATATCCAAACCTTGATGGCCTGTTGCCATCAATCAACCCTGCATGCTGTTGGATTGTGTACTGTTGTTCAAAAATACGTGCATGTGGTGGCGTTTGCTGTTCAATGTTTCGGAATTCATGGGTGTTTGGTTAATGGGAATACTGATGGATGCTGTTACAAACTAATCTTTGAATGGTATTGTACTTGTTACTAACCCAAAATGTCATAACATATTAAGCTAAACATAGGACAATAGGAAGGCGGGTTCCAGTGGACCCACCTCTCCCACCTCAGTTGGCGAGTGCACCTGGCAACGTTCAGTGCCCAGGAGTTGGAACCTCCTCCGTGGGTTCTTGTGCCACCTTTCTCGGTGGGAAGCACTGCAGGGGATGGGGCCTGGCCCCTCTGCAGCAAGCAATGGCCGAGGGAGAAACGCCCACTCACCTCCAAAGCAAACCGGCCCAGGTGGTGCGAGCGAGATCAGTGCATTCTGTGCTTGAACCCTCACGCCAGCTTGGAGGCATGGGTGGTGCAGTAACTCACGGGTGTGCCTGCTGCCTGTCCCACACAGCCCCCAGCATGGAAGCCCCCGCCCTGGGCAGTGAAGTGAGTGGCAACTGCTCCAGCGGTGGGGATCTCTAGTTCCACTGTTAAGTGTCATCTGTGGGCTCATGGGTCATGATATCCAAAAACACATCCGCTCCCATCGTAATTGTAAGCCTTCACATGTGTCAAGTACTCACTGCTGTGTATGTGTCTGTTTGTCTTGTCTGTTAAATTCCCCTACCTACCTCCCCAAATATACCTTACTTCCTGTACCTCACATTCCACTCTCACCTGAAAAATAAATAAAAAGGGCACTCTGTTCCTCAAAAAAAATACGCCCTATACATAGCTGCCCATTTTGCAGACACATGTCTGCTGGACATGTGGAACTGGTAATTACAATTGGCTGTACAGCAATATTTTGTTGTCCTCACCTCTGGTCAGGGGATGGAAGGTTTCAAATTTCACACCAAATTACACATTATTATGCACAGTTGTTGCTGGATAAAGAAATGGGTGCCAGCCTGGGCCTCTCCTACATCCTTCCTGCAAACTCCCAAGCTTGTTTTCCTACTGTCCGTACTCCCTCTTTGTGCCCCTTTCACCACTTTCTCCAATCTCCCATTTTCTTTTCTTTCAAAGAAATTAGCGGGTGTGCGTGAGAGCAAGCACTTTTAAGCAGTAGTAAGTGGGCAGCGCCAGGTGTGCTTTAGCTGCCGTGGTGTGTGTGGTTGCCAGACCATCAAGATGCGCATGCGTGAGTCTGCGCAAACCAGCCGCTAACTCCACTTTACAACTGCTTGCGTTTTAATACCTGAACGATTGGTGCCTGTAGTCTGCTCTGCAGCAAAATGACAAGGCCCGTAGTCTGCTCAGCAGCAAATAAACCTATGTCAGTCTCCAAATCCAGGACCTTGAAACACTAGTCTGCATGACTCACCACCAAGCCATGACTGATATACAAGAACTTTGTGCTGAAAGCAATATATCATGAAATAAGTAGGACTTGAATGTAAGGAATATAGGAAGGCTATTACAATAAAAGCTTTTCTTGTATCTTTACTGGCAATTCTGTGATTTGCATTACATTAGTGTGAGAAGAGAAACAGCCATGCTAGTAGGTAGTCAGTAGGTAATAATGTGACAGTAGCATCTTGCAAACCACACACACTATCAGAGCAGGATAAACACTGTCCATATTTGAATAGGTAAGAGGCCAGACTGCAACTGTGACTGATTACAGGGATGTTCCTGATTTGAAAACAAATGTTAACTGTGCCCACTGACTTTCGTAAATGTACCACAGTAAGCAGAAAGGGAATCCCACGCAATGGTAACTGTCAATTACTTAAAGTATGCAACTACTTGCATGTCAGAAATGGTGTAGTAATACATTATGCTCAAAATACCCTCAATAGTCACAACTGCAGAATATCTGAAATATATCATGTGGTGTATCCCACTATGTACCATTCCCGAGAGACTGATAAAGATACACATGAGAGTATCACATGGCCTGCAAGTGTCACAAACTCACAGGCATAATATTCTGTCTGCTATCACACACTTCTGTAATAAAATGCAGAATTGCTCCACAAGCACACCCTGCTAGGAGTACAACCCAGAAATATCAAAGGATGCAGCCAACTAATAAAATAGTGACAGTATAGCAGTTTACAAGCGCCACATGTGCCTGCTATCCATAACTGTTAAAAAGTACAAAGTACAAGGCCCCACTACTGCTCAGCAGGTCACCCTTGTGTGTCAAGCCCACAGACCGATTGCATGTGTACCACCAAACCACACCAACATGTAAGGAATTAAAGAAAGAAATATAGCAAGCATTACAAGGAGTGAATGTAATGGAAAATAAAACTATAGCAACATCTCCAGTAAAGACACCTAGCAGGCCTTCAAGGAGGAATGGGGGCAAATAGTGAAGTCAATAGCAAATTGCAAAAGAGCCACTGCTGCATACCAGTTAGTCCGGCCAAGTCCCGCAGAAAGCACATACCTATTTAAACAGTAGTATTAGTATTATTAGTGCTGCTAACATAACACCGAAAATAATGAACTGGAGGAACCAACAATGGTGTTTCAGTACAACATGCAATTAAAAGCCCACACAGCTCAAATATAAGAGAGACATACCAACTCTACACTGAAGCAGAACAGTGTCCATGGAAAGATCAAAACATGGTCCCAAGAAAATCTCAGGCTATACCTACTCCAACCTAACATTTTATAGCACTGTCCTGTAACTGCTAGGTACTGCAATTACTAGACAGCAGGTTGTATGTACTAGTAAATGTTGGCTAGTCAATTGGTGCAGGAGAGGCTATCACATGGCACGGTAGATACCTACAAAAGCAGCCTGTACTCCCAGTCCACACATGCAATAGTTTCATTGCAACAACAGGATGGAGAGATAGAGAGAGAGAGAGAGACAGAGGGAGAGAAAGAGAGAGACACAAAAAAAAAAAAAATAAATAAATAAAAATAAAAACCATTAAGCTAACCATCAGCAGGCCATCAAGCAGCGTTTTTCATCACAAACAGTAGTGAGAAACAACAAAGGTGTACAAACGTTACAATCAACACCACATGTCGTGAACTTCCATATGTGTTAGTGTCTGTATCTATATATAGGAGTATATATGTATATATATATAGTACATATATATATATATATATATATGCGGCAGTATGTATATTATATATGTATATATATATATATATATATATATATATATATGTTGTTGTATATATATATATGCATATATGTAAAAGACAGATAGAGAAGGATGTATATAAAATAGATAGACATATATAGAGCAGATAGAGATAGAATATGTACATACATATATATGTACAGACACATACATATATAGATATATATAGACATGTTAACACATACAGACAGATATGAATGTCTAGATATATATGTATATGAATACATCTCTATCTCTCTATATATACTGAGAGAGGCACATGTGCGCAGATGGTTGCAACAGGTGTCTGGTGACAAAGGCATGGATCAATTGACCAGTGTGGATGGCATTGAGCAAAATTATTACCCCATTCCAAAACATTTCACCACTAACCACATAGGCAAAGCTTGCTCACCCACTACTGGATGTCAGAAGGGAATACAGAAACAAGTGTCATCAGCCTCCCCTTGATATTCACAGTGGCAATGTTCCATGTAAACAGAGAAAGAAACCATCTATGTCTGTCATCCTGGCAACCGCAGTAGCATATGGTGGAGGCAATGGTTCCTACTCCACAACAAGTCAAGGCCCTGGAGTAAACCACCCATTAAGAAGGCTCCTCATTAGTAGATGTCAGACATACCCTGTTGAATGTTATGCAGATAGGTAATATGCCATGAGTCACCCTGCAACTGTTTGACAGAGTGCGCACCGTTACGTCACATTTGTCCCAAGGGTGTAGCATAACAGCAGCGTTGCTGCAGGCTCCAGCGCTCAATAGCATACTACCTACCTATGACACAAATTTTACACACACATGTACTCATTGCAATACCAACTATGTGAGGTGGAATGAGTGTGCCACTGACTGTGTGTACAAATCTGTAATGGTGTGATTGCTCAGCATGACTTCAGGTCTGTCATGGTAGTGTGTGTCATCGGTGAGGCCAGAGAAAGATGTGTCAGGTATTGGGACAAAAGTAAACATACTACATTGTCATGGTGTTGTGCTGGTGTGTTCCCCGTGTATATGACCGCGTGTAGGTAGGTATGGCAAAGACTAGGGGCATTACCATTGAAATTTTAACTGTGCATTGCATGGGTTGACAATGTTCCACATCCATTACCTTGATACCTACCCCCAGTGTGAGGTTGTGCATTGGACCTCAAACAGTGTGTCGACTGCTGGTGTATGCTAGTTTGTTGTATGGAGTGTTCCAGGCACTGTCACACAGTTGTTGGCTGAGCACTGATATGTGGTCATTTACATGTGTATCCCCCAATAGACAGACAGATGCTATATATGGCAGTTCAGTGATATCACTACAGTAGAGTATTACGTGTGCCATATTACTTGCTCACATATTTTTCTTTTTCTTCCAGGGCATGGTGCACCAACCCTCATACTGCTGCAGAGGAGAGGAGATACACCAGAGCCTTGGGTTTTTAAAATGGGGGGGGGGCCTTTATGGGCCTGATGAGGGATGAGTAAAGAGGCATGATGACCTCCCCTGATCTAGATGTGAATCCCTTCATGATTAGGTGGGCTATATAAAATGTTTTTCTAACCACTTTGGCCACGTGGTTGTCAGATGAGAGATTGCTATCAACTTGGGTCCTCAGGTCCCTAATTACTTCTTCTGTACTTAATGGATTACCACATTTGTGGGCACTTTGTTTTTGCCAAAGGGGATGACTATACACATTTTGGCGTTTAGCTTGAGGCCATAGCTCTGGCACCAGTTGACTGTTTCTATGAGGCCCTTTTGGAGGATGCTTGTGTCGGCTGGAGAGCTGGAATTGGCACCCAGTTTGCAGTCATCTGCGAACTTGGTCAGCCACAGTCCTTCCATGTTGGCCTGTACCTCCGAGAAATATATAACGAACAAGAGAGGTCCCAGGACTGAGCCTTGTGGGATGCCACTTGTAACTGGTTTGGAGCCTGACATGGCTCCAGCAATTCTAACCACGTGGGTTCTGTCCTTGAGCCAGTTTGCAACCCATCTATTGGCATAGGGGTTTATATTTAAGCTGGTGAGCTTATCTATAATGCCCGAGTGGGGTATAGTATCGAAGGCTTTTGTGAGGTCCAGGTAGGCTGTGTGGACCACCGTCCCCTCGTCAATGGCCTTGGTGACTGTTTCAAAGAAATCAACCAGGTTTAAGAGGCAGGATCTGCCCTTAACAAAGCTGAACTGGAAAGGATCCAGTGTCTGTAGGTCCCCAATATCTTTATTTATGAGGTCCATGATGATCCTTTCCATAGCTTTGCAGACCAAGCTAGTCAGGCTTATGGGGTGATAGTTTCCAGGATCCGTTGAGGCACCACCTTTGTGGAGAGGGACCACTGTTGCTGTAGTAACTGCCATTAATAATGGTGTATTGACACTTAAAAAAAAACATTTCATATCCATACCCCTCAACCTCTTAGAGCAAGAAATCTGGGCAAAGCCATAAATAAAAGTGAGACAAAGGCCAAAAATAAGGACAATTTTTAAATATTGCTCTTACAAGTATAGAAAGTTGATAGAATAACAAGTTTTGCATCAGCGTGAATTTTCTAAAGGATATGATGTCTGAAATTCAAAGGTCTGTCATTTTCAAACTTCAACCTGTGGTTGGGAGGGTGGCCTAATGGTTAAGGTGTTTGCCTTGCAAACACAAGGTGCAGGGTTTGAGTCTCACAAGGGATAATTAGCTAGGCTTAAAATGGCTCACAAGGGCAGTTAGCCTAGTACTAATCTATGAACCTATGAACCTATGATTTACCAGTAATTTGCCAGAAAACCACAAGCATATATAAAATGGACCTAAAATATGAGGCCAAAATCTAGACATTCTGTGAAAATCTGTACATTTGAGAGATATGCCCATATGTAAAGTCATGCAAACTCACAGAAACAGGTGTCATGGCTGCAAATATGTGACAACAATTCCACACATGAATGTGAAGTGAAGCATAGAAATACATCTGCAGAAAGAAAACATCATATATGGTGAGGAAGAGATGATGAGAATGCACAACATGCATTGCATTACATGGTCTTAAGATGCCTTGCTGACAATGTGTGGTACATATGAATGTGTCATGCAGTAGTGCATTACCATGTTTGAGGAGAAATTGTGTCAACAGGTGCAATTGCCAAACAATCAAACATAATGCTGTAACCCATGCATAGTCTATGCAATTTCAGGATGTGTGGAATCCACTCCATCTACAAAAATGTGCTGTGTATAATGTTTGCTAGTATAGGTCAATGAAGACATGATAAACCTTTAAAATGGCACTTTGCAACATGGCAGAATGCCTTGAATCATTGACAGTGAAATCCATAGGAAAGCACAGCCTACTAGTATGATGAAATACAGAGGCATTCACACAATCTCAATGAATAGTCAATAGTCAAAGTGTCACTGAGGCACAATTTCTGACTACTACAGCAGTACAAAGTGTCAACTGTCAATCAACCAATAAGTAAAGAAAGAAAGAAATTGCTGATATGCACATGATTCAAAAAAGAAACTCACTGCACAAAAGTAAAGAAAAACTCACATATGAACCATTGTGAGCAATACAGGTCAATATGAATGGATGAAAAGGGAATATGTTTGGAATAATATACTCAAGTATGTGTCATGGCAATAAGAAGGTAACCTATGTGGCTATCATATGCAGGCTACATCATACATTAAAGGAACACAAAGTTTATATATACACTCTCATTTATTTATTTATTTATTTCCAGTTTGATGACCGGGGAGGTCCACTGGGCTCAGGGAGCCCATTTTCAGTGCAGGCCCAGGGAGAAAAGCTCCGCATTACATAGTTTAGTTAAATATACAATCATAGTAAAGAAGACACAATTACAATTTCATTCCATGCTAGAGAACAGGAATACATTCTTTGGTTACATAGTACCTAAATATTTAGGATGGCAGTGGTAACTTGATTGAGAGGGAGAATAAAAACTTAGAAGGAAAAGAGAGAAAAAAAAAAGGTGGGATGGGTTATTTATAATACGTAAAATTATGTTATTTACAATATATACATTTATGCTAGGTTAGCTTGTACTCAGAGTTAGGAGTTTAAGGGGTGGATTGATTATTAGGCTAGGTGGGGAGGGTACATTTGTATTTCCTGTTAGATGAAAGGTAGGAATGTAGCTGAGTTTTAAAGTTTTCAAAGTTTTCACAAGTCCTTAGAGAGGAAGGAAGAGAATTCCATTTTTAGCTAAGGAAAAGGATAGCAGAAGCTGAACAGCAGGACGATGGGTTTGTGGACAGTGATTAGGTTTTGGTGAGTAGATCTTAGAGTTCTCTAAGTGGGGTAAGGTAGAAGGATGCTAGTTAGTGCTGGGCACTTAGTAGGTTGAAAAAATGAGTCTGTGGGCTGTAGTAATTTGGAGATAGTCTAGATGGTTGGAGAGTTCAAGCCAATTTAACAAATGAAAGGCAGTACAATGATGGGAGGAGAATTTGGCTTTGGTTGCAAATTTAGAAATTTTATTATAACAGACTTCCAATTTGGAGGCGAGAGAGACAGATAAGTTTGTTAGTAGAGGAGCTCCATACATTAGTGAGGGGAGTAGATAGGTAGTGGTGAGAGTTTGTCTGGTGGAAGGAGAGAGAAAGTGGATGTTTCTGTATAGCATACCAAGTTTTATATGGGTTTTCTTAATGTTTTGCTGGATGTGAGTGCCAAATTTTAGGTGTTCATCAATAGTAACCCCAAGTAGTTTAGCGAAGGGAATGCATTTTTATCAAGAGGAGAAGCTTTTGAGGGGGAGAGTAATAGTATTTTGGATTTATTGGCATTTAGCAAGAGGTGGTTTTGGAGCATCCAGTTTTCAGTGGTGGAGAAAGCAGTTTGGGTCACTGTTTGAAGTTCTGAGAGGTTAGAGGCACAGCAGACTAAAGTTGAAAAATCCACATATTGTACAATTTTGGTGTTGGGTATGGCTTTGTGGAAATCATTAATAAAGATGTTGAATAGCATTGGACCGAGTATGGATCCCTGGGGTACCCCAGTGGGGGTAGGAATGAAGGTTGAGGTGCCTTTCCCCCATTTCACAGCTTGAGACCTGTCAGAGAGGTAGCTTGAGAACCAGGATAAGGTATTCTGGGAGAGATTAAGGTTAGAAAGATGGTTCAAGAGATGGGTGTGGGAGATGGCATTGAATGCCTTGGACAGATCTAGTAGAACTGTTGATACTATTTTTCCAGAGTCACGGGCAAGATTTATTGTGTCTAAGAAGGAGAGAAGGGCAGTGATAGTACTATGGCCAGGTCAGAAGTCGTGTTGAGTTGGAGTGATTAGTTGGTGATTGGCTAGGAATGCATAAGCTGAAGGTGGATACATATTTCCAGAAGTTTTGATATTGGGGAGAGGATAGCTATGGGGTGGTAGTTAGAGATGTTATTGTTTTTGCCTCCTTTATGGAGAGGTAGAATAAAGGCAACCTGCCATAATTTGGGCACATAAGATTCCTGCATGGATCTATTGATCAAGATGCTAATTGGGAGAACGATACCATCTGCAGCTATTTTTAGGAAGGAAGATGGGATATTGTCAGGGGCATTGGAGCATGGTTTTAATTTAGAGAGTAATTTTTTATGTGGGCGGTTGATATGGGTTTAAGTTCAAATATTGGAGGAGGATTGGGGGCAGAAGGTGGTGTAGGGGATGAGGATGATTGGATAGGTTAAGGGGAAGGGTTATTGTTAGGGAAGGTCTTGGTCAGTTCTGCTATGGAGTTGGTGAAGAAGGAGTTGAATAGAGAGACTATTTCAGGATCAGATTTGCTGGTGTCAGGGCAGGGGTTGTTTTTAGTAACTGGGTTGAGAAGAGAATTAATGGAATTCCAGAAATGTTTGGGTTTTTTTGATTGGTTAGACTGGAGTTTGATATAGTAGGACTTTTTGTCTCTGATGATTTGTTTTTTAGTGAGGTTGTGGAGTTGATTATATTTAAGAAAAGTTTCTGGCTGCTTGTTTTGATGGTATGTTTTCCAGGATTTATCTCTTTGTAGCATAATTTTTTTGGTATCTTTGGTTATCCATGGGGCAGTCTTAGTTTTTACTCTTTTTGTTCTTGGTGGAGCTAGGGAGTTGAGGATGTTTAAGAAGGTTGAGTTAAAAAATTCTACGGCATTATCTAGTGGAAGACTTTTTAGGGGGTCCCAGTTTGTTTGTTTTAGGGAGTTAGAGAAAGTAGTGGGGTTAAAGTTTGTGAGGTTATGTGTGTGAGTATATTGTGTAGGCGAGGAGAGGAGTGAGTAGCTCGGTGTATGAAAGCTGGCAAGTGGTCTCCTATAGGGTCAGGTATAATGGCAGAGTTTAAGACTTTATTAAGGTAGGATACCAGGATCCAGTATAGTGTGGTACCTGGGGGCTTTGTTTTGTTGGGTTTGGTGATGGAGTTAGTTAGTTGGTATAGTTAAATAGATTGATGGATATGGTGGAATTAGAGTTGTTGATTTCATTCCAATCAATATTTATATCTCCAAGTATGAAGGTCTCTAGCTTAATATTGGTAGAGGTTCAGAGGAGAATATCTTCAAGAGTAGTGGTGTTATTACCAGGGGGGATGTAGATGGCAATGATACAAGTGCTTTTGTGGTTATTTATTTTTAGTAGGCCTATTACTAGTTCTGCATTGTTGAATGGAGGGATAGGATTGGGGCAGGGAGTGATGGATAGCAGGTTAGAGAAGATTAAGGCTACCCCACCCTCTTTTCTATTTAAATGATCGTGTCTGAGGGATTGGAATCCAGGAAGGAGGATTTCAAAGTCACAAATATGAGGTTTTAGCCAGGTTTCTGAGATGGCTACAATGTCGGTAGGTTGTAGTTTAGCCAAGCATGAAAGTGGGCTACTTTATTTCTTAGACTTTAGGCATTGATGGTGAAGAATTTGAGGTATTTATGGTTGGTTTTATTGCTTGTGACAGGGAGATTGGGACTAGAGGTAGTATTTGGTCCAGGATTTTTGCTAAGCAGAGTTAGTTGAGGAAGAGTAGTAGTATTTTTGATTTGGTCTTTAGTAGTTGTGGACAGTAAGATATTAGTTTAGGTTTATAGTATTTAATTGAAGTAGTGGAGCGGGTTGGGTTGAACTAGACAAGTGGATATGTTGTGGAAGTGTGTTTTAGTGGGATGAGGAAAGAGATTGGGAGTGGGGGGTAGGACAGGAAGGAGTGGTGGAGTTGGTTATAGGAGTAGGAGGTAGCATGGTATAAAGGTAGTAAGAATAGAATGCAGATAGATGGGGTGAGAATGGTTTGAGGTGGAAGACAAGGCATGGCAGAGGAGTATATGTGTATATTAGCAGTATAAAATGAGTAGGGCAGATTGTATATATGTATAGATGGAGTAGAAATAGATGTTTATAGGGACTTTGATGGGTGGGGGTGGAGTGGTTGTGATTGGCAGGTGGAGGTAGAGAGGGGAGGGGTTACAGTGTGGAGATGATTGGTTGGTTGAGAGATGGAAAGGTTTGGAGTTGAAAGAAATGTAGGAATAGTTGGGGTGGGTAGGAAATGGGGGCAGGGTAGGGGAGCAGAGTGAGCCCATAGGGCAAATGGAGTGGGAAAAGCTGGAGAGAAGCTGGCTGGCAGAAACCAATCAGCCAGCTGTAGCTGAAACATGAGAGCTTAGGGGAAGTACAGGAACAGTAGAGGTGAGTCTTGGCTGGTGAGTGTAGGGGAGAAAGGTAAAAAAAATGCACAAGTCAAAGCAGGCCAGTGAGGTAAATACACTATGAGAGTGGGGGATTGCTTGGGAGAGAGCAGAAAAATGATATAAGTGATCTTTACACTATAAGTGGTTGAGCGGTGCCACCTAGTGGCGAAATATATAAAATATAGCCTGGTGGGTAAGGAAATTACGGGACAATGAAAAAAAATGCTGTAGGCTGCTTAGCAAGCGATGGGAAAAGCACAGACACTACGGTAATTGTAAGATATAAAGTTAGTTAAATGTGGAGCCCAGCACGGAACAGAGGTAAGATTTCAAATAAGGGAGGGACTAAGACACGGTTAGGTACTAAACTTAATGTAACAGCAGTACCAGGACACTGGTGCCTGTAGCTTAAGAAAGCCAGGTTAGACTGTAATAGGTCTTGTGGGGTAGGGGGAGGACAGAGTAGACCAGAAAAAGTGGTGGATAATCAATAGTATAATGAAAAAGGCTGGCCCTGATTAGGCTGCAATTGTTCTTGTGGGGAGGGGGAGGATCAGAATAGACCAGAAAAGGGGTAGATAGCCAGTAGTATGATGTAAAGGGCTGGCCCTGATTTCACAGATATGCAAGTCTTCAGAAACAATAAGAAAAGGCAGTAGGTACTCTGACTTGCTTGTTTTGTATACCTTTCTTACTGAAATAAAATAAGCCAGTTTTATCAAGGAGTTAAGTGGAAATTAGGAAGACAAGAATTTATAAGAGAAAAGGTTTAGTAGAAGTAGAAAAACAGCACAGCATACAAATAGTGCAGCATATAAAGACAGATTGCAATTAGAAGTACAGAATTGGGCGGGGGCAGCTAAAGTCCTGAAACAATCAGGAAAATCAGTAGGTACTTTGGACTTACTTATTTTACATACCTTTCTTTTGAAATAAAATAAAAAAAACACTTGTAACCAGGAGTATGTGGGATTTAGAAAGACCACAATTTATAGGAGAAAGGGTTTAGTAATACCAGTAAAACAGCAGGGCTGTCAAATAGTTGAAACAGCTTGCAAAGAGAGACTGCTGTCAGGAAGTACAGTATGGGGAGGGGCAAGCTAATGTCCATGATGGAGTGCTTTACTTAAAAATAGAAATTAAACAAAGGCCAGCAATTAATTTTGTCTAGAGGATAAAACATACTTTCTGTATAGTTTGAAAATAGCACTCATCCCAAGGTTGCCTGGTTCTGTTAAAGAGCACTGCAGGCGAATAGATCGAACTTGGCTTGGCGGGGATCCAGGGAAAGTAGATTAAAAGGAGAAAGTGGGAAGAAAAATAATCAATATTAACATAAAATACTGCATTTAAGAAAAGAATGCAAAAGATACAAAACTGCTAACAGAGGAGTGGAAAAAACTAGGTAATCTATACACAGATAAATGCCTCAGTTTGTGATAATGTGAAAATTAAGACAAGTTTTGTCAGTTATCACATTCAACAGATTAATGCAGTTGCAAATATATAGGTATACTGATACCAATTAAGTGGTATAGCACATTCTAAACCAATAGGGGAAGAAATGTGCACACTAATAACTAGGCATTTCTTTTTAAAATGCAATAATAAAGTGAGCAGCAAAGAAATATTCCCACAATAACTGCTCTACACAAGTAACAAAGCTCTAACAAGTCAATACTCTAGTAAGTACAGTATCTGAGCCACACTAATACAATGGCTAGGTAAATAATTTCAAGCGCACATAGAAAATACTGTCTCCCATAAAAATACATGTCTAGCTTCATTACACTTTACAATGATGTAAATCAACATCAATACATTTTAGAAATGGAGAGAAACAAATATAACAAATAACCTTAGGTATGAGCACTCCATGCAACAAGACAAGCAGCTACACCAAGGGGATTTTAAAAATGGTTCCTGTAGCTTAAAAACTAGGTTAGGCTGTAATATGTATTGTGGGGGAGGGAGAGGACAGAATAGACCAGAAAAAGTGTTGGATAGCCAATAGTATAATGAAAAGGGCTGGCCCCAAGGGCACCCACAGGCAGGTGCAAGGGGGTGCACTTGCACCCCCCTGGAATCGGCTGGCCAGGAGATTCATTTTCTTTTTTTTTCAATTAGAAGTAAATTAAGGGCGTTCTTCTTTAAGAACTCCCTTTGTATCTGGTCGTACAAATGGAGGTGCTTGTGACCTGTTTTCGTCTTTTCCATACGTGTGGATGGATTACGTCTTCATTTTCCGCATTCGCGCATGAAATTTGAATTCTAGATGGGCGCCAGCAGAGATGCCGTGTTGTGTCCAGGAAGAGGGTATTGCCATTAAAAGTGGAGCAAGTAAGCTGTTTCAGGAGCAGAGAGGGATTCCACAAAGGTAGGAGTGATGTGAAATATTTTACTTTATATCATACTATTTAGCTACCTCAGACTTAGCTAAATTAGTTTGGGGGTGGTTCAGGGTGAACCACAGTCTCTTGCTTGGCTTGTGTGTATATGGGCTTTGTTCCTGATTAAAAAAATCTTTAGTGGTTTACCTGCATGGTATTCCAGCCTTGGAAATGGCCTTCCACAGGTCTGCTATCAAGGTACTTGCTTTTTTTTTTTCATATAATTGCTGCTTATTTATTTTGAATATTTTTTATTGCTGTAGTTATGTGGCTTGTTTCTAACACCATAAAGACTGTTTTGCTTGGAGCCTTGCTGCATCAGTGACATTTTATGAAGTCAAAGCAAGATTAGCTTAGGCATTTCTTGTGCACTCTAAAGTTTCAGTCTAATCACCAGACTGTACAGACCAACTCTGTTTTTGTAGGCAACACGTGATAGTCAACATGGTTTACAAAAGCATTATTATACAGTTATGGAAGTCGAGTATTTAGCTCTCCGCTTTAAACTTATTGTCTCATGTTCCAGTAGGTATCTACACTTATTTGCTATTCACCCAGTGTCTTCATAATGCCGATTTGTTTTTAATTTTGTGGTTTTTGACTCTTGTTTTTTTTTTCTCAGTCTGACATGTGGTTACACCTCATCATTAAAAAAAACCCCTCCTTTTCCTCCTTAGATGTGCACTTTTGAGGCTCACATATACTCTGCAATTGCCCATTCCCATGGGAAAACTTCCAGAGATCAGACTTTTCTCAATAGTATTTTCTTAATTCATGCTTGAAGTCAGACCTTCAAAGTGAAGTGCCTGCATCATTTTCTACTTTACTGCTATTTCATATCAGTGTGAAAGTATTCATTAGACAATTTCTTATTTAGGTTATCTTTTGTAATTTGTTTAACAGCAAACTTGCTTAGTACTTTCTCATGAACTTGTCTTTCTGTTTTATTTTCTGTATTTGTGAATCTTTGTTACTCACTACATAACTGCCAAACATCTGTTTGCCATGTTGTTTCAAATCCAGGATGTGGTAATCCAGATATGGAAACAACAGAGTCCTATATATTGAGACAGTGACCATAATGTTTCTCTGGTCTATTACCCTAGCTATGCTTCTGGAATCTTTTTAATATTTGTTACCCATGAAATATCATGCTGTTTGTTTCAGCTTGTGGGGAGAGGGTACAGGCCCTTCCTCAATATGTTTACTTTTCTTTATTTCCTGTAGATATGCCATAATTTTATCTTTAATCCATTTCCTAAACTATTATCCCGGTAAGGACTTAAATGGTAACAAGATGAAGAGGTAAAGTAAACTTCCCTATCTCCTGCAATATTCTGTAGCTCATTCTATATAATCCTTAAACATTCCCAGGAAAACTGAAGGTATAATCTGTCTAGCATGTCTAGCATGTCTTGGGCCTACCTAGAGCACTCCTCTTAATCCAAGGTATAACAGGCTGTGCACTTCATGGTCCTCTAAAATGTTTATCACTGAGAAATTTCCAAGCTACCATGCACAAAAAGCTCATTTTGCAATCTTTTTCCTCCAGTATCTCATTGCTTCAGTGACTAGTCCATGATTATGACCTTTGTTGAGAGTGATTATAATCAGGTCTGTAAACTAACAATTTCGTGTTACCAGTTAGTATGTGTTGTTGCCCCATAGTCTGATAAAATGCCTGCAGTTCTGAAACTTTCTACTCATTCTCTCTAACTCTACTTGTGAATAACACTTTCTTCTTCTTTCAGCTTTTCCCGGTTAGGGGTCGCCATAGCGTATCACCTGTCCCTTGTGATTGGCAGTGGAGTTTTATGGTCTTGAGTTGCCAGCCCAGCACCCAACCTTCCACAGAAGGCACACACATGCACACACTCATGCCTAGGGCCAATTTAGTGTCCATTCCACCTACAGCATGTCTTTGGGATATGGGAGGAAACTGGAGCACCCGGAGGAAACCCACATGACCACAGGGAGGACATGCAGACTCTGCACAGAAAGCACCCCAGCCGAGGATTGAACTGAAGAACCTCTTGCTGTGAGGCAGCAATGCTAACCACTGTACCACCATGACTGCCCCTACTTGTGAATAACACACAACACTTAAATTCTGCTACTTGACATAGTTACATCCCCTGTCTCCACACACAGAAAAAAATCTACAGTTTTAGATAAGAGAGCAGTGACCTCTGATTTAGAGGTGTTTACTGTTATACCACCTACTCCAGGGCACAGAGGGCATCAAAGTCATTGAAAGCTAAAGAGGAGCTTCGTCTGCATACAATGAAAGTATGTCCCTCATAATCCCAAGTGGGATGGTCTTCAGATTTTAGCTAAACCTTGATATTCTGTACATGAAAATCATACCATAGAGAGTATATGAAACACAGCCTTGCTGAAATATTGTGCCCACGTGCAATACATTATTCTCAGTGCTCTGAATATGGTTATAATACTTTCTCCTGAAACACATACACTGAAACTCATAAAGGAGCAGTCTTGGGAGTCTGTATTTTCACAGTAATTCCCAGAAGACATACTAGTTTAAATGAAAGTATGCCTTTTACCAGTCCACTGTACATTTGTGAACAAATTGTGATAAACTCTCATGGCTCTTTCAATATCTGTGTAAATGGAAAGAGATGACCCACTGTCTCAAAGACAAGAAAGTCTGCATTGCTCATTATAAAACAATGACATGGCTATTAGACAAATTCGAGTCCTGTTCCACAACATTTAATTTCCTTACCAAAAGGTGATAAAGTATTGCTGAAATCCATTTCATCTGTGTGCTTCAGATTACTAGCATCATCAGTAATAACCTATTCATACACCTCAGTCAAGCTGGACAGTTGAGTCCTTTACAGAATTCAGTTCTGCTGCTGCATGTTTGTAGAAAATAAGAACTTGGTGTGTTCTGCAGACTGTTTATAAACATTTCCTCTTGCATGACCCCCCCCCCCACACACACACACAAAGTGTTCATGCAGACCTCTTCCACCATTTTGTACTCTACAGTGCATTTCTGGTTTCCAAGAAGAGACTACAGTTTTAATAGTGATACACAACGCATTATAGTTATAGGTTCCTAAATTGTTACTAGCCTAATGACCACTAGGGCCCTTAAACGCCTAGCTGCACACCTCAATTAATTTGTATTGCAAGTATCATCATTGTATATGGGAGGGGCATTAGTAGCAAGGTAACTAAGGAATTTTGGGGGGGTGTTAGTTAGGATAATACTTTGCTTAGTGATGGCCTTTGTCCATAAGGACATAGGGCCAGACTGGGGGCAAATTTACAATTTCCCATCCAGTTGTTAAGGTTTTCTTTGAATGGGGTCAGGGGTGAACTCTGTTTTATATGGATGGGGAGCCTATTCCATATTGCAAGGATCCTTTGGGACACACAACTGTCTCCAGTACATCCTGTTTATATCAAAACAAAGTTCAGATGCTTGGATGTAGTGTTCTAGTGTTTCTCCTGCTTGTTTTGCACATGTTATACAGATCCATCAGGGTTGGGTCTAAGGAAGTCCTGTAAGCCAGGCAAAGATCCTTTGTCAGCAGCCTGTAGGAGACTGAATACACAGATATGGCCTTCAGGTAATCAGTGCTGGACAGGGGTATTTATGCCCTGGATTCTCCTGTTGAGGAACCTCTGTGTGGTCTCTCCAGCTGCTGCATGTGCTTTGTAAAGTACATGCCAAAGGGGACATTGTACACAGTAATTAGCCTTAAAGAAAAGAATACAGGGATGTTATGACCTCCTTGTCCCTGGATGAGATACCCTTACTTATGAGGTGGGCCATGTAGAAAGCTTTCCATACAACGGAAGCAACATGGTGGTCAAAAGTCAGGTTGCTATCAACCTGGGTGCCCAAATCCCTCACAACTGATTGCATGCTTAGGACATTGTTATTAATGTAAGAATAACTGAACAATCCAAGCCGATACTGCTGCTACTTAGCTCGGACAGAGCTCATCTACACATACAGTTGTTACTGGGTTTCAGATACAGAAACATTGCACGAAACTGTTGTAAAAGCGAAATTTATTCCACACTGATACACATCTTCACATCAAGATAAACACAGGTTTAGCGCTTTCATCTGGATACGTCAGACTTCATCAGAACCAATTTTTGGAAGAAACCTTTTCATAACGAATAACTCCAAAGGGGTTAGCAGTTCCATGAATCTTTTCCACCATTAGTAGCATGTTTATTAAAATATCTATAGCTACCGTACAAAGCACATTTTCTTCTGGTACAAAAAAAAAATCACAATTTACTGTAACTTTCTCAGTGTCTCAGTATTTAGTGAGTGGATAACACTGAGAAAGTTACAGTAAATTGTGATTTTTTTTTTTGTACCAGAAGAAAATGTGCTTTGCAGCTATAGATATTTTAATAAACATGCTACTAATGGTGAAAAGATTCATGGAACTGCTAACCCCTTTGAGTTATTCATGAGGTTTCTTCCAAAAATTGGTTCTGATGAAGTCTGACGTATCCAGATGAAAGCGCTAAACCTGTGTTTATCTTGATGTGAAGATGTGTATCAGTGTGGAATAAATTTCGCTTTTACAACAGTTTTGTGCAATGTTTCTGTATCTGAAACCCAGTAACAACTGTATGTGTAGATGAGCTCTGTCCGAGCTAAGTAGCAGCAGTATCGGCTTGGATTGTATTGTTATTAATGTGATAATATGTGGTGATGTCACTTTCCCCAAAGGGGATGATAATGAATTTTTTGGCATTCAGCCTGAGACCATGTTTCTGG
>NC_056728.1:774313049-774403049 GCF_019279795.1 Protopterus annectens | reverse complement strand
AGCAAGATAAATATGCAGAAGGTGCACACAATATGGAACAGCCACTATGCCTACAGTTAACACCTGAACAACTGGACACTGTATGGACCACCCATACTAATGCCAATCATTGTCTGCAGCATATACCCATAGAAAGGTAAAAGGAAAGACACCACACACAAGTTTGCAGCAATGGGAATTCTTTAATTGCGTACTATAACAGTTCTATATGCCATGTCATATAGTTGTTCAGATGCTGACAACCATATAAACAAAGTACTGCAACTGTGAAACAGTTACACTAATACAGTAGTCTAGAATGGCTCATAACTGTTGCTGTCCATACCAAGCCCTTCAAATTGTACAATAGTGTAGACAGACTGGGCCACAGGATACCAAACAATCAACAGTATGTACTGCAGGTGTGTAGTTCAACAGCATCTATCTACACTCTGTACAAACTCAGTAGGAAGTAAAGACGTTTTGTGATCAAATGGGTTGTAACTGGTACATAACAAGGCATAACTGATACCATCACAAGCACACTGACAAACAGAACAGTCTGTATGGCAGGAGGCAGTAGGCTTGCAGTATCCCAATTCATGTAAGTAGTGTCAATATAGGTGAAGTATACGGTACTCTACATCCAGATACCTTGTGGCAGCTCACCCTTGATACCCCCACATTTTGTAACAGCCTAGGTCATTTATGGTGCTCCCCACCTAGACTCAATAATACAGGCCCATATACCACTGTTACATACACTGGCCTCTGCAGTGCATAAGGGCACACATGTATTGTGTAGGTGACACCCACACATATATGGCCCCAACCCCATTGTATGTGTGGGGGATACAACAGCAGTGGACTAATGGCAGCAATGGCAGTGTGATATACTCACAGCCCACTACAGAACAACCCCCAAAAGCATGACATATGTGCAAAGCTTGGTATGTAGATGGAGGACAGAGAATGGGACACAGGCACATATGTGGAACACTGTTGCCATAGACTAAGCAAGGTGCTGGTGTTACCGGATAGTCTGCAACATACCCTTAGTCAGGGAGTTGAGGTTAGAAATAGAAATGGATGTAGCCATGTATTGATAGCACGCAACACACACACTGCCAGTGTAATATCTGACACAGGACCTGTGTGGTGGACGGACAACACGTGATAGGCATACCTCTGTCCAGCAAGGGGATAGGCCCACAGTAGTGAGCTATGCAGGCAGACTGCATTCCAATGTACACTAGTATGTACACACATGCACCCTGTAACACCAGTACTATGCAAAGCATAACACAACTCTACTCATCGTCTGTCTGTAGTTCCTGATCCTCCTGCAGATATGTGGCCATTCTGAGTGTGCAGGTTCACCTGTAAGAGGAATTGCTACCTGCTGTCTGTAACACTGATGCCCACACACAGGAAGGAGTTCCATCACACAGGAAATGTAAAGGGACCACACCCACATGCTGTAGGGATTTATAGTGGGTGGTTGCCATGACAGTGATAATTGGAAGTAGTACACATGTTTAATTTTATATATATATATATCTATATATATATATATATATATATATATATATATATATATATATATATATATATATATATATATATATATATATATATGTATGGGTCTACCTGACAATGCCGAAAGTTGACAAAGCCGATGATGAGAACACTGACACCAGAAGTTCGAAAACTGAGATGACCGACGGATGAAAACCCCGACGCTGAGAACACTGACATGTGAAAAGGCTGTGTAAGTATGCGGTAGTGACGGACGTTAGGGTGCGAGTAAGGTAAGTGTGCGATATTGACGGACTCTAGGGATAGGGGTGGGTTAAGTGAGTTAGGGTTAGGGCGTGGGTTAGGTGAGTGTGCAATAGTGACAGTCTTTAGGGTTAGGGGCGGGTTAAGTGAGTTAGGGTTAGGGCGCGGGTTAGGTGAGTGTGCAATAGTGACAGTCTTTAGGGTTAGGGGTGGGTTAAGTGAGTTAGGCTTAAGGCGCGGGTTAGGTGAGTGTGCGATAGTGACAGTCTTTAGGGTTAGGGGCGGGTTAAGTGAGTTAGGGTTAGGGTGTGGGTTAGGTGAGTGTGCGATAGTGACGGACCTTAGGGTTAGGGTTTGGGATAAGGTTATAGATAGTTGTGTATGTAAGGTTTAGTGTGGGTTTGTAAGGATTTTGGTGTGCTTGTGTTGTGTGTGTGCTTTTTGGACAGGGAATTTGTTTTGTTTGTTGATTGTCGGGATTGTGGAGTGTCAGGCATGTGAGGTTTCGTGTTTGTGAACTTTCGGTTATGTGGTGTCGGTGATTTTGTTGTCGGTGTTGTAGTGCGTCGGTGTTGTCAGGTTGACCCATATATATATATATATATATATATATATATATATATATATATATATATATGTATGGCTATCTGGATAAGTATATGTACATATATTTCCACCATATGCCCTGGACATGGAGTGTAGCCCTACCCCAGCCCCTATAGTCCCAAAGTCATAGTGCAAGGGGATGTCAGGTATATATAGCAGGAATATTACTAGACTATTGCTACTGTCATTGGGATTGCCTTCACAGACATGGTGTGTGTGGAAGGTGACATCTGCTTATAATATGTGTGCCATTGGCTACTGACAGACATCCTAAGGAAATCATTGTAAGGTACCGCCGCTAGCATGTAATGCCCCTGTGGAGTGCAGCAGAGATATTGGCCACTATATGTGGCACTTCGGACACACCCTGTACAGTTCAGAGGTATGCACATAATCCCTTAGTGCACAACATCTGTACCAAGCCTGACAATATGGATGTAGACAGCCATGTAGATGGGTATAACCCATAAATACTGGTATGCATTTGGCACCATAGGTGTTGGATTCACACACTCCTGTCTGGCCTGGCACATAATGACTGCTGGTACAGGGGTGCTATGGACACATACTACCCACTAGATATTGACATACATCTGTACAGCATCCCACTGCTCTGTCAGACATACATGACTTTTAAGGGAGGCCCAGCAGCAGTACATCTGGCAAGTATCTGCACATGCCATCTCACTGGTTAAGTACACTAAGCTGCTAAGCATGTAACAATGCACTGTGCAGGCTACAGGCAGACTGGCTCAACACTGGCCTACATCTCGTATGGGGGAATGCATATGTACCTGCATATATAGCAGGCTCAACAGCCATATCATAGCACAGGGTAAGATACACCTGTGTGACAGTGCATAACCACAACCAATGTGAGCACAGCCACAGCCACATATGGTAAGCTAGCATAATATTACAGTATATGGACTATCTGTTCTACACCATCCTCATATGTGCCACTCACAGAATGACCCTACATATACTGGGCTGCTATACAGTTTGGTCTGATGGCTGTCTGTGGTATGGGACATGTGTGTGTATGGCCCTACAAACATGTATGGCAAAATGGTACCATACACTGGGGCAGCATGTAACATCTGATAGAAGGGGAGCTAGAACAATGACATCTGCCACAGTCTGTACACAGGCTAAAGTACTTATTAACTATACATGCACTGCCGACATTCACCATCACTACACAGACCTTAGTACTGTACAAACATCCACAGAATGTCCAGCTTATGTCATGAAATCTAAGCCCTACTTTACATGACATGTGTAGCAATCTGATATATCACTGGCTTGTTATCAGATATGATGACACAATTTATGGTGTACAGCACATATGCACCACTTTATGCATGACATATGTACAAAGGTTGACAGAGGTGTGCCTGACAGCACATACACAGGGCCAGTATAAACATGTTGCTGTGATAACCTCATAAATTTTCCATTGTAATGGGGTTTGTTGCAACATATGTCCTATGAGGGATATGAAGTCAGTAACTGTGTATGACTTTCACCATCTACAGACTGCAATCCTCACACTACCTTCTACATTCCACAGATAGATGCATTGTGGCTAACACATGAAACCAAAGGCACAACACTGCCCAGTCTGCAGATGACCTTGCAGATGGGGATTCCTCATATACATGAAACTGACATGGCAGGTATTGCGACATGTACGACAGGCATATCCAGACAAACACTGTTAAGCCAACATTACTCCAGATGCAGTATAGCA
The DNA here is from genome assembly GCF_019279795.1 of Protopterus annectens. NCBI lineage: Eukaryota > Metazoa > Chordata > Ceratodontiformes > Protopteridae > Protopterus > Protopterus annectens. The sequence continues at coordinate 774,398,929 of NC_056728.1, read as the reverse complement.
GCACTTACAGTCTGCAGTCAGGTCAGGCACACCCCCCTCCTGTTTGTTGCCCTATTTCCACAGTGTATGTTGTTACAGTTAAATCCCTAATCCATCTGAGATGCTATTTGCCAAATAACAGATCTAGTTCCTGCTCACAGTGACTGAAAAGGGTCAACACCACCATGATTTTCCTAGGTATTGGAGTGTGTTTCCATGCAATTGGCTATGGGAAAGCTACCTCAGCTGTTCCACATGCAATCAGCTAGGGGAGGGTTGCAATTCATGCAGAGGACATCAGCTGATCATGAACATCACTTAAAATACACATGCTGCTGCCTAAGCAAGGCAGGTGTGGGTCTCCACATCTACCAGAGTGGGAGTGGAGGAGGCAGACAGAGGTGAATACATGTCAGGGAGGGGTGGGAGAGTAAAACTGAAGCATGTTTGTGTCACACACCTACCAGCATAGGGTATCAAATCCTCAACAACTATGTAGTGCTATCACAGGTCAATGCAGTTATTGGATGCACCACATGGGTTACCTGCTGTGGAGCACTCAGAACATATATGTGATAGTGAGTGACATCTGCAACAGGGATATGGTAGATATATGGTAGGTGACGTACACGTGTCTGTCTGCATGAACAGATGCCAGTGTCAACAGGCATACTCACACAGGGATGCACACACATTGACACATTTGGCAGGGTCAGGAGTGCAACTCATCACTAGTGGGATTGCCACAACACATCAATATGCCCGTATCACATGCACCACATGGTTCATATGGGGGTTGTATGGGCAAAGAGTATGAGGAGGTGTCAGACATCAGACAGCATGCTTCAGTATGTCCTGAGGGAGTTGTAGTGAGTGTGGATGTGGACATACGCACCATACAGCACACACACAAACACACAGGGTTCCAGTTCTGACATGCATGGGTGCATGATTGCACGGATGTGTGGTGGTCAACTGTGCCAGCAGGCTGTACAAGGGTAGGTGATGGGTATACCTTGGCATCAGACCACATGACAATGGTCTGCATTGTGTCTCAGTTTCTGCATTTGCCCACACAGGTGGGTATTGCATCCCCCATTCAGTCACCTGGGTGACTATTGTGTATGGTCAATGCTGTACATCACATGCCATGTATGTGTTCCTTAGTCCATGACATGGATGGTGTCTGGGATGTGCACACCTTCCACATGCATGTACAGGGACATGTGGAACTGCACCTGGGGTGTCTGGCCCATGTTGTGAACACTGATTATCATCAGATGTGCCAGTCTTGCCCACCTGTGGCAGGAACTGCTAATGGGCAGCAGGTTTACCCTGCACCTACATTGATAGCATGCTAACAGCATTTACTGATGTCAGTGTCATCTGTCCATACAGGGCATGTTGTCAGGCATGGTATGTCTGTTGTGAGTCACATGTGAAGGCACCACAGGTGGTGCAGGTGTCCATTGGGAAACATGGTGGAGGTGCACTGTCTGCATGCACATGCATATTGGACAGGTGGGCAAGGTGACATGCCCTCTGTAGCCCACTGGTTTCACTGCATAGTTACTATCAGTGGCCAATATGCAGTGTACTACCCACATATTGGCTGTTGCCTAGGCATGTGTGTGCATATGACACATGGGTTGAGTATGTGCACTGGGTAATAGTGGGGTTGCTAACTGTGACTGGCTGACCTTGATGTCACATGTATGGGTATGGCTTTGCACCCCAGCCTCTCCACTAATTTACATCTGTTATCCCTGTATGGTTGACATTGTGATATATAGTAGGGCCACCATAAAAGAAATAAGCAAAACCCCCTCCCCATTGCCCACACTCATAACCACCTCTACACAGGATACAAATTGCAAACACACCTATCATGTCTGGGAGTAGAACCCCTACCTAGCTAGTTTATTACACTACAGCACTACGCAGTTATAGTGCATGCCACAGATATTACTAGAGTGCTTTCTTTCCCCAAAGGTGTATTTCACAATGAATGACAGCAGGATTACCAAAGTAGGGCATTTCAACTGTACTGCGAGTGACTAGCCTAAAATGCATTGCTCCCTACACAGACAGTAAGACACACACAAACTATCAACAACTGCCGTGTGGGGGTATAAAACCCCTGATCAAGGTCTATATCACACTACAGCATGGAGATGTTATAGGACACACCACAGGAATTTTGAGTGCAATTGTTCCCAAAGGTGTATTTCACAATGAATGACATCAGCAGGATTATCAACATAGGGCATTTCAACTGTACTGTGAGTGACTAGCCTAAAATATATTGCTCCCTACGCAGACAGTGAAACACACACAAAACATCCACAACTGACATTTGTGTGTATAGAAACCCTGACCAAGGTCTATATTACACTAGAGCATGGAGCAGTTATAGGTCACACCACAAGGATTACTAAAGAGCTTTTACCCAAAGTTGTATTTCACAATGAATGACATCAGCAGGATTGCCAAAGTAGGGCATTTGAAGTGTACTGCGACTGAGTAGCCTATAATGCATTGCTCCATACACAGACATTGAAACACACAGAAAACATCCAGAACTGCCACATGTAGAGATGGAACTCTACCACAGTTCTACATCACACTGCAGCAGTACACCATTACAGGACGCGCTACAGAGATTACTGAGTTACAGTCTTCCCAGAGGTGTATTTCTAGGTGGGTGACATCAGCAGCCTTGCCAAAGTTGAGTATATGAATTCTAAGGAGTGTGAGTAACCTAAAAAATAGTGTTCTTCACTCAGCCAGAGACACACACACTTGCCAGGTCCCCGGTTAGAACACCTACGTAATTATTTTATCACACTACAGCACTATGCAGTTACAGGACACGCTACGAAGATTACTAGGCTATGATTTTCCCAGAGGTGTATTTCTAGGTGAGTGACATCAGCAGCCTTGCCAAAGTTGAGTATATGAATTCTAAGGAGTGTGAGCAACCTAAAAAGCATAGTTCTCTACTCAAGTCAGAGACACAAAGATTCACACACACAGTTACCAAGTCTGGGGTTCGAACACCTACCTTACTACTTTGTTACACTACAGCAGTATGCAATTACAGTATGTGCGATGGACATTATTGGGCTATGACTTTCCCAGAGGTGTATTTCTACGTGAGTGACATCAGCAGCCTTACCAAAGTTGAGTACGTGAATTGTATGGAGTGTGAGTAGCCTAAAAATCTTTGCTCTCTACTCAGTCAGACACAGATGCAAACACACACACACAGTTGTCAGGTCTGGTTTAGAACACCTATCTAACTATATTATCACACCACAGCAGTATGCAGTTACAGGACATGCTACAGAGACTACTAGGATATGACTTTCCCAGAGGTGTATTTCTAGGTGAGTGACATCAGCAGCCTTGCCAAAGTTGAGTATGTGAATTGTACAGAGTGTGAGTAGCCTAAAAAGCATTGTTCATTGCTCAGTCAGACACACACAGTTGCTAGGTCTGGGGTTAGAACACCCATTGAATTACTTTGTCACACTAGAGCAGTACGCAGTTACAGGATGCGATACAGCGATTATGAGGTGATGACTTTCCCAGAGGTGTATTTCTAGGTGAGTGCCATCAGCAACCTTACCAAAGTTGAGTATATGATTTGTACGGATTGTGAGTAGCCTAAAAGCATTGTTCTCTACTCAGTCAGACACACACACAGATTCACACACAAACACACAGTTTGCAAGTCTGAGGTTAGAACTACTACTTAACTAGTTTATCACTACAGCAGTATGCAGTTATGGGACGCACCATGGAGATTACTAAGCTAAAGCTCTCCCAAAGGTGTATTTCACATTGGATGACCTCAGCAGGCTTGTCATAATACTGCTATGGGGAGGGCAGAGTGTGCATGGGCCATAGCCCATTCATTTAGGGGTTGACATGCCACATGCGGGCACACACGGGGTTATATGTCACAGGTACATGCATACAGCTACTACATGACTACTTCCTTGTACAGTCATGTTGCACAGCTGGTACATGCAGCACATAGTCTGTCATGCTGACAGATACTGGTGGCTAGTGTCTGTAGTGAGTGACATCTGCACCTCATGTGTTTGGGGCCCTTTGGCTGTGTGCTGGGTGGGACAGACCTGGATGGCTCCTTGTCACGATCACTCTCTTCCACACATCTATGTCTGTCTACCTTTGGCTTATTATAGTGTGTTGTCCTTACATATATGTCTGTATTCCTATCCACTGTGTGTGCAAGGCAGGAGTGGTGCATACTGACTTGTGTCTGCACTAAGAACTGCGACTGCCAGATATGTCTGGTCCACTGGTGTTTGCAGACATGGCCTTCATGTGTATAAGTGTGTGAGCATGCCCAGTATGACATTTCAGTATGTTGTTGATGGACATTGCCTTCATTCCTTAAGTGTGTGAGCATGCCCAGTATAGCCATCTGTACTGCATGTGTGGATCAAGTCCAGGTAGTTTGTACTGCGGTGCTGACCTTTGTGTTGTACACTGACAGGTAGCATGCTGTGTCTGCAGGGTATCCATCAGTCATTTGGCATTGACTGTTACTAAATTTCTGCATAGCGGGGGGGGGCACCTCACTGTTTCTACATTTCTACACAGTAGTGGGGGGGGCACACCTGACTGATACTATAAATGTACGTAGGATGGGGGGCACACCTGACACTTGTACACATCTACTAATACCGTACTGATATGTCGGGTACTCCATTTCAGTCTGTAGTCTTACCTATCGTGCTGGCTAGAGGCATGCCAGTGTACTACAGATCTTAGCTTTAATTACCTACATATTGGTTTCTGACTTCCTAGCCTTCACAACTTACATCCAACTGCCTGGCCTGCTGTAGTCTGTCTGTGTAGGCCTGGAGGTGGGGTTACTCATAGGGCTCATTCAAAGGCCATAGTATAGCATTTGTTTGTGTTTGTCTACACCTATCCTGCTGGCTGTAACTGTTGTTGGGTATGTGACCCCCCCCCCCAACTGGCATGTGTGAGTCACTTACCTTGTGGGTGTCCCAGTATTGTGGGTGGTGCTGCAGGGCTGCTTATGTTGGATGCACATAGTACACTCCCTAATCATGGTTGAGCACAGGTTGTGTCATATTTGGCATCCCTTTTACTGTATGTGCGAGTCAGAGAGAGGTGTCATTCCCTGGGTCCCTACTGTGTCAGTGCATGTGCTATGTGTTGCCTCTTTGCCAAGGCCAGGGCATACTGGGCATGCCTACACCTGCCTAGTGGGGCAGGCTCAAGTTGTTCCTCCTCTGAGTCACTCTGTGCCTGTACAGGCCTTGGCAATGGTGGGGGGCTGTGTGGCCCTGCCTCATGCAGTTCCTGCTGCAGCTGTTTCCGCAGGATCATATTGTGTAGCATGACACATACAAGAGCAATTTTGGTACATGTAGTTGGTGAGTACTGCAAGGCTCCACCAGATGTGTCCAGGCACTGGAACTGTGACTTAAGCATCCCAAACACACGCTCTATTATGATTCATGTTTATGCGTGTGCCTCATTATGGAGTTCTTGTTCGGGTGTGTGTGCATTTCTGATGGGTGTCATCAGCCATGGCTCCAATGCGTATCCAGCATCCCCCACTAGGTGACCATGTGGGATGTCCCCATTGGTAAATGTCTGGTCCAGCTGTGTCAGATGTTAGATGTGGGAATCGTGGTAGCTTCCAGGGCAGCCAGCACACAAATTCATTATTATACCCTGGCCATCACACACGACCTGGCAGTTGATAGAGGGGAAGCCCTTGCAGTTGATTTAGACCCTACTCCGCTCACCAGGTGGTACTTTGATGCATATGTGCGTGCAGTGTATTGCACCCACTACCTCAGGGTATTTTGCTATTTGGTGGAAGAGACACGTATTGCTGGCCAACACCTCACGTGTGATAGGGAAATATAAGTGCTCACCAACATGTGCTGACATGGCATCCAGGAACTGGTGGAGTACCCTGGATGCTGATGCCTGTGATATCCCCATCATATCCCCAGTTGGCCTTTGGAAGGTACCTGTAGCTAATATTCTTAGGCCTACACATACCTTGGTATCCACTGGGATGGGTTCCTTTCTGTTAGTTCTGTGTGTGAGGCATGGCCGGCACAGCTCAACAATTTGCTGTAGGAGGTCCCTGTCCACCTTATAGCACTCCACTATCTCCAGCTCATGTAGCCCTTGGTATGTTACCCTGGGTCTGTACACTCTTCTCCATCTCCTCACTGTGGGCTGCTCAGCAGAATTCACATCCTCACCACCCTCAGCCTCTTGCACATGTTGGTTTATGATAGCAAAAGCAGCCCCTAACATTTTTTCTGTTGCTTTTGTTTTGTAATATTTCATCGTCTGTATACATCGTAGTGCAGAGATTTGGGAAAAACAAGGGGAAATGTGTTTGCATAGTTTATGGTGGTGTGCTGGGCTGGGCTGGTCTGCTGCCTGTGTAATTGGCTGATTCTAATACATTTCACCTATCAGCTAAGCTAGTTCTCCTTGATTATCTTCCTACTGCTGTTTTCCCTTCCCATTGCCTCCCTGTTTAAGCCTGTGTGTGCGCCGCACAAACGGAGTGCTCAAATGTGCACAGAGCTACTATTTCCTGGTTTAACTTCCTTTTTCCTCCTGTAAAACCTGGTGCACCTGAAATCCATAAAAACCTGAATTGCCCTGATTTTAAACCGATAGTAGCCAGTCAAGGCAGTATGGTGGTACCTCTAGCCATGTTCGTAGATAAATATTTACAGAAGTTGGTCATACAAAGTAAATCTTATATCAAAGATTCCTTTGAATTTAAATGTTTAGTGAAGAATGTCAACATAGATGATTCCATGTGGTTGGTTACAGCAGATATCGCCTCATATACAGTGATACCAAATGTAGAAGGATTGGAAATGGTGAACAGGGAGCTTCGCATTTCTGGATTACTTAATACCAGACAAGTGTGATTGTTCACAGTAATGCTGGATGTTATTTTATCATATAATCTTTTTGAGTACAACAATAAAATATGCAGACAGAAAAATGGTGTAGCTATGGGGGCTGCTATGGCCCCCAACTATGCAAATATAGTCCTGATGAAGCAGGAAAAATAAGTTATTTTAGGATCAGTCTTGGCAAAACATATCATCATGTATAGATGTTTCATTGATGATTTGTTTTCCATTTGGGAGGGCTCCGAAAAAGAACTCTTAGATTTTACTAAACATGTGAATGACTCCACCAGTTACCTTTGGTTGACACAACATTAATTTTTTGGACCTTAATGTGTACAGGTCTAGCAATGCTTTAAAAGTTAAGATTCATAAAAAGGAAGTTCAAAGCAACAGTTATTTCCACTACAATAGCATGCATATGTTTAGCCTGAAAAAACATAGTGAAGGGGTAATTCACTAGAATAAGCAGATTAACAGATGAGGCAGTATTTTCTGAAAAAGAATGTGAAGATCTTGAAAGGAAATTTCAAGAGAGAGGGTACCCCAAGGACATCATTAATAATTCTTGGGTGGAAGTAAAAAATGCAAGGGGACATAAGGCAGCAAATGTAAATAGCAAGTCAAAAGAAAATGAAAAGGATGTTTCCTTAGCATGTATTTTAGACAATTCAGTAGATGAAAGTTAAATCAAAGGAATAATCAAGAATAATTAGAGATTCTTAATGAATTTTCAAGAAATTTAAAATGTTATAGGGGGAGACTCTGTCTTTGTCAGGAAAAGAAGAAAGAGTTTAAAAGGCTTTTTTAAGAAAAGGAATTTATGCTTAAGTAAACGTATATGTATTTCTGTTTTGTGTTTCACTTTATGCAGCTGTGTTGAGTGCATATATTGCTGCAGGTGTGTTCTTTGTATTGCAACTACCTAATTATCTCTTTGTTCTCATTGGGGGAACAATTGAGGATTTTATATAAAAGGGTTGCTCCACTATATGGATTTGTTTTCTGCATTGATAAAGGTCTTTTTGGCTGAAACCGGTCTGCCTTCTGTTCCAATAAAGGGTGGATTATTCCTTTGTGCTGGCAGTTTTGGGTTTTTGCTTTGGATATTTTTGGCCTTTGCACTAGCCATCTGTGTGTGGCTTTCCTTGGACTGTTGCAGATTTTCTGACTTCGCTGGTAGTGTCTGAGGAATCCATTTTGATATTGGGTATACCTTGACCTCGCCAAGACTTTCAACACCATCCCCCATTCTGGAATTATAGCTAAACTCATGAAACTAGGTATAAATCCCTATGTCATAAGATGGGTTGCCAACTGGCTCACTGACAGAACCCACACTGTAAAAGTTGCAGACTCCAAATCTGACTTCAAACCAGTGACGAGTGGAGTACCACAGGGTTCAGCCCTGGGACCTCTCCTGTTTGGTATCTACTTCTCTGAAGTACAGGCTAACACAGAAGGCCTTTGGCTAACAAAGTTCACAGATGACTGCAAACTAGGAGCCATAGTTGAGTCCCCAAATGATATAGGCATCCTACAGAAGGGTCTCACTGAGACAGATACCTGGTGTCAGAGCCATGGCCTCAAGCTCAATGCCAAAAAGTGCATTGTCATTCCCTTTGGTAAAAACTCTGTACCCATGAACTACCACATAGGCAGCAGTCTACTTAATGGTGAATGTGTGATAAGAGACATGGGGTCCCAGGTGGACAGTAGTCTCTCCTTTGATAATCACATCACCACAGTAATCAGGAAATCCTTCTACGTGGCACACCTCATCACAAAAGGGTTCTCATCTAGGAAAAGAGGTTATTGTTCCCCTCTACTCGACACTCATTAGACCCGTTATACAGTACAATGTCCCTTTTGGAATGTACTTCACAAGACATCTGCAGCAGCTGGAAAGGCCACAGACATACCTCACAAAGAGGATTACTGGCCAAAAACAGATGCCCTACACTGACCGTCTCAAAAAACTCCAGCTTTACTCCGTAGCATATTGCCTACTCCGAGGTGATCTCTGCCTAACATATAAAGCTATGTCAAACACAGAGCTGTTGGACATGCTACACCTAAAGAAATCCCAATCCCTCTGTGCTACATGCTCTAGGAACCTAAACCTTGTCGCCACAATAAACAGGACATGATGGTGGGATAGATTCCTGTCCCAGAGACTTCCCATACTCTGGAACAAGCTACCCATCTATGTCAATCAAAGTTCCTCATTAGCACTCTTCAAGAAAAATCTTGATAAGTGGATGGGAAATAGGAAATACACCCCAGGGATCACTTTGGTGGCTCTGCTCAACAGGGACACAGGAAAATAACTTTCTTGGGTGGCATAAGCCAGGGAACCTTGCTGTCTAGGCTTACTTAGGCCCTTGGGCCAATAGCCTAGTACCTTCCTATGAACCTATAATTGTTAGCTACAGAATGTGTACTCAAGAGCTGTTTGTAAACTATGCAGTTGTTCATAATGTATAACTTGAAGTGTTAGTGTGAGTGTAAGGAACAAACCAGCTCTCACTCCCTTTTCTGTTAACCAGTCTTTTTCCACTCTTCAATATTGTACAGCAGCTAAGACTGGTGGATGGCGGATTTCAACAACAAAGTGCATTAAACATGCCAACTGTTCATTAATTAAATATAAATGGTTCAGAGATGGCTATATGCCCACATATTGACTAATAACTACCTGCATACATAGGGGTTTCACTGTATTGCAAAATGTCATCAGATTACATTTCAGAATTGAAAGGAAAACTACATAGATGTTTTTACATTCCTTAAAAGCAGATTTTCTTACTTTAGGAGCTAAATATTGTTGAAGATCCTGTTTACATAGCTTTCTTGGAAAATTGTCAGTTTGCAGTTTGGTTAAATCTTCAATAACAGGTATAGATATTTTTGTCAGTAGCAAGTAGACTGGTAGACATTTATTCTATGACAGATAATGGTAGTAAATGGGAAATGATAAAGTCAAGTCATACTATGGAAAGTTAGTTATTGGTAAAATGTGTAGTCTAAATGTGGAAACCTTATGCTTCTTCACCTTTTTTTATAATGTTATGCATTTTCAATCAATATATTGCCTCTGATGTACTGGGCATATGACTAGCATATTTCCTGATTCCATGCTAGACAAATCAGACTAAAAGGCAAACAGACTATGGAGAGCTTGAAGAGTATTTTTTTTTTTTTTTTTTTTTTTGCTCCCCATGGCCATCAAGCTTCCCCCTTTTGACATCCACTGGATCCATTCATTCTTCCAAGGGGTGAGAGTTCACTGGCCCATTTTTTTCTGGTGCCATGGTTGGTGCAATCATCAACTGGGAGGGTGAGGATTTTTTGTATTGGTTTCTAATATCTGACATCTTTAAGCTTCCATGCTGCAGCATAACTGCTACTAGGAGATGCATGGATGTCTCTCCTCATGTTGCGTCTACCGGTCAAAAAGCACACTGCTTGCTTGGGTCCATGTTGCAGATGATTCACCTGCACTGTTGCATGTGTAGCTAATGTAGTGAACTAGTGCAGTAAAAAAAGCTACCACTCTACTCCCAAGATAAGGAAGCCACCATTGTCAAATCACCTCCATCCTCCCCAACTCTGTCCCATCAGTGACTGTGCTGCTAGTCAGACTCAAGTCGTCTAGGGAGGAATCAGGGCTTTATCCCTCTGTGATGAGGGTACAGGAACATATTCATGAGAACTCTGAGAGTCTGGGGCTACATGACCCATGGAGGATAGTACATGCTGATAATCTAGGTTAACCCTTTTTCTATGATAGACGGTCTCTCTCATAGTAAAACAGATTATTATATTACTTCAAGATATGGTCTTAAAGTGGTAGAGAGCATAAAGATAAGACCATACACTTGTTTCTTATTGATCACGAGGGAGTTTTGATCTGTTTCCCTGCTATTTAGAATACTGTGCAAATGAGTAAGCAATGGCAAATTCATCTGATAATTCTGCAAGTGAACTCAGCAGGTATATAGAACTAAACCTGGTAGGGTCAATGCCTAATGACACTTGGTGGAAAAATTTAAAATTAATTTTCAAAATATTTGTATCACAGCCAAGGTCAGGTTACCTGCAATAGAACATAACAATATTCAAACCTGGAAAGTAAATTGAAGGATCTTTTAGTCAAGCATGGGCAGAACAGGTTTAAGTCTGCAAGCTAAGTAAAAACTTGTACATCAGCCACAGCTGAATTATCTTGAGCATATGAACATAGAGTGGGCAACAGCAGACTTACAAAGATGACCGACACATATTAAGCTGGGCAATCTCCTTGCTTACAAGTTGAAACAGCACAAAGCTAAAGCCCTCATGCATGCCATTAAAGTTAACAATCACATTATCGCTGGTCATAAAGCCATAAATAAGACATTTTTAGACTTTTGTCTTTTATCTTAACCTGTATTCAGAAAGAGACTCCACCCTCAGAAATTGACCCCACTCACATCACCAGACTCACCTCTTAATACCTAGTGCTTAACATAGCTTAAATATCTGAATCTTGCTTTACCATCCACCTTGGGATGCAAGTTATTTAGTTATTTATTACAGAGGTAGTACACTGATCTTAATGGACCAATTACAGGTCCAGCACAAGTTCACTAGAGAAGTCCATCTCTTTGGAAGGAATAATGCCTGCTATCAATAGTATTTTTGGATGTATTGCTCCCAGACCTGCTAGGCTGATGACTAACTTTCCTAAATAAAGCATTGAAGGATATGTTTGCAGCATCCATGCTAAAGGTATTTCACTAAATGTTTACCACTGGCACCTCTTCTTATTCCTGACAAGAATCACATCATGTATCATAGTACTGCTTAAACTAGGAGAAAAGATCAAGATTTATCACATAAACGATTAAAGAGAGGAGAATTCAAACCAACAGATAAAAGATTAGTGGCAGCTGAAAACAGTGGACTACCACATACACGCTGGTTTGCAAAGCCTATAGAAAAAGTAGGCGGTAGAAACAAATGTAGGTTCTATACTATAAAACTGGAAAGAATAACGTATCTTCTTGTTGCTATCTGCAATATACTTATGGCTGAGGGTCTGTACATTGAAAGGCACAATAATGTAAAAAGACCGTTGCACTGAGGATTGTGCAAACACTACAATATACAAGTATTTGAGAAGAGCTGGAAACATGAATCACAAAGAATTACTGGAGATGAAGAAGTTCTGATCACATGGAATCATCCAATACCAACACTCAAGGAATTAGAAGCAAGAAAACCTGATATTGTTGAGGAAAACAGGACAAAAGCAACATTAATCACTGAAATAGTTAAACCTAATGATTACAGTGTCCTGTGCACTGAGAACACTAAAGTTATAAAATACTAGGATATGAAAGCAAAATCTACAACAATGTGGAAAAAAAGACACCCAGATAGTTATGATAGTAGTAAGAGCAACAGGACTAATAAAACATAATTTTCAAGCAGACCTAAATATTTTGCCACTACAGGCAACTCCATGTGAAGTAGAAAAGGAGATAATTCTGGATGCATTGCAGGTGCAGTGTAGATCACTCCCAGCAAATATCAAACACTGACGTAATACTCATTTCATGAACCTTAAATTAGAAATGGGGCTCTTTTCCTGTCATGGTATTAGAAACCCTAAATATCTGGAGAACTTAAAAAAGGCAAAAATAAAGCTTAGGGTAAAAAATTACAAGCCAAAATCTTTGATATACAAAGAAGCAAAATGATTTGCTATTATGTTAGTTTCCAGAATGTATCATAGCCTCTACTGTCTGTCTCATCCATCTTTGGCAGCTTGTTAAAGAATGCTCCAACTGATCACTTGAGAGCCCTAATAACTTAAATGCAGATACTGTGAAAGTAAGTGAATACTTTGGTAACTGAAAAAGCATTTATTTCCCTGCATTTTAGGTATCTATGAACTGTACACGAATGCCTGTGCTTTATGAACTGTACATAAATGAATGCCTGTGCTTTATGAACTGTACACAAATGCCTGTGTTTTATGAACTGTACACGGATGGCTGTGCTTTACAAACTGTACATGAATGCCTGTGCTTTATGAACTGTGCATAAATGAATGCCTGTGCTTTATGAACTGTACACGAATGCCTGTGCTTTATGAACTGTACACGGATGGCTGTGCTTTACAACCTGTAAAGAACAAAATATATATAAATGAATTAACTTTTTTAGAGCTAATGTATTTACCAGGGCATAATAAAGTTAATATTATAAAACATATTTTAAAGTTTAAGAGTTCTTATGTTTAGATGTTTAGATGTCTATTTAAGTATTTGTTAATGACTTTTATTGAATTACTGCATGTATTTTAAATGTTTTACCTTTAAGGGGATTACTTAATTAGTTAATTTGTACATTTGATTGGCTGGCTTAAGTATTTAATGTATGGTTTTAGTTAGAGTTATTTGTTTTTGAGAAAGAGTCTTTCACTTGAAAACTTGTAGTGAATAAACTCTTCCTGTGGACGTTCGTGTCTTGGTTTACTTGCCTTGCTTTACAACCTGTACACGAATGCCTGTGCTTTACAAACTGTACACAACAAATGCCTGTGCTTTATGAACTTTACATGAATGCCTGTGCTTTATGAACTGTACACGAACGAATGCCTGTGCTTTACGTACTGTACACGAACGCCTGTGCTTTATGAACTGTACATGCATGCCTGTGCTTTACAACCTGTACACGAATGCCTGTGCTTTATGAACTGTACACGAATGCCTGTGCTTTACGAACTGTACACGAATGCCTGTGCTTTATGAACTGCACACGAATGAATGCCTGTGCTTTACGAACTGTACACGAACGCCTGTGCTTTATGAACTGTACATGCATGCCTGTGCTTTACAACCTGTACACGAATGCCTGTGCTTTATGAACTGTACACGAATGCCTGTGCTTTACGAACTGTACACGAATGCCTGTGCTTTACAAATTGTACACAAATGAATGCCTGTGCTTTACGAAATGTACATAAATGCCTGTGCTTTCCAGTGGCATGATAAAAACTATGCAGATACTATAGCATCATTCCTTTAGTAAAGTTCTATCTGACACAGCTGTGCTTACATCTCCTTTTGTCTTATCTAATGGCACAGAGGAAACATGAATCCGCCCCATACCCCACATTATTCTTATTCTTACTCACCACTGAATCTTATTTCATCTCAAACTGTATCCTTCCCCCCTTCACTTGATTTCTTGATGCTTTTTAAATGTTTGGAAAGTCACACGTAGCATCTTGAGTTTTAATATTTTCTAGTGACTGTCTCCACAGTTCAACAACTACTTATGACATGTTAGACCTCTTCTATAGCACATCAGGATCAAAAACTACCAAACAAATACAAGAGTATGGTAGAAAGAAGACAACTAAATTCAATAAATATTTTATGGCAAAAAGGTAACCAGGGCAGAAGTTTATTATTGTTCGCTTCATGCTGTAAAAATGTGATTACAATTTTAAATTGTGAGATAAGTTTATTTCAGAAATTGTACATAGCTCTGTCAACACCTTTTCCATTTTTGTTCACAAAGATGTTGCTTTCTGTGTTTTTTTTTGTTCAATTAAAAGAATTGTTGTTCTATTAAAAAAAACCATAACAAGAAAAAGACAGAAATGGTTGCTGTTATAAAACAAAGAAAACAATGCAGTATAATGCATATTTCTAAACCTCTGAGCTTTAAAAATCATAGCAGAAGAATAGAAAAGGGAGTAGTTTTTTTTATTTTTCACAATAGAAGGTCTTTGTATATTAGAGCCTACAGTGTTAGTGATGGGAATTTTTGGATAGGCTTATTTTTATTTAATAATGTTATGTACCCATAAACAAGTCTGACTTTATGAGTAACATCAGCAAATCAAGGAGGAGCGACAAGGGTAAACCTGAGGTAAAAATCATAACCGTAGCAGTTGAGAAGTGCAATAACCCATGACAACATCCTCTGGATTCACAAAACCTTGCACGGCATGCATGATTAGTGTAAGAAGTAATGTTAGCAATATGGTGGCCGAGAAATCCACATATATGCCCGTTTGAGGTGCACGAGCGCTATTGCACTAGTCCTGCATGTTCCCAGCCCCGGTATGCAAATTATCCCATTTGCAGATGAAAACCATGCAAATGAGGTAAATCTGCTATCAAGGAAGCTGGAATCAGGCCACGCAGGACTAGTGTAATTTGTAGAAATGTACTCGGTTAGTAACCGAGTACGGTTCTGCAAAATCCAAAACGGAGACATGACAGCACCAAATAAAGGCTGCATATCATTGAGGAAGCATGCCAATGGCCAAGTATAAGGCCACTGGCATTGCAAACAATGCAAAATATACAAAATACAACTTTCATATTACTTCCGCCGATCACGGCTGTTTGAGCATAGGGCAGTGGCACACAAACGGGATCGGTGGGAAAATAAGAAAATAAACCTAAAAAAAGCAGTCTAACTAAAATCAGTATTCTGCCATGCAAGTCAATGGCAAGCAAATGACAACCTGGCCAGTGAATAGTGGTTGCTAAGGGGGGAGGCACAGTGTGACACATGTAACTATGCATTAGCAGGCAATCCTATGTAAATGAGGGGAAAGATAGTAAATCCCAGTTTTCCCCAGCATGTGAGGCAGGTCCCAACAGTGTAAGAGTATGAATAGCTGAGTGCAAGACTAGGAGGTAGGTGACATCATGGGTGGGTGTGTCAGGCATACTGTAAGCAGATTGGAGCCCTGTGGCTCGGGTATGCTCCTATCTTAGCACAACTAAGCTAGGGGGTGTGTCTAAACCTGCCTAGCACTCTTTACAAAGTGTAGGCAGGTGTGCGCACTGCGCACCAGGTTTTACAGGAAGAAAAAAGAAGTTAAACCAGGAAACAGCAGCAGTGTGCACATCAGAGTACTCTGTTTGGGTGGTGCGGCTCTAGGCCAAAACAAAAGGGCAATGGGAAGGGAAAACAGCAGTAGGAAGGTAATCAAGGGGAACTAGCATATCTGGCAGGTGAAATGTATCAGAAGCAGCCAATTACACAGGCAGCAGCCCAGCCCACAACACTACTATAAACTAAGCAAACACCTTCTCCACTGGTTTTTCCCACACTCTACACCACTGGTGTATACAAGCGGTAAAATTTTAACAAACAAACCCACAAAATGAGAAGGGCTGCAGCAGGCAACATAGAACAGCATGTGCAAGAGGCTGAGGGTGGTGAGGATGTGCATGCTGCCAAACAACCCACAATGAGGAAACATAGAAGAGTGTACAGACCCAGGATAACCTACCAGGGGCTACATGAGCTGGAGATAGTGGAGCGCTATAGGGTGGACTGAGACCTTCTACAGCAAGTAGTTGAGCTGTGCAGGCCACACCTGACTCACCAAACTGACTGAGGGGAACCCATCCCAGTGGATACCAAGGTATGTTTAGGCCTAGGTATACTAACAACAGGTACCTCCCAAAGCACAGCTGGGGATATCATGGGGATCTCACAGGCATTAGCATCCAGAGTATTCCACCAGTTCCTGGATGCCATGTCAGCATATGCCAGTGAGCATGTATATTTCCTCAACGCCCGTGAGGTGTTGACCAGCAATATGCGTCTCTTCCACCAAATAGCAGAATAACCTGGGGTAGTGGGTGGTATAGACTGCATGGAAATATGCATCAAAGCACCACCCGGTGAGCAGGGTAGGGCCTATGTCAACTGCAGGGGCATCCCCTCCATCAACAGCCAGGTCGTATGTGATGCCCAGGGCATTATAATGAATGTGTGTGCTGGCTGCCCTGGAAGCTATGACGACTCCTACATATGTTATCTGATGCAGCTGTACCAAAGATTTGCCAATGGGGACATCCCCTATGGTCACCTAGTGGGGGATGCTGGGTACACACACTGGAGCCGTTGCTGATGACACCCATCAGAAATGCACACACACTTGAACAAGAATGCCATAATGAGGCACACGCACAGGCCAGACATATAATAAAGCATGTGCCTGGTATGCTCAGGTCATAGTACCAGTGTCTGGACACATCTGGTGGAGCCTTGCAGTATTCACCAGCTACATCTACCCAAATTGTTATGGTATGTACTATGCTACACAATATGATCCTGCGGAAACAGCTGCAGCAGGAACAGCATGTGGCAGGGCCACACAGCCCTCCACTAATGCCAAGGCCTGCACAGGCACAGAGTGAGCTGTTGGAGGAAGAAACTGAGCCTGCCCCAGTAGGCAGAATGAGGCATGCCCAGTATGCCCTGGCCTTGGCAAAGAGGCAACGCATAGCACATACACTGACACATTAGGGTCCCAGGGAATGACATCTCTCTCTAACTCACACATACAGTAAAAGGGATGCCAAATATGACACCACCTGTGCTCAACCATGTATAGGGAGTATACTATGTGCATCCGACATAGGCAGCCCTCCAGCACCATCCACAAGTCTGGCACACCCACAAGGTAAGTCAATCAACCTACCAATTGCTAAATGGAGTAGAATGTGTTGTCACCTGTAGCTATGGTATGGATATGAGCATGCAAGGGAAGTGGGTGGCTGAATATTATGGCAGCAGACAGTAGACATCCATAGTGACACTCTGACATGTGTAACACATACTAGAGTCACCATAGTAGCCAGTACTACACAGGGTGACAAAAACCACTGCAGGAAATGTGCTGAGTGAAATGTGTGTCCATATGACCCACACATGCCAATCAGGATGGTTCACATACCTAACAACAGTCGCAGCCAGCAGGACAGGTGGACACAAACCCTAACAGGGCCTGTGCCATGGCCCCAGAATGATGGCTATGGTTAACCCCACCCCCAGGCCTACACAGACAGACCACAGCAGGGCAGGCAGTGGGGTGTTAGCTCTGAAGGGTAGGACATCAGACAATAATATGTAGGGCAACCAAAGCCACAATCTGTAGTACACTAGTGTGCCTCTAGACATCATGATAGTTATCAATACAGAATGGAATGGAGTACATGACATACCAGTGCAGTCACAGAAAATGTGTACAAGTGTCACTTGTGCCCCCCATCCTACATAACAATGTAATAACAGTCAGGTGTGCCCCCCAACTCCCATGTAGACATGTAGAAACAGTCAGGTGTGCCCCTACCCCAATCCAGCGTAGAAATGTAGTAACAGTCAGGTGTGCCCCCCAGTCTTGTGTAGACATGTAGAAACAGTCAGGTGTGTACCCCCACAATCCTTTGTAGAAATGTAGTAACATGTATGAGTAGGTATAATACGAGTGGAGTAGAGATGCCCAGGGGTGGCCAAGGTAACAGGATAGGTTGTAGCATTTGCACAATACGCAGGTCTGTGTGTGTTAGAATGGTGCATGTTTCATATTATTTGAGAGTGGTCAGTATGTATGCATGTTGAGGTAAGACCTGGTGACCATTGCCCACTACAGCTGATGACAGGGACAAGCTCTCACAACTGCAGTGCCAAGGACAATCCTCTCCAGTATAACAATTGCTAGCAGTAAGCTATTGTAAATGTATGGTGGTAATATGTGTCACAATCTGAAAGACTGACATGTCATGGCTGTTGGGCTAGATATACAAGCAGTACGCAGGGGAAAGTACCCCAGACATACAGTATATATTGTATCACTGTGAAAGGGAGACTCCCTTGGAATTATAATACAGGTATGCATCACAGTAACTGGACCTGTAGTAGGGTTTACCGGTGATGTCTGCCCGAATGCTTGCAGATCACAAAGGAGGTAGGACTGATGTATTGGGAAACAGCTGATGTACCTGCACATGCCAGCATAACTGGAATTCCCCATACATATCTGTGTGCCAGATACAAGTAGTGTCCATAGCACACATGCATCCAGCTCGTGCAAACACCACCCACAGGTATGTCTCTGGTCATATCCCTGCTGTGGGGAATGGGTACAGTATGACCCCACCTGTATATGGCAATAGTGGAAGAATGCAGCATGCAGTGCAGTTGTCCCATGCAGGTGTCCCATGCAGGTGGGTCCCTAGCTGTATGCAGCACCCTGCCAGCATCCACACCACCTGATCAAGACTGATAGAAGGTATATGCATGAACACCTATCACACCTACTCTCTCACCCCAGGGGAATATACTGTATGGTGGTCTGAGACTGTAGGCCTGACAGAATGCAACGGCCTGCCACGTGTGGCCTACAGCAACACCTAATGCCCCAGAGGCCTCTGCCATAGGCCTGTGTCTCACACATACTGCCAATGCATATTATGTCATGGACACCCAAATAACAACATAACACACTCCAAATAAACCATATGCAAGGCCATGTGGACAAACCACAGTAACATGTCCACCATGTCCCACTGCATGAACTGTGGACCAACAGTAACACACACCTGTGATGGGGTGATACCCTTAGGGAAAGTATCAGAGAATGTATGCATAATGTATGGAAGAGATTATCATAACAGGAGGGGGGGTGGGAGCATGGGCAGCATGGAATGTGCAGGGTCTGACACCAAGCTGTGAGCCCACACTATCCCTGGCTGCAAACACATAAATGGGTGGCTACACACCTGCCCGTACACCACAATAGGGTTAATGTCCTGAGCCATGGCCCCTGCCTCTGGGTAACCTGTGCAAATCTGTACAGCTGTGAGGCATTGCCACAGCAAGATAAGCCCATACTGTCATGTCAATGGGTGTACAAGTATGGGATCCTCTGCCAACACTGTACCAAGGTGCTGAACTGGATACATAGACCCAGCAGCAAGTGTTTGCAGCTCCCCTCCAGAATGGCATAACTTACCATGGATACGTAGGTGTCTGCCCACAATACCGGACACAGCTGCAGTCACCCTTGTCCCCCAAGACAGCACTGTGAGCAGGAATGTCCACCTGACAGTACATGAAGACAGAAAACATCACTGTGTAAAATGGTCTACATGTCTGAATATCTCTGCTAACAGAAATACCTTGCAGCTGAAGCAGCACAGACACAATCACCTACAGCACACACTATCTCCTGCACAGTTTGTCCCCATATTGCCAAATGATCAATGGATACCCTGCAGAAATACTTTGCTACCTGTAGATGTACAACACAAAGATCTGCACTGGAGTACAAATTACCTGGAATTGATCCACACATTCTATACAGTAGGGCATACTGGGCATGCTCACACACTTAAACAAATGAAGCCCATGTCTGCAAACAACAGTGAACCAGACATATTTGGCAGTCGCAGATGTTAGTGCAGACACTCCTCAGTATGCACCACTCATGCTTTGCACACACAGTGGATAGGAATACAGGCATATATCCAATGACAATACACTATAATAAACCAAACGTACACATACATAGATGTGTGGAAGAGAGTGACTGTGACAAGGAGCCAACCATTATGAGGCTTGTCCCACCCAGCACACAGCCAAATGGCTACAACCACATGATGCTCAGATGTCACTCACTGTAGACATTAGCCACCATTATCTGTCAGCATTACGGACTATGTGGTGCAAGTGCTAACTGTGTAACATGACTGTACAAGGAAGTAGTCATCTAACAATTGTATACAAATACTTGTGGAATAAAACATTGCTTGTGCCCGCATGTGGTGTGTCAACCTCTAGATGAATGGGTTTTGGCCCATGCACACACACTGCCCTCCCCATAGCCCTACTATGAAAAACCCACTGAGGTCATCCACTTTAAAATGCACCCTTCGGAAAAGTGTAGCCCAGCAATCGCCGTAGTGCGTCCTGTACTGCTGTAGTGTGATAAAGAAACTAGGTAGGTGTTCTAACCCCAGCTGTGGCAACTGTATGTGCGCTAGTGTGCGTGTCTGTCTGTCTCTGTCTGTGTAGAGATCAATGCTTTTTAGGGTAGCCACACCCCTTACAATTTCTATACTCGAATGTGGCAAGGCTGCTGATGTCACCCACCTAGAAATACACCTCTGGGAAGGTTGTACCCCATTAATCTCTGACATGTGTCCTGTAACTGCGTACTGCTGTAGTGTGAGAAAGTAGCTAGGTAGGTGTTCTTACCCCAGATGTTGCAACTGTTTGTTTGTGTGTGTGTGTGTGTGTGTGTGTGTGTGTGTGTGTGTGTGTGTGTGTGTGTGTGTGTGTGTGTGTGTTAGTGTGCATGTCTGTCTGCCTCTGTCTGTGTGGAGAGCAATGCTTTTCAGGGTAGCCACACTCCTTACAATTCCTATACTCGACTTTGGCAATGCTGCTGATGTCACCCACCTAGAAATACACCTCTGAGAAGGTTTTAGCCCAGTAATCTTCATAGCTTGTCCTGTAACTTTGTACTGCTGTAGTGTGAGAAAGTAGCTAGGTAGATGCTCAAATCCCAGACGTGGCAACTGCGTGTGTTAGTGTACGTGTCAGTCTGTCTGTGTGGAGAGCAATGCTTTTTAGGGTAGCCACACTCCTTACAATTCCTATACTTGAATTTGGCAAGGCTGCTGATGTCACCCACCTAGAAATACACCTCTGGAAAGATTGTAGCCCAGTAATCTCCATAGCACATCCTGTAACTGCGTACTGCTGTAGTGTGAGAAAGTAGCTAGGTAGGTGTTCTAGCTCCAGACGTGGCAAGTGTGTGTGTTAGTGTGCAGCTCTGTCTGTGTGGAGAGCAAAGCTTTTTAGGGTAGCCACACTCCTTACAGTTCCTATACTCGACTTTGGCAAGGCTACTGATGTCACCCACCTGGAAATACACCTCTGGGAAGGATGTAGCCCAGTAATTTCCATAGCACGTCCTGTAATTGGGTAATGCTGTAGTGTGAGAAAGTCACCTAGGTAGGTGTTCTAACCCCAGATGTGGCAAGTGTGTGTGTGTGTGTGTGTGTTTGTGCATGTCTGTCTGTGGGAAGAGCAATGCTTTTTAAGGTAGCCACACTCCTTACAATTCCTATATTCGACTTTGACAAGGCTGCTGATGTCACCCACCTAGAAATGCACCTCTGGGAAGGTTGTAGCCCAGTAATCTCCGTAGCCCATTCTGTAACTGCATACCACTGGACTGTGATTTAGAAATGTAGCTGAGTTTCATCCCCACCCATGGCAGTTCTGGATGTTTTGTGTGTGTCCATATCTGTATATGGAGCAATGCATTATAGGCCAGTCAAACGCAGTAATTTTCAAATGACCCACTTTGACAATCCTGCTGATGTCATTCATTGCGAAATACAGCTTTGGGGAAGGAGCTTTCTAGTAATCCCCATGGTGTGTCCTGTATCAGCTCCATGCTGTAGTGTGGTATAGACCTCTGCCAGGGGTTCTATACCCGCACATGTCGGTTGTGGATGTTTTGTGTGTGTCTCACTGTCTGTGTAGGGAGCAATGCATTATAGGGTAGTCACCCACAGTACATTTCAAATGGCCTGCTTTGGCAATCGTGCTGATGTCGTTCATTATGAAATACACCTTTGGGGAAGGAGTACTTCAGTAATGTGCTTGGCGTACTATAGCTTTGTAGTGCTGAGGTGTAATAAACAAGCTAGGTAGGGGTTCTACTTCCAGACATGACAGGTGTGTGTGTTTGTGTTTGTAACTCATATCCTGTGTAGAGGTGGTTGTGAGTGTCTGACACCTGTGGCCATTGAGGAGCAGGTTTTGCATATGTCTTATATGGAGGCCCTACTATATAGCACAATGTCCACTGTACAGGGATAACAGATGTGAAATAGCTGAGAGGCTGGGGTGCAAAGCCATACCCATACATGTGACATCAAGGCCAGGCAATTACATTTAGCAACCCCAGTATTACTCAGAGCACACTCTCAACCCATGTCCCATACACACACACATGCCTAGGCAACAACCAATATGTGGGTAGTACACTGCATATTGGCCACTGATAGTAACTATGGAGTGATATCAGTGGGCTACAGAGGGCATGTCACCCTGTCCATCTGTCCAATATGCACGTACATGCTGACAGTGTACCTCCCCCATATTCCACAATGGACACCTGCACCACCTGTGGTGCTATCACATGTGTCCCACAATGGACATACCATGCCTGACAACATGCCCTGTATTGACAGATGCCATTGACACCAGAGAATGTTGTCGGCATGCTATCAATGTAGATGCAGAGTAAACCTGGTGCACATTACCGGTCCCCGCCACAGGTGGGCAAGACTGGCACATATGATGGTAATCTGTATTCACAACATGGGCCAGACACACCAGGTACAGTTCCACATGTCACTGTACATGCATGTGGGAGGTGTGCACATCCCAGACACTGTCCATGTCATGGAGTAAGGAACACATACATGGCAAGTGATGCACAGCATTGGCCACACACAATAGTCACCTAGCTGACTGGATGGGGGATACAATACCCACCTGTGTGGGCAAGTGCAGAAACTACAGCCCTGAGACACAATGCAGACCATTGTCATGTGGCCTGATGCCAAGGTATACCCATCGCCTACCCTTGTATAGTCTGCTGCCACAGTCGACCACCACACACCCATACAGACATGCACCCATGCATGTCAGTACTGGCACCCTGTGTGTTTGTCTGTGTGTTGTATGGTGCGTATGTTCACAGCCACACTCACTACAACCCACATGGGCATACTGAAGCATGCTGTCTGATGTCAGACACTTCCTCATACCCTTTGCCCATACAACCTCCGTATGACCCGTGTTGGGCATGTGATACCTGCACAGTGATATGTTGTGGCAATCCTGCTACTGATGAGTTGTACCCCTGGCCCTGCCAAGTGTGTCGATGTGTGCGTGTCCCTGTGAGACTGTGGCTGTGTTGATGCTGGCACCTGTTCATGCTGACAGGCACGTGTATGTCACCTACCATATAGCTACCATATTCCTGTTGCAGGTGTCACTCACCATTGCAGATATGTTCTGAGGGCTCCACAACAGGTAACCCATGTGGCACATCCAATAACTGCATTAAAATGTGATAGCAGTACATAGTTGTCAGGGGTTTGATACCCTGTGCTGGTAGGTGTGTGACACTAACAAGCTGCAATTTTACTCTTGCACCCCTCCCTGACATGTCTTTGCCTCTGTCTGCCTCTCCCACTCCCTCTCTGGTGGATGTGGAGACCTACACCTGCTTTGCTTAGGCAGCAGCATGTGCATTTTAAGTGATGCTCATGATCAGCTGATGGCCTCTGCACAAATCGCAGCCCTCCCCTTAGCTGATTGCATGTGGAACAGCTGTGGTAACATTCCCATAGCCAATTGCATGGAAACACACACCAATATCTAGCAACATCATGTTAGTGTTGGCCCTTGTCATTCACTGTGAGCAGGAACTAGATCTGTTGGTTGGTAACCAGAATCTGTGATGGATTGGGAATTTACCTCTAACAACATACACTGTGGAAACAGGGCAACACACAGGAGGGGGATGTGCCTGACCTGCCTACAGACTGTAAGTGCTGCTATACAGCATGTGGTGTACTGTTGGTTTAACAGTGTATTTGTGGATATGTCTTTCCTACATGTCTCCATACCTGCAATGTCAGTTCCATGTTTATGTGGAATCCCCATCTGCAGGGTCATCTGCAGACAGGGCAGTGTGTTGTGCCTTTGGTTTCATGTGTTACCAATGGAGCATCTATCTGTGGACTGCAGACGGTAGTGTGAGGATTGCAGTCTGTAGATGGTGAAAGCCATGACAGTTACTGGTGTCTTATCCCTCATACAACATATGTTGCCACAAACCCTGTTACAACAGTAAATGTATGAGGTTATCACAGCAACATGTCATTATTGGCCCTGGGTATGTGCTGCTAGCCACAACTCTGCCAACCTGTGTACATATGTCATGCATGATGTGGTGTGTATGTGCTGTACACCATAATTAGTGTAATCATATCCGCTAAACAAGCCAGTGAGATCTCAGACTGCTTCACATGTTATGTACAGTAGGGGTTATATTTGATGACATAACCTGGACATTCTGTGGATGTTTGTACAGTCCTATGTGTGTGGGGACATCAGTGTTACAGACAGCAGGTAGCAATACCTTCTGCAGGAGAACGGGCATACTCAGGGCAGCTACATATTTGTAGGAGGTTCCAGAACTACAGACAGAGTGTGAGTAGAGTTGTGTTATGCTTTGTATGGTACTGGTGTTACAGGGTGTGTGTGTACATACTACTTTACCTTGGAATGCAGTCTGTCTGCATAGCTCTCAACTGTGGGCCTATCCACTTAGTGGCCGGAGGTGTGCCTATCATGTGTTGTCTGTCCACCACACAGGCCCTGTGTCTGATATTCCACTGGCAGTGTGTGTATTGAGTGTTATCAGTACATGGCCTAGATATCAAGCTTTACACATAGGACATGCTGTGGGGGGATGTTCCATAGTGGGCTGTGAGTATACCACACTGCCATTTCTGCCATCAGTCCACTTCTGTTGTATCCCCCACACATATGGTGGGGCTGAGGCCATATATGTGAGAGCATTACCTACACAATACATGTGTACTCTTATGCACTCCAGAGGCCAGTGTATGTAACAGTGGTATATGGCCCTGTATTACTGAGTCTGGGGGGGGAAGCACCATAAATGATCTAGGCTGTTAAATATGTGGGGGTATCAGGGTGAGCTGCCTTAAGGTATGTGGATGTAAAGTGCCGTATACTTCACTTATATTTACATCACTTACATATATTCGATTACTGCAAGCCTACTGCCTCCTGCCAGACAGACTGTTCTGTTTATCAGTGTGCATGTGATTGTGTCAGTTATGCCTTGTTACATCACAGTTACAACACATTTGGTCACATGATGTCTTTACCACCCACTGCTGTTGTACAGAGTGTAGATAGAGGCTGCTGCACTATACATCTGCATTACATACTGTTGATTGTTTGGTATCCTGTGGCCCAGTCTGTCCTCACTACTATACAAATTTAAGGGCTTGGCCTGGCCAGCGACAGTTTTTATATTTTTAGATTAGATTAGTACTAGGCTAACTGATCTTTTGGGCCACTTGAAGCCTAGCCATTTACCCCATGTGAGAATCAAACCCTGCACCTAGTGTCTTTAAAGTAAGCACCTTAACCATTATGTCATCCTCCCACCCTTTCCAGACTACTGTATTAGTATAACTGTTTCACGGTTGCATTCCTCTGTTTATATGGATGCCAGTGTCTGGGCAGCTATATGACATGGCATGTATAACTGTAATAGTACACAATGAAAGGTATTCCATTTCTGCAAACCTGTGTGTGGTGTTTTCCCTATGACCTCTCTGTGGGTATATGTTGCAGGCAACGATTGTCATTTGTATGGGTGGCCCATACAGTGTCCAGTTGTTCAGGAGTTAACTGTAGGCATAGTGACTGTTCCATATTGTGTGCACCATCTACATATGTATCCTACTATACATATATCTGCGTGTGTATGTGTAGTCACATGTATATCCATATATATGTATATATATATATATATATATATATATATATATATATATATATATATCTGCATATCTGTGTCTGTGTATCTGTATCCTGGGGATGTTGATAGCTACCACATTTTACATTGCCTATGGAAGGCAGACTGTACTGCATGATATGTCAACAATGCCAGCCTGACATCATACAGGTTGGATATTGTACTGTTAACTTCCTGTGCCCATATCGTGTCAGGTCCTGGTTAGGGGATCTGCAACACTTGGTAGTGTATTTTGAGGTGGATGTGTTTGGCCTAGTTGTACAAGACATATAGTGTGTGGGGCCTCTCAACCCCAGTAATGGTGCATGTGGTCATATGTGTGTTTGTTAATCTGCCATTGCTCTCTACAGATGTATGGCCATGTATACCGATATAGATATATATATCTGCTGACATATATGTAACTATGTCCCTATATACCTACATAGATGTATATTTGCATACACATATGTAACTTGCTGTGTATATGTAGACATATAGGTGTAGACACATATATGCACCGATGTAGCCATTAGCATGTATATATGTTCATATATAGCAATATATATGTATATAGTGTTAGAATGCTATATATATATATACATATATAGATATGTTGCTACATTCTCTGTACAGTTGCATGACTGGACTGGATGATATGTTTCACATATTGCCCTGACTTTATACAGTTGTAGTGGCTTACTGTTAGACTGTTGTAGCTGTGTTGCAGAGGGTTCTGGGGTCAATAACTGCATGTGCTGAATATTACATTGCACAGCATATCTGTTACAGCTGTGGTGGGGGGGACATAGCAGTCATCACCAGGTACCCCTCATTTGAGCCCACATCCCATCAACTGTGCATAAGGACAGTTATTTTGTGGTGGGGGTTATGACTGTTATTTCTATTTGGTGCTGCAATTCACATGTCTATCTATCTATCTATCTATGTATATATATATATATATATATATATATATATATATATATATATATATATATATATATATCTATCTATCTATATATATATATATATATATATATATATATATATATATATATATATATATATCTATATGTGGACATATTTATCCATCTACCTATATACCATTGATGTGATATGATGTATGTGTGAGTCATACATTTATATGTACCTGTGTATCTCTCTACATTTACAGATCTATAACTGTCCATATGTCCATGCATGATTGGCTCACAATATTGGCCTGTCCCACCTTCGGCTGACCAATTGATGTGGATGATATCAGGCATGTGGTCAGTCAGGAATGCCAATACATTACAGTTGCAGACATCATGTTGTTCAGATTATGTGTATTACAACAGATCACTGTTTAACTAGCAATGTTTTACATGTATATGAACAATATTTCACATTTTTCCCAATTTGTACCCCACTTTGGTCACACTGTTTCCAGAATGTTTGCAATAAGAGGTTGAGTGTTATGATATTAGTACAGTTCCCCTTATGCAGATTGACTGTGCTGCATGATATATCTGGGAATACATAGGATGTATGTATATCCGACATGGTGTAGTGTTAATTCACTATGATTGTGGTATTCAGGGTCCTGGGTTTGGGCCGTGCAAAGGTTGTCACTTTTGTTGCAGGATTGAACAAGGGTGGTGGGATACAGGGTGATTAAGGCACTTGTAAGCAGTTGTGAGCGTGTTTGCATGACGATAAGCATTGCCAACTGCAGGTAAAATCCAGTTACACCAGGTTAGCCTCGACATTGCTTACTTTGTGTACGCAGTACTTGCCATCACGCAAACACAAACCTCTGGTTACATATGCCTACAGATAGTTTGCGTCAGATTTGCTGAACCTGTAAACGTAAACCCACTTACTAGTGCTGACATATGCTTACAACAACTTATTGCTGCTTAACCTAACTACTGCTTTATGCATTATGATACTGATACCTCACATGTGCATTTCCTGCAGTACTCCTGTTTGTGTGTATATATATATATATATATATATATATATATATATATATATATATATATATATATATATGTATATATATATATATATATATATATATATATATATATATATAGCCACAGTACTCCAGTGCATATATATATATATATATATATATATATATATATATATATATATATATATATATATATATATATATGTTATTCCGTGGGTTATGCAACATACATATTACCCATAATGTGGTTTGCCATGGGAAATGGTATGTTCCAGTACCTTCCCTGTGCCCCCCCCTCCTTTCTCGCTGACATCCATGGGCTGGTCACATTAGAACGGGTGCATCCAACCGCGGCATGCCTCGGTCCATAATGTTGTACCCATCATCCCCATTCCCCCTCCACATCAGTCATCCTTCCTACAGGTTCCAGCCAAATCTAACCACACCACTACACATTTCCCACTTTCCACTTCTTGGGACCCTTCGCATATGTTGCCCCAACCCATGGATCTTAAGGCTTCCCACACATTATTCCGTGAACATACGTTACTGTCTTTGCTTGCCTTTGAGGCATGGTAAGTTACCCTGAGGACTGTTTTTAGCAGAAGTTTGGTGTTTTCCCACCAGGGATGAATGTGCGTTTGTTTAAGAGTAGACTTAGCAAACTGACACTGTTTCTCCCATTGGTAGTATCCTGCCAGTAGTCGGGGAGCCAGTGCTGTGCTACTCTTATTATTATCATATTATTATATTTGCATGATATTTGCCTTTTGGCATTGATTTCCCCTTTATCATTTTTTATATATGTGTCAAGTATCCTTGACACATGTGTATGTACACTATATGGGGTCCTGGGAACTTCTACATTTTATTACAATAACCTTACATCTGGACTTACTGCAGTACTCCAGTTCACATATGTATGTTCTGTAGTCAGTTATGGCACATATATATAACTGTATACTGATGCCTTTCACAGGTTCAGTTTGGTTATACTATGGTGAGGACATGTTTACTACTACCCCATTCATCTGTACTTCTGTTATGGCTTGGTGGATAGCTACTGGGACTATGATGTATAGGGTTCTGGGTTCGTGACCTGCATGGCTGTGTATTTCATTGCTGGGCTGACAAAGGCCTGTTGGATACACAGTGATTAAGCCACTTTAGAGCAGTTGTAAGGCCTTAAGCCCACTTACTAGTGCATACATATGCTTACTATTGCCTATTTGTGCTTACACCTGCTTACTAGTGCCTTATTCCATCTGACACTGATACATCACGTGCGCATTTCTTGCAGTACTCCAGTTCATATATATAAGCTATTTAGTGGGTTTTGCAACAAAAATATTGATTATAACATGCTTTGCCATGTAAAATAGACTGCGCTACAGTGGAACTCAAACCGGGAATGCCTTCTCATTGGTCGGATGCTCTACCCACTACACTATGGCTGTTCGGCTTCATTTGCATATTTCTACCATAATGTTATACCCATGTTTCCTTCTCCCAGCCCCCGAGCTCAACGTACACAGCATCCATCAATTCTCCAGTTGCTAGCCCAGCCATACCACACCTCCACACATTTCCCTTTTTGCACGTGTCAGTAATCCTCCATTATACTGTCTCAACCCAAGCTTCTGCAGGCTCTTCATCCATTTAGTCCACGTACATATGAGCCTTCCCTTGAACCTCCTCCCATACTGGTGGAAACGTCTATGTGACTCACAAGTTTGGTTCGTCCCACCAGGGACGGACCTGTTGTTATGTCACGAGTAGACTTAGCTGGTCTACACTGTTTCTCCCACTGGTAGCATCCTGCCAGGGGGTTGAGAAACAGCGGTTTGCTCACACACTGGGCCAGCCTCATCTCCCGGTTCTGCAGAACCAATGCCCCAGGTGTGACATTCTGTGCAAGAAGCACGCCCACACGCCTCCATGATGTGCACCGCTTTTTATTATTCTCTTCAGTATTATGCAAGACTACTATTCTCACAGTTTGATTGGACAGACACTGTTCTTTGATACACATAGACTGCTCGTAATACTGTGGTTGTGCGATGTACACATTTGCTGGTATTAATCTACATATTTACATACAGTTCCTATACTGTTGAATGACTGTGCTGGATGATATGTTTGTGATAGCAGCTGAATGGGTATATAACATGGCTTAGTGGTAACTCACTTAGACTATAGTGTGCAGTGTTGGGGGGTTGAAACCTGAGAGTGCAGATTTTTTTGTTAATGGGCAGGATGAGAGTTGTTGGCTACAGAGTACCTAAGGCACTGTAGTGTAGGCGGGTATGCACTGGTTTGTGTGAGGCTCAG
The DNA here is from genome assembly GCF_019279795.1 of Protopterus annectens. Classification (NCBI taxonomy): domain Eukaryota; kingdom Metazoa; phylum Chordata; order Ceratodontiformes; family Protopteridae; genus Protopterus; species Protopterus annectens. Next base: position 774,368,229 of record NC_056728.1, on the reverse strand, counting down.
CATTGCTGACCTCCGGTTACGGCGTCTAACACTGAGTTGGCCTCTCCATTGCTTAACCGGTGTGGGCATTGCTTACTGCCGTCCAAACAGGCTTAAACCCTCTTGCTCCCACATACTCCCATGCTACTTCATGTATTTAGTTCACATTTGTTGACCAGGACAATCCGAATGGATGCTTCTCCATTGTCAGCGGTGGCCCAGGGAGTGGAGCTCCACAGTAAACCCCAGTTACACATTACAAGTAATACTGAGGTGTACACATTCATAGAGAGTAACAGACTTAACATAGTTACATACCACATTCTTCATGCTTAGTTTACGTTAACATGTTGGTATTATACATGCTTAGGTCACGTTTACATGTCAGGTATGACTGTTGACAAAGGTCAGTTTAAGATGAAGTTAGATTCCAGTTTAACAGTTCTGGATAGGTTACACTCAGGTATTCGGGTTAGGTTTAGTTATGCCATACCTGTGTGGTAGAGTAGAAGAGAATATTGAAGGAGTAGGTAGGTAGGTAGAGGAGGGACATTGTAACTATATAGTAGGCCGTTGGAATGATTGGTAGGGGAGCAATAGGGAAGGTTTGTAGGATACTGGGATTTGTATGCGAGGCAGGACAGGAGGTGTCGGTTTCACTAGTTGATGTAGGGGTATAGAGTGTAAGTTGAGGGGCGAATTCACCAGGTGGTGATCCAAGTATGCTTGAGGTGTTCCTTCATGTGTTATTTACATGTATCGTGTGGAACAGCTGATGTAATACATGTGGGTAGGGGGTTCCAGATTCTGCCAATATGGTTGGGGAAGAGGGTATCACCTACTTGTAACTGTGAACATTAATAGTAATGAAAAAGGGGTTGATAGGTAAGTGGTGTTACTGGGGCACACAGAGGGAAGATAGTAGGGGAAATATCCAGGGATGTGCAAGAAGTCTGACGGGAAGGTCCACAGCTGGCTATTTGTTCTACAGCAACAGCTGTGTATATACACTGCATTTGGAGGTAGGTTTGGACACTCACACCCCTGGGTGGGGGTGAGGACAACAATAATACCTTGTGATGCCAAGTAGATCGCTTACATGCCTACAGTGGGGTGTTGCAACCATGTGTTCTTTGGTGTTATTTAGTGGGATTTGCAACAACACATCTGGTTATAGCATACTTTGACATGTAAAATAGACTGTGCTGCAGTGGGACTTGTACCGGGAGTGGCTGCTCATTAGGTGGCAGCTCTGCCCAGTGCACACTATTGCTTACATCCCCAGGATGGTCAATATAGAACTGCTCTAGCCAACACCTGTACGCCTCAGCCCATAATTTCATACCCATAGTCCCCCCCCCTGTACCTCCTCTACAGCACTCATCCTTACTCCGGGAGCAAGTCGGGTCTAAACACATCACTACACACTGCCCACTCTCCACTTCTCAGGACCCATCTCGTACGTTGTCTCAACCCATGGGTCATCAGGCTTTTCCACCCTTGTAGTCCGAGTACATACACGGCCTGCCTTGAAAAGACATTGCACGGATGGGCCTCCAATCACAAGACAATTTTTGGGGTTTCCCACAAGGGACGCTCCTGTCTCTGTTTCAAAATTAGACTTAGCGGGTCTACAGTGTTCCCCTCTCTGGTTGTATCCTGCCTGTGGTTTGGGGAGCAGTGGATTGTTTACATTGTTTATGTGTTTGTTTGTATGTTTCCCCTGTCTATCTGGGGGGGGGGTAATAGTATGTTTTACACATATGTTGATTGGGCCCCTCACCCCTATTGGCATGGCCTGCGATCATATGTCATTCTTATGTGCTGTATCATATCATAGCTGTATATATATATATCTAACGACATGTGGATGTATGGTTGTCTGCGTATGTATATATCTATATGTGATATGTATGTATATATATATATATATGTATACATATGTACTACGGAGAGGGAGAGGTATATATCTATTTAGTTATGGGTAAATATACACACACATACATCTGCATATTTAGCTACATGTTCCATAATGTAGACTGGTATTGCTGGATACTATATTTCGTGTGCATACTGGCTAACCTTGTGTGCCACTTATGCTTTGCGATACCTACAAATAATACCATTAGTGTAAACAAAGTCACACGTCCATTCTATTGTTGGTACCAGGGAAACATTTGTCCCATGCTGGACAACCCAAAAATTGGATATTCAACTTCCATCATAAAACAGAGCTGCAAAGATACCCATGGCTATGTGCATGAACTACAGCATATGGCAGACCTAGGATACTTGGGTCGGGACAACATACAGGATGGGTCCCGGGGGGGTGTGGAGGGCGGCCAATGTGTGGTGGTGTTGTAGCAGTAACCAGGGAAGGGATGGTGGCTGCGTGTGTGCAGTGGGAGGAGAGCAGAACTGTGGGTAATGAATGTATGGGTTGAGGATGGCCTGGGTTGGATGGGCATGTACTGGTCGGCTGGCCTAGTGGGTGGAGGAGATGGGGAATGTGATATCAACATGTGAAACATAACAGGAGACTAATTTAAATCCCTATGTACATAATGCACTTACAATAACATGAACTTGGTGGGGTATTGCAGAGCATACGTGTTTGGCTGGGGGGTATGCCAATTTGTATGGGACGCATAATGTTTTGGGCCTCTCAGGCCCATTAACGGTGCATGTGGACATATATGTTTCTGTTAATCTAGCATTGCTATCTACAGATGTCTGGCCATATATACCTATATGGGTATATAAATTTGCTTACATATTTATACCTATGTTTGTATATGCCTACAGAGCTATATATCTGCGTACATATATGTAACTTGCTGTGTATATGTGGACGTATAGGTGTTGACATATATATGTGTAGATGTCGCCATTTGCATGTTCATATATTTGTATATATATGTATATAATTCTGGTATTTATATATATATATATATATATATATATATATATATATATATATACATATATATAACTACATGTATAGATATGTTTTATCTGATTAGATAGTAATATATTTACACACACACACACACACACACACACACACACACACATACATCTAGATGTCGGTATACATTCTGTGTACTGTTGCATGACTGGGCTGGGGTTATGTTTCTGACAACATATGAGTTATGCATGTCTGGCATGGCTTAATGGTAAATCATTTTGTGTATGGTGTGCAAGGTCCTGGGTTTGAGCCTTGCAGGGGCTGTTTATTTTGTTGCTGGCCAGAACACCTGCCATTGGATACAGAGTGATTAAGGCACTTTAAAGCAGTTGTAAGCGGGTTTGCGTGGAGGTAAGCACTGCTAACTTCCAGTCACAGTTTCTTACACCCAGTTAGCTTCTCCTTTGCCTTATTTGTGTCAGCAGTGCTTACCCCCGTTCAAACGCACTTGCACATGCTTACTAGTGCTTACATATGTTTACTACTGCTTATTTGTGCTTACACCCTGCCTTTTTTTCATTTTAATACTGAATCTTCACATGTGCATTTCCTGCAGTACTCCAGTTCATAAAAATGTATGTTATTTAGTGGGTTTTGCAATAAAATATTGTTTATGCCATGCTTTGCCGTGTAAAATACATTGTGCTGCACTGGGACTTGAACTGGGAATGCCTGCTCGTTAGGCAAACGCTCTGCCCACTACACTATTGCTGAGAAGCTTTAAATGCATATATCGTCCTTGTTATCCTCTTCAGCCTTTTAGGCTGCTTTAGCCATAGCTAGACAATGTGCACACCCACGCACCTATGGTTAGCTGTACTCAGAATTTTAGACAACAATACAGGGGTTTCTTCTGCTGATTTTTATTTCCTGTTGCTGTTGTACACATGGGGGACTGTTGGTGGGGATATGTGGATACTTATGAGTGGTCTCGCTCATTTATTTCCACTTTCTGCTGTTCAGCATTGAAGGGGCATGTTTATTCTGAGAGCTCTGCTCTCAGACATGCCCTCTGCAGTCGTACACACTCCGTGTAAGCCTGGGAGCTCAGGCAGCGTGCCTTCATTACTATGCATGGTGCACTGCCGTCCTGCTCTTAAGCAGCCGCATTCGTGCAGGACTAGACTAGTCCTGCATGGACAATTAGTAAATCCAGGGGCTTATTTTTTCCATTATGCTGGTGCAAATATACTCCTGAATATTTGAAGGTATAATTACATCCTTCTATTATAAGAATATCAGTGCACTGAAACTGATAAGAAATTCATAAGGAATGGGAAGTGGTGGAAATGACCAAATAAGGTGTTAACAGCACCACTTATAGAAAAAGGTGCAGGTTCTGTAGATGTCAGGCTGTATACTTCTGCCATTACCTTGCATAATTTACTCAGACCAACTCATTGTTGTAGCCCACAGTGGAAGCAAGTCTGTGGGTCAACACACCACACTTGACAATATGCTGGGATGGGAAAATGTTGTGTCATTGATAACAACTGGAATTGCATTACTCATGCATATCTGGTGATAAAACACTTGTGTAAGAGTACAGGGATCACACACTTTCATGGGCTAAACATTACAAAGTACAGGGATTGTACGCATTCATGGGCTAAACTTTACAATTTGGGGTCATCTTGATTCAAAATATAGGTCTTTGGTGGCCCTCATAGATAAAAAAGAAAGATAACTAATTTGTTGCAAATGATTCCCATATCTGAAGAGACTACTCTATTATCTTTCTGTTTCCTAAAAGACTCATGCCATCTGCTGGCAAACAATTAATGGTTCTGCTTTCAGATACATCACACCATAATGACCTCTTTCATGAGAAACTTGATGAAGTGAACCCTACAATTTATATGTGGATATAATTACGTAGGAACAACAGCTGGACAAAGCAAACATTAATTCAAAATTGTCTAATTTGTAAACGTTTAATTAAACCAGGTGTACAATTCACTCTCAACCTTCTGACAGAAAACAGATGAAAATATTCTGATTATAATCACACCTTGAGTATTTCACTCTGCTAGCAGTATTTTGAGGTACCTTTATCACACACAAGAGATATTGGACCCTTGTATGTAGCAAGATACTGGGTACTGGATACCTTTAGGTTTGACTGCTCAGGATGCAAATCACCATAAGTTTTCTGAACAGTGTCTCTGCAAAAAGGGTATGGAATGCAGTAAGTAACCTGTTTACAGGAAATATCAGGACTGTGTATTCCAATGCAATCAGATGGAATGATACTACAGGGATGTTCTAAGACCTGGCATCTTCTCCCAGTAGGCATACATGGGTCCTGCACATCTCAGTAATCACAAGACATTACATAACCTCACAACAGAAAGCAGCCTAGGACCATAAGCAAAATATGCAGAACTTTTCTTGTAATGATGTAATTTCCTCTCTAGTTATTGTTTAATCTTTTGATTGTTATTGATTTGGTTAAAACTTATTGTGTATTATCTAAACTTAGTAATCCATTAATTAGCCTTTATGTATAGCTGCTTGTCCAAACTGTGTCTAAGCTAGTTATTTTTAACTTTTTGTCCTATGTATACTACTGATGGGGTCTATATTATATCATCAAACACTTAAAAAAGCGAACGATGATTAATCAACCCCATGTAAACGAAAGCTTACAATATCGAAAGCCCAGAGCAGCATTTTTTTCCAAGGGAAAAAAATCGATGTTCCAAAAAAAAAAAAGAAAGAAAAGAAAAAAAATTTAAATAATACATAAAGTCTTTGCCCCCACGTAAATATACCAACTCCGAGATCACACTACAGTGCCGAAAATGGCAAAGTAACAGAAGCGGCCAAGAAAATTCTTTCCCTGGGAAAGAATTCGCTTAAAAGCCACTTCGCTATTTTGCCTTTTCGTTGTTTTAAATTCAACCAAGACACATTTGGTCATCTAATAGGAACCCCTACTGATGTATTGTATTTCTGTATGTTCAATGTGGAGCTTTTCTCCCCGGGCCTCTGCTGAAACAGGATGTGTCTCCAGTCGGACTTTCCTGGTAAACAAATGTAAAATAAAATAAAAGTAAATGCATAGAGGTTAGGATTAGTGGGCAATGAATGAGGCATAAACAATGTGTGCAGGCAATGGTTAATTGTAAAACAATACATGAACAATGTACAGAGAACAGGTTAGCAATAAAGAATTAATTAACAATGCATACAGGTTAGGTTTAGCAATAAATTATGCATTAGCAATGTGCACAGGTTAGGATTAACAGTAAATAAATAAAGCCTCCCTGTTATGGGTACTTGATGGCCACTTTTGGAGTATAAGAATATTCCTCCTAGGACTGTTTTTGATTTATACTTTGATTTTTTGTTTATTCAGAATGTAATGGCATAGGAAATGTTGAAATCAACTGATTCACATCAATATTCTGTGTATCTGTTACCATCTATATACATACATACATACATACATACATACATACATACATACATACAAATGTTTCAAGCACAGGCATTAAAGCCCTTCTAGCTTGCCAATATGCCAAAACACTTGTTCCCATAATAAATGTCCAGGCTGTTCTTAAAAATATCTAAACTAGTACTTGCTTTAATGTAATTTGGTAGTCTGTTCCAAGCATCAGCTACTCCATCAGAGAACCAGTTAGTACACTTCTCATTCCTACAGAATCTTCTACATAGATTATCTGATGATTCTCTAGTACTTTTTGATAACCCCAAACATTCCCAGAGGTAGTTGTCCCTAAATGCCCTATATACCTGAATAAGATCTCCTGTTAAATATATGTAAGAGACACTGTACAAGTTTAGATATTTTAGTCTTTCATAATAACTTAGATTTTCACATCCATGGATGCCCTTAGTATATTTCTGCTGTACTCTTTCCAGTTTATTCATGCTTGTTTTCCTATAGGGTTTCCATATTGTTATTCCATACTCAAGTTTCGGTCTAATGTAACTAACAAACAATGAATTCATTATGTTTGATTTCCTAGACTTTATCAATCTTTTTATACAACCTATAGTTCTATAACTATCATTAGCCAATTGGTTGATATGATTAGAAAAACTCATAGTTGAATCTACCCATATACCTAGGTCCTTAAATGAGTCTACAGTTTCAATCTCTGTGTGCTGTATTAAATATTCACATTTCAATTTATGTCTCCCAAATCTCATATACTTAGTTTTTGATGTATTTATCAACATATTATTCTCCTGTGCCCAAATGGTCAATTTAGTTAAATTATTTTGCAGACATGCCTTATCTGTAACACCTGTAATCAGTTTACCCAATTTCAGGTCATCAACATATAGACTGTAGAACACCTCAGATGAAAAAGTAAGGTCTGAAAGATACAATCTAAACAAGTAAGGGCCTAGTACAGAGCCCTGTGGGACACCTTGACTGTAACCAGGGATTTCACCTGTCCACTTGGTGTGTGATACTTGCCATGTCCTATATGTAAGCCATGCAGCTATCCATCTTATCAACAGTACATCAATACCTAGTTGTACTAATTTATTGATCAGTGTTTTGTGCATGACCCTGTCAAATGCTGAAGTTAAATCTATATAAATCACATCACAGCACATTTGTCATTCATAGCTGTTATTATATTGTTATAGAACATCATGTTACAGGTGGTAATAGATTTATTTTCAACATACGCATGCTGATATATGGCTTCAAGTCCCAACCTATCCAGTTCTGACAATAACTTATCCAGTATTACCTTCTCAATTATTTTCCCACAACATAAAAGTAGACTTAAGGGTCTATATGATTCTAGGTTTGTCCTACTCCCCTTTCCCTTAAATACAGGTTTAATAAGTGCATGTCTCCAATCTTGACGAATCTCCCCATATTTATATGAACTGGTGAATAATAGATGTAATGGCAATGTAAATTGTTGCTTAAGTGTTCTCATGTCATTGTTACTTATTCCGTCTCCTCCCTGTGCTTTGTTTGAATCCAGTTTGCACAGTCCTTTTTCAATATAATCTAATTTGATTCCATTATCTGGGGTTACCTGGATGTCATTAGGACAACTTACCACCCCTTTTGTGGAGCAAAACTGTTTTGCATAAGATTTTGTAAATATATCTATAATCTGTTGTGTCTGAGAATAAATTTTAGAATCTGCACACAGTTTATCAATTTGTGTATCTTTACTCCTTCCATATCTTATGTATATTTAAAAAGGTTTCCTATTATGCTCAATATCTTTATGTACATTTTCTTCAAATTTTTCTTAATCTTGTCTAACACCATGCTTAATCTGTTTGTCCAGCTCGTTTATTTCAGTTTTCAAAGTTGTAGTTTGACCTCTCTTCCATTTCTTATATATTTTTTGTCTCTCACCTTAATCAGGTATCTTTTTCTGATGGAAATATACCCCCCTGATGTTGCGTGCCTAGATCCTGATGTTAATTTTTTTTTTTAACTTTTTGCACTCAAACAATTTCTCTTTCAAAACTTTCCATATTCCATCTGCAGTTTTTCCACTGAACACCTCACTCCAGTTAGTTTTATATAGTAACTGTTTTGCTTCCCTATAATCTGTAATTAACCTTCTGTGCATTGGCTTAGATTTCATTTTGGCAGAATTATCTAACAACAAATTAACCTTTATGACCCCATGATCACTGCACATCAAAACTTGGCTTGAAGTTACAGTAATTTTGTTGGGAACACAAACAATATCTAGTATAGTCCGTCCCCTGGTAGGTTTTTTTACAGTCTGAAGCATTTGTTGTTCCTGAATATACTCTGTGAATAATTTTTTTACTAACGTTCTTGAATCAATATTATTCCAGTCTGTTTCGGGTAAATTTAAGTCCCCAGCTAATATTTTCTTCCCTCCTGTGTTTCATGTAAGAAATGTATGAATTCCTCTAGGTCATCTGCACTTGACTTTGGTGGTCTGTACACTCCAACAATTGGAATAATTTATTTATTTTTATGAAGCAATAAGTAAATATCTGAGTAATATGGGACAGACTGTGAAGTAAGAACACATATAAGCAATTTCTTTGTTTACCGTCAGTGTTGTCTGTCCAGTGATTTTTTTTCACTAGAGAAAACAGCTAGAAAGGTGTTCATGTGAGTAAGTGGGTGTGGTGTCAGTGCATATATATATATGTGTGTGCATATGTGTGTCTGAGTGTCTGTTACTGCAAAGGCAATTGGAAAATACATCTGTGCTTCTTGCCGGACAGTTAGTTTTACCAAGACATACAGAAAGGTAAGATGTTGTGATTTTATAAAGGCACACTTATAAGGCATATTTTCTTTTCCTTGTAAGCAAATTATATTATATACTTATACATGTATTTAGAAATACTGTTTTATCCCAACTGTCCTAAAATGGCATAGCCACTTTTATAGAATGTATGGACTTTTGTAACAGCATTGAAATCTTTAAATATATACAGATATGCTTTTTTTAACGTTTTTTTTGTAAGGTGCTGTCACATCATTTTGTTATTTTATTGCAGTATTTAGGCGAGTAGTATGACTGATCAGGTGGCCCTTTCTCAGCCATTAACAAAATAATATTCAAATTGACTATATCACAACATAAGAGCTACACAGCGTATGTACTATTATATTAATTGCAGTTACATCTGGGAGACAGAACTGTGATCAGTTGGTCATTTCCTCAGCTTGATAAACTGAACCCATTCTAAACCACTATTATAATGTATTATGTAACCAAAGTTCATTCACTGCAATTGAAAAAAAGTTAAAAAGAATTATGCTCACCTTTTCTTCATATACTTCTGCCTTAAAATGGGTGCAGAAATTTGGCATTCATTTCTTTTTTTCTTTTAATGCTTGTGCGACCTGCATAAGCAGTCCTTCTTTCAGGGGTGCCTTGGAAACTTTATTTATGTATGTCCAACTGATAAAAGGTACTAATATAAAATAAAATTTGTAACTGAATATAAACTAAAATCTTTAAATTATGACATAATTGTTGCTCTAACCATTGCATAATTTAATCAGATCTACAAAAGTAGGCTTGAGAAATTCATGGCACCCAGCTTCAAAGTTTTTTTACACAGAAATCTGCTTCAGAAATCCACATCAGATGCTGCTTTAAAGTTAAAACTTTTAATCTTTCTATTGTTATTATGCAAAGCAAGGTGACTGGTGGACTACAAAATGTAGATGCTATACAGCGTCTTCTGAAAACTGAAAATCCAGACAGATATAGAATCTGATTTATGCCAGTTAAATTTTCACAATGTGTTCAGACTGACTCATTTGTATTCCAGTATTATTTTTATTTGTACTTTTGTTAACCAGGTAAGACACACTAGATGACACATCTCTTCTTCTGGGGTGACCAGATATGACACACTAGACACAAATGTCTCTTCTTCTGGGGTGACTTGAGAATGGGAGTCTGGTTGAGCCCTATAACATGCATGTGGAGACTATAGCTTTCAGACCTATGGATTATGCAATGAAGCTTATTCACAGCTCATAGCAATCCTCTAATTGTACTGCTGAAAATGTTTTGTAGTTGAACATTTGTAGAAAAAGAACTATGATTTGAAATGATCAATTTCATTTTGTTTGAATCATCCATTTGCTTACTTTAAAACGTTAGTTCTTAGTTCAACACATTTAATTTCATTGCCAGCATGTCTTGCTTAACATGAGAACATTTTATATTTTTGCAAAGTAACAAAAAAAAAAAAAAAAAACACTTCAGCTGAAGATATCCGGTCTGACAGTGCAAACTGAGAGTGTCATTCTATGATGTCAGTGACCTGTGAATCTATCAGCCAGAATGCAAAGGTTCAACCATGGAAGGGGGAGGCAGAAGCCCAGATTGGCTAATATTCAGTTTGTTGAATGTACTTCTAGAAAGTACAGTATGTCAGCATACCAGAACACAAACATTAATCATTAACTATTACAACATATTAAAATTACCAAGTAAAGGGCATAATGTGACCACTGACCTCTTGGGTAATTTTTACAGTTTATTGAATGGTCTAAAGAGAAAATGTAGTTTACACATAAAGTTTAGGAGGCAAGTAATCACTAGTTTAAACCTTCCTAATAGTATATCTCAGTGCAAACATTTTTTTTATTTATTTAATAAATGAAGACATGCTTTTATTACCCATGAAGGTATGAGTCTTGGATTTATATCTTTCACTATTAGAAATGTCATTTATAGTGGTTCTACTTCTCTCAAAAGAAAAGGGCTATGCATTGTTGTAATTCTAATTTAAAACACAATATATGTTGAACAAGAAGAAATAATGGGCCAGCACAGCAGTGTGTGTGTGTGTGCGCGTTAGGGGGGTAGGCTGATGGTCCAGTAGGATCAGAGAAAAATAAGACAAAAATATAGGATGCACCTCACTGTAGATGAGAGTTTACTGATGCAGAAATCACTTAGGGAGGAGTTTACACTACAGAGCTAAGCAGAATATGAACAAAGCCAGCACACATGTATAGGGAGGGAATGGAATGGATTTAAGAAATCAAAAACAAGTGGAAAGATGAGAGTTGTATTCAAATGATAATCACACCTTGGTGGGTGTTAACAAGCATAAAGATGGTTTTCTGTAGTTTTATGTATGACCTTAATGTTTTTTTTTTAGTTTATGCACCCACAAAGTACATGTAATGCAAGTGATATTGGTAGGCAGGTAGCTGGTTGAAACAAGTGGTGTTTTTACAGGAAAAATACATACAATTAGTGAGGAAGAGCATCAAAGCATGGTGAAAGAATAGATTGGTATTGCTCTACTTCTGCAAGGATTGAAAGAATAGGTAGAAACTGTGCAGTGGGGAGTTGGACAGACATATGATGAATATGTTTACAGTCTACAGATGAGGATGCATTAGTTCATTTTTTATGCTGATTATGTCATAGTTCATAGTGCATTTGAAATCTGTGAGAGATGTAAACATAAACAAAATATGCTGGAGAGACAGATATGTGCCACAGAGATTGCCCCTTCTTTGGAACAGGCTTCCTATTCGCATTATGTAGAGCCCTTCTCTGGCCCTCTTCAAATGCAAAGAAATCCGTTTGTAAATCACATCAAACAAGTTACCAAGAAAAAATAAAAGAATATCCATAGCCAGTAGTTACACCATAAGCTCCACACAGCAGGCAAATCCTGGTAGTTGAGTCCTGTAAAATCTTTAGTCATATAATCCACAAAACAAGGTTAACCGCTTTCTTACCCTGAATGACACTTCGGGAACATCATCAGAACCAAATGAAACAGTCCCCTACCTTGAAACAACTCATTTATACCTAAAAAAAAACAATAAATCAATTAACCAATTAATTAAAAAATCAGTTGTCTCTAATAAAACATTTTAGAACATTTTGAGAACATTTTAAAGACATTTCAAAAAGTATGAAAGCACCTGAAACATAATACACATAAAACCACAGTAAAAAAGCACAATAAAAATACTGGGTGTTAATGTGAATATTAAAAAGTTAAAACTATTTTCCTTAAAATGGGTACCAGGGAAATAAAATCATTTAAACCTGGTATTTCCAAGGCATTTAATTTAATAATCCAGTAAAATCCTCTCAAGTCAACTTGTAATTCCCACCAACCACCTCTAAAGTTCTGTGGCACAACTTCCAAAATCCCAAATTTAAAGGTCGTATCTCCCGGGCAAACTAAAGTGTGCCTGTAAAGGGCATTATTAGTGTTATTCTTACTGATGGCATATAAGTGCTCATAAATCCGGGTCTTGATGTCCCTGGTTGTTTCGCCCACATAAAAATTTTCACGTTTGGCATATGGAAATGTATATTACACCTCTGGTGTTGCAATTGCCTTTTTGTAGACAAATACCTCTGTTGTAACCTTTGGGGTGTAAAATATCCTAATCAAAAACAAAGGGGCATTGATTGCAGTGTCCACATCTAGTAGTTCCTTTAATGAGTAAAGGTCTAGGTAAAACAACTTACTCCATTAAACTTTTGAAATTTTTGCCTGCTTTGTAGATAAAATTTGGTGATTGACCTAAGAGTCAAAAAATATCAAGGTTCCCCTTGAATATATTCCAATTCCTATGAATAATGTCTCTAAATGTTTTTTCACCAACCCCGAAGGGAATAACCATACTTGTGTTATAATCCGCCTTTTTTGTAAAGCTATTTGGGCTTTTCTGGATCAATTCACCACTACCTAACAAGGGTTTGTATTTGGTTTCCCAACCTTCCTTCATTTCTTCTGCTATTTTATCAAGAATAGTTTGGGGATAACCCCTCACCCTAAACAATTCCTTGATGTTAATTAGTTCTTCCAAAAAATCTCCTTGGTAGAACACATCCTTCCTGCCCTAACCAACTGGTCCTTGTATATATTTCTTTTTGTGTCAGTCGGTTGACTACTTTGGAAATCCAAATAACTTGGAAAAAGTTTCCTTTCTGAAAATTTTTGAAACGAACCTATGATTTGTAAAATTCTTAAGGATAGTGACATCCAAGTAGTCTATCATGTCCTTTGAGTGTTTGGCTGTGAAATTAAAGTAGGGATAAACCTGGCTGATGTAATCCATAAATTCTTTTAAATCAACTGAGTCGTTCTTCCATAAAATAAATACATCATCCAATGTGTTGAATTTTGCTATGCCCTTTTTCGAGGTTAGTATATTGTGCCACTGTTAGATAGAGGCACAGTATACTAACCTCAAAAAAGGGCATAGCAAAATTCATTTAAAATGGGTGGTGAAAGCCAAACACACTCTGGCTAGGCTTGTAAATGCCCTAGGGCAGATAGCCTAGTATGAACCTATGAACCTATGAAACGATGATATGTAAACCAAAAAGGTTTGTAAATACTAATAAAATGGATGTTATTTGGTACTTGTCTGTTTCAGAAAACATCATGGTGAGCTGATTTGTGTAATCAATGGGGTTAAATAACACAACACCCCCCCCTTTTCAGGCTTCATAATTCTAAGTGTTTTATTGGTTCTACATTGGTTGAGAAGTGTGAGTTCATCCTTAGTTAAATTAAAACATTTAACATTTTTAAGTTGCTTAAACTCTTTGTAAATCTCCACTTCACATGCTTTTTCAAAAGCTGAAATGAAGGGGTGAAGGGGTGGGTTATAACAACTTTTCTTTTTAAATTTTCCATTACCGTCATAACCTTGCCTATCTTGGTCTTTGAAAAGGGCCTTAAAATTTAATTTCCTGGTGTAAAGTTTTAACTCGGTGATGGCATCCACTGTGTCCAACTTAAAAGTGGGTACAAATTTGAAACCTTTCCTAAATAAAGAAAAAAAGACTGTGTTCACACTTAGATCTGTATAATTATAAATCTTGAAACCATCCAGGGATGCACATTTGCCTTCATACCTAATCATATTGTTAGTATCACCCCCCATATGTTCTACCTGTTGTTGTTGTTGTTCCTGTAGCCCCTCTGAAATTCCCTCTGTGGTTGTTTCTTTGCATATGAGCTCCTTCTAAAAAAGTTTTTTGCCTATTCCTGTTTTCTATTCACTTTATGGTGGGAAAAGAAATACATTTTTACTAGTATTTACAAACCTTTTTTGTTTACATATCATCGTTTTTTGGATGATGTATTTATTTTATGGAAGTACGACTCCGTCAATTTAAAATAATTTATGGATTACATCAACCAGGTTTGTCCCTACTTTAATTTTACAACCAAACACTCAAAGGACATGATAGACTATTTGCATGTCACTACCCTTAAGGATTTTACAAATCATAGGTTTGTTTCAAAAAATTTCAGAAAGAAAACTTTTTGCAACAGTTATTTGGATTTCCAAAGTAGTCACTTTTACATGGGTCAGTTGGTTAGGGCAGGAAGGATGTGTTCTACCAAGGAGATTTTTTTGGAAGAACTAATTAACATCTAGGAATTGTTTAGGGTGAGGGGTTATCCCCAGACTATCCTTGATAAAATAGCAGAAGAAATGAAGGAAGGTTGGGGAACCAAATACAAACCTTTGTTAGGTAGTGGTGAATTGATCCAAAAATGCCCAGATAGCTTTACAAAAAAGGCGGTTTATAACACAAGTCTGGTTATTCCCTTTGGGGGTGGTGAAAAAAACACTTAAGACATTATTCATAGGAACTGGAATATATTCAAGTGGAACCATGATATTTTTTGACTCTTAGGTCAATCACCAACGTTTATCTACAAAGCAGGCAACAATTTCAAAAGTTTAATGGAGCAAGTTGTATTACCTAGACTTTTACTCATTAAAGGAACCACTAGATGAGGACACTGCAATCAATGCCCCTTTGTTTTGGATAAGGATATTGTACACCCCAATGGTTACAACAGAGGTATTTGTCTACAAAAAGGCAATTGCAACACCAGAGGTGTAATATACATTTCCATATGCCAAACATGAAAATTTTTATGTGGGCAAAACAACCAGGAACTTCAAGACCCGGATTTATGAGCATGTATATGCTATCAGTAAGAATAACACTAATAATGCCCTTTATAGGCACACTTTAGTTTGCCCGGGAGATATGACCTTTAAATTTGGGATTTTGGAAGTTGTGCCACACAACTTTAGAGGTGGTTGGTGGGAATTACAAGTTGACGAGAGAATTTTACTGGATTATTAAATTAAATGCCTTGGAAGTACCAGGTTTAAATGATTTTATTTCCCTGGTACCCATTTTAAGGAAAAGGGCTTTAACTTTTTAATATTCACAGCACCCAGTATTTTTATTGTACTTTTTTACTGTGGTTTTATGTGTATTATGTTTCAGGTGCTTTCATACGTTTTTGAAATGTCTTTAAAATGTTCTAAAATGTTTTATTAGAGACAACTGATTTTTTTCATTAATTGGTTAATTGATTTATTGTTTTTTTTTGTAGGTATAAATGAGTTGTTTCTAAGGTAGGGGACTGTTTCATTTGGTTCTAATGATGTCTCCGAAGTGTCATACAGGGGAAGAAAGCGCTTAACCTTGTTTTGTGGATTATATGAATAAAGATTTTACAGCACTCAACTACCAGGATTTGCCTGCTGTGTGGAGCTTATGGTGTAACTACTGGCAATGGACATTCCTCTTCAAATGCAGTTTTGATCAGTGGATAGGGAATCATAAATTCATACCTGGGGTACTGCCTTTGTCTCTTATGGACAGGAGCAATCTATAAAATTTTGAGGCATATGCACAAATCTATGCCATCTTCTTGCCCCTAGTGGCACATATTGGGTAAAATTGGGTTATACTGGCTAGGCTTGGAAGGCCTTTTAATACAGTAGCCTACTAATCTTCTATGAACTATACAAAAAAATCTGAAGCAAACCTTGAAACACAGACTTCCATTCATGGTCAATACACAAAGCCATACTGAAGCTGTGCTCAATGCACATTCCAAAGCATCTAATATCCCACATCCAGTGCTTGTAATGTGTAACAACCTTACCAGAACTTCTTTAATCAAAGTAAAAATGTACATAGTTATAGGAAAGGGATACCCAAAATAGTCCATAAAGCAAAAGTACTGGAGTCATAAAAATATTAAAAAGGTAACAGGACTTTTATGGCAAAAAGACTTTGTCAGTATTGATATTTCATAATGAAGAGCTTGAAGTGTTCCACTCTGTGGGAAATGACACAAAACATGACTGAACTTTCAAATGTCCTTACAAGAACTAGAGAAAGAAAAACACTTATTGGGCAAGATTCTAGCTGAATTTTGTATGGTATTACATAACACAGACAAAAAGCTGAATTTAAGTCTGTAATTATAAGCTTGGTGCTGGCTTTCAGTTTTTATAGACTTGGTACTACAGGTAGGGGATTGCATGCCAGTTCACTTGACTATGTTGCATGGTTCGCCAGTTTGCTTAGCATGTGATGGGCTACACTTCTTTACGTGGTGATCAGGTACTGAGTGGTGAGCAGTTTTCCTCCATAGTGCTATTCTCAGATATATCCACATTTAGAATGCTATGGACTTGACAAACAGAAAATCTGAAAAAAGGGTAAAAGTAGCACTATTAAATCTATAAGCTTAAACAATAAAGAGCTTTCTTTTTTATCTTAAATACAACTTCAGCTTAGTTAAAGTGGATGGTGCCCTTGAGTTCATCCATGTCCAAGTCTCCATAGACAAAGTTCCTTACCATGTCCTGGCTAGCTACAGGTCACTCTCTATGACCAACAAAGTTCACAACTCTTACCTAGACCTACTAGAGGTGCTCACCACCCAACCTAATACCTTATTCAAGGGAGACTTTAACTATCTGTCTATAGACTGGGGAATGTACACTGCCTCTAACTCACAGGCACAATTTTCCAGGGCTTTATCAACCTGAACACCCTAGACCAGGTAGTGCGTTCTCTAACCAAAGCATCAAACAAACTGGATCTAGTACTCACCAAACATGGGAGACCATTGTACCCTCACCTGTGTCACATTCTCATTAGTGAGGCTGGATGATAAAGCCATTTCCTTTGAAATAAAAATCAACCCAGAAAACCCAAGTAAACCAGTAACAAGAACTATTCTAATGCAAACTACATTCTAGTAAGTAATAGTTTATTAAAATTAATGGCTCCTCAATTTCAGAGAACAAAGCTACCTATGCTGAATTATTCAAAAAAACCCTGTACAAACATGCAACAGACTGCTGTGCTACCAGAACTAAGCTCAAATCTTACACCAAAAACAAACCTCACTGGTGGAATCATTACCTTAGCAGGGTATTTAACAAAAGAAAAAAGTCATGGCCAAAATCAGAGAACAGCTGTCATAGAGACACACGCTCTCTGATTCAACTAAATAAGAAACTAAGAGGTCTAATAAAGTGCAACAAGGTAAATTATGATGGCAGGATAGACTCCCAGTCTAAGGATAATCACAAGGGCTTTTTCAGTTATCTGAGAAACCATAAAGGTAACACTCAGCAGTGTGCAGAACTGGCCATAAATGACACAACCTTCACTGACCCAGGGTGACATAGTGAATCTACTGGCTGTTAAATTTAGCTCTAATTTCAACCTCCAACTTCTCCACACTACCCCTTGTGAAATCCCTTCTAACATATCCTCCGCCCAATTATCAATATGGAGCAGGTGCTGGCAGCACTCACTAAAGCCAAAAACACTGCTTCAATGGGCCACAACAATATTCCTGGTTGTCTCCTAAATAGCCTAAAACATAACCTAGCAGCAGTTGAGACACTCTTCTTTAACTACAGTCTCAAAACAGGTTACATGCCAAGTGAATGGAGGGCTGCAGTGCTCACCCCTCTTCATAAGGATGGACCATCAACTGACCCTGAAAACTACAGACCCATCTGTCTTATAAGTCTAATATACAAAGCCATGGAACAAATAATCATGGAAATGATCAACAAGGACATTGGCAACCTACAGATGCTGGACCCATTCTGATTTGTCTTTGTTAAAGGAAGGTCTTGCCCATGCAACCTGGTAGACTTCTTTGATAGGGTCACCAAGGTGCTGGATGAGGAGAAAATGGTGCATACTGCCTACTATGACCTGGCCAAGGCATTTGATACAATAGCCCACTCAGGCATTATTGACAAATTCTTAGAACTAGGCATAAATCCCTACATAACTTGCTGGATTGCTGAATGGCTCACAGATAGGATCCAAGAAATCAGGATCAGTGAGACCACCTCCAACAGGAAACAGGTCACCAGTGTAGTACCCCTGGGCTCCATGCTGGGTGTGCTCCTGTTTGGCATCTACTTCTTTGAACTGATAAAAGCAGGGACAGCCAGTGCAGTGTATAAACTTGAAACCACAATGTAGACTGACCTCCAAGCCTCACAGAGCCAGAAATGAGTAGAAAACAGATAATAAATTAAAATAACTTTACTTAACAAATGCAAAAAATACCATTTGAGGGCTTAACATATTTAATTACAATGACATTGGTTTAGATAACAGATTTTTTAACATATTTATTAAAGGCTTATCCTTTGTGCATAGAACCCATACTGATTTAGGTGAGCTTTTTATCAGGTTTAAACTGTTATGTTAAGAAATTAAATTTAGTCTTATTTTATGGGTCTGACCACAAGGCACCCTCCAATGAGTGTTCCCATCACCACTACCTGGATAGAAAGAATACTTTTAATCCCCTGCTTCATCCACTGTTACCCCTATTTGAAAAATATTGTATCAGAGACATCAGGTAAGCACTTTACACACCAAAAGAGATTGGTCATATAACATGTCTAAGGAGGAGTATAGTTTATTAAATAAGCTTAGTACTAATGCCAACTTACATATTATGAAGCCGGATAAAGGCAGGGGAATAATTTTGATGAATAGTATTGATTATACTGGAGAATGTTTTCTCCTCTCAACAAAGATGAGCAGTACAGTAGAATATCTAAAAATGAAATAATAATTGCCTATAGGAAAATTGACTTGATTTTGGATGACTTAATTGCCCGAGAAATTATAGACTATAAACTAAACATTTTGTTTAGTTAAACAACCCCTTGCCCCTAGTCATTTTGGGATCCCTAAAGTTCACAAAGATGCAAGCAACCCCCTTTTCCATTCTGTAGTAGCGGCAGGAGGATCAAAAACTCACCCATTGTCAATTTATGTTGATAAGTTAGCTAAACAATTCAGGAATAAATACCCACACATACTTAGGGATTCCTGGGACTTCCTATGGCAATTAAAGTAATATTTTTTCCACCCTGAGTAGTACTTAGCAACTATTGATGTAGTGGATTTATTTTCCTGCATCCCACACCAAATAAGTTTAATGTGGTTCAATGATATTTTATGTGACTGTGAAAGTTTATCCAACAGAAACATCAATATTATTAATTTATTTATTGAGATTGTTTTAAGTAATAATTTTGTATTCTTTGAAAGGGAATATTTTAGACAGGAGAAGTGGTGTAGCCATGATTGCCATGTGTGCTCCCCTATATGCAGATGCAGTTATGTGTTACTGGGAACAAGAGCATATATTCAGTTCTAGCTTTTTTGCTCATATTATTACCTACTTTTGCTTTTTGGATGACATTTTTATTATATGGAAAGGAAATTATGATGAATTAACATAATTTATTACACATATTAATTCTACTACCAATTTTTAAAGTTTACTTATCATTTTTCGAAACCCAACATCAATTATTTAGACATCACATTGTTTAAGGATTTAGAGTTAAGTAGATTTCAGTCTACAATTTATATAAAACCTACTTTCTATAATGGGTACTTGCATCACAACAGCTGTCATCCATACAAACAAAAAGGAGCTTGGTTAAGTGACAAATGGTGAGGCTATCCAGAATAATTTCTGATGACAACAATTTCAATAAAGAGATTGAAAAACTGGTTACTCTGTTTTTCGTTATGACCTACCCTCTTAATATGCTGGAAGATACTAAAAATGAAATTATAAATAATAGATGTAATCGACACTGCCCTATTTTGAGGACTGGATTAGATTTTAGTCATTCCAGTTACAACAGCAAGAATGAAGGTACAAGATATGAAAATAGTTTTGTTATGATCAAGAAAGTGAGATTATTATGCCACTTATACACAGGCACTGGGAAATAATTTTGTATGAGAAGTTATTAAAAGACAAGTTAGGTAGTTAAGCCAACCTTTATTTGTTTGAAGAATCTTAACATCAAAGAGAGACTCGAAAGGTATGCTAGAAATAACATGAGGAGTAGGAATTCGGTTAGGGTTGGTACTGGTCATCTAGCACCCGGTGCCATTCCCTATCTGGTTCCCCTGTCAGCTGTAACTTGGTGCCATTCCCAATCTGGTGCTCCCTTCAGCTGTAACTTGGTGCCATTCCCGATCCAGCTCCCTCCTTCAGCTGTAACTTGGTGCCATTCCCAATCTGGTGCTCCCTTCAGCTGTAACTTGGTGCCATTCCCGATCCAGCTCCCCCCTTCAGCTGTAACTTGGTGCCATTCCTGATCTGGTGTCCCCTTCGTCTGTAACTTGTTGAGCAAAAAAAGTCTGTTCTTCTCCACCTGAGACTCAGATATAACTTAAACAATTACTTTGATTTTAAACACTGTAGCAAACCTCTTGCTTCAACTTACTATTGACCAACTGAACTGCTGAAGTACATTTATATACCTTCTGAAATCAGTACAGAAATGAATAGAGGTGCTACAGTACTGACTAATCAGCATCTCCCAATTGTGCCCCTGACATTTTGCATTTATAGTGGCTTCTCCCTTTGCCCCACCCTAACTGCACTTCTGATTATAATATGCAGGATACTTTCATAGACTAATAACTTCAAATGTACTTTGAATGAGTAACTTTATTTATTTATTTATTTTACGTTTGTTAACCGGGGGTGTCTGACTGAGCCGAAAAGGTCCTTTTTCAGCAGAGGCCCGGGGAGAAAAGCTCCACACAGAAAAATTACAGATACATTTAGATATTTAGACATGATCAGCATATACACAAATTACAATAGATGTGTTTTTAGTGGTATGACAGCACATCAGCAGTTACAGTGGAGAGAACAAACAAGCAAATATTAATTTAAAAATAAAGGTAATTAATAGATTTGTGGTGTACAGTTGAAATT
Source organism: Protopterus annectens (assembly GCF_019279795.1). Classification (NCBI taxonomy): domain Eukaryota; kingdom Metazoa; phylum Chordata; order Ceratodontiformes; family Protopteridae; genus Protopterus; species Protopterus annectens. The sequence goes on along the minus strand of NC_056728.1, from coordinate 774,346,700 downwards.
TGGAACATAGGTAGAATACATACATAGTACACAGGTATAGTACATACATTGTACATAATCCAGTGTTTGTGAGTAAAAGTGAAAACTATTATCAAGTACTCTATGTTTAGTATGTGTATCTTACCCGCTTTCACTAGCTTGGGGAGCAACCATGGCATGGCCAACTTTGCTTGAGATGTTGCCTAATGAGGTTTTTAAAGGAGGCTTTGGACGATGTATTTTATATGCTAGTGGGGAGAGAGTTCCATTTTTTAGCCACTGAACTACTATATACTGTGTCTCTAAAAGTATTGCAGCTGTTGGTGACTTCTATTAGCAGTTTGCTTGATGATCTAAGAAACCTTTTGGCTGAGTGATGTTTTACTAGGATTCTGAGTGCAGGACACTTATTGGGGAGGTAATAGATAGAATGACAGAGGCAGAGCTGATTGTAGGTTAGGAGGTTGGATAGTTCAAGCCAGTGGAGCTGTCTGAAAGCAGTACAGCGATGAGTTCTATATGAACAATTTGCAGCAAAGAGGGCAATTCTGTTATAGCAGGCTTCCATTTTGCTTAGTTCAGTTTTGTTGAGATTAGTCAGAATGGGAGATGCATAGAGTAGGGTGAATAGAAGTTGGGAGCGAGTAATGGCTGATCTTGTGTTGTTGGTAAGAATTGGTTTGATTCTGTAGAGTGATCCCAGTTTGGCATGTACTTTTTTAATAGTTAAGTTGAGATGACTATCAAATTTTAGGTGGGAGTCTATGGTTATTCCCAATAGCATAGCCTGTGCCACTATAGCGATTTGAGTAACATTTGTGGAGTAGATAGTGAACTGACTGTTATCTGTGTTTTTGTTAGAACTGGTTATAATCATAAGCTGAGTTTTCTTTGGATTGAGGATAACTTGGGCTTTGGTAAGGTAGTTTTCAATGTCAGAGAATGCTAGTTAAGTTGTTTGCAGGCAGGTGGGAATGTTTTGTGCAGCACAGATTAAGGTAGCATCATCTGCATACTGAATGATAGATGCATGCTGTGTGGAGATATGGAGGTCATTTGTGAAGACTGTGAATAGTAGTGGTCCTAAGATAGAACCCTGTGGGACTCCTATAGTTATGGGCAGCTGAGGAGAGAGAGAATTTTCCCATTTCACAGCTTGGTACCTGTCAGTTAAGTAGCTTTGGAACCAGGTAAGAGTGGAATTTGATAGGTGATATTGGTTTAGTTTGTTTAGCAGGATTTGGTGTGAGACTGTGTCAGATGCTTTTGACATATCCAAAAAAAGAGTTGACACCTGCAGGCCATCGTTTTTGAGATGGTTTATTGTTTCTGTGAAGTAAAGGAGGGCTGTAGTGGTACTATGGGCAGGTCTGAAACCATGCTGAGTAGGTGACAGGATGTTGCTGTCTAGGAGATATTTTAGCACCTGGGTATGGATACATTTTTCTAGGATTTTGGCCAGGGGGAGAGTAAAACAATGGGTCTGTAGTTATTAAGTTCAGTGGAGGTCCCACCTTTATGTATGGGTGTAACATAGGATATTTTCCAGAGTTTGGGCACATAGTTTTCAACAATTGATCTGTTTATGAGAGTGGAGCTTGGGATAACAATAGCATCTACTGAGATTTTCAAGATATAGCTGGGGAGTAGGTCGGCTGCTGTTGATGAGGTTTTTAGTTTGGAGATCATGCTTTTGATTGAAGTGGTGGAAACTGTTTTGAGGGTAAAGCTTGTATTAGTGTTATTTGTGTTGGGGGCATACCTCCCAACCACCCAGAATTACTCAGTTTTTATCGAGTTTTGGGGTTCAAATGAAGGGGTGCCACAATTCCCGAGTGGCACCCCTTCATTTCCGATTTTATTCTTTGTTTTTTTAAATTTTGCACTGATGGAGGTGACATCATCACATGCACGATTATGTCAGCTCCATCAGGGCTACCAGCTTGTCGGAATTGAATTCCTTGGAGCTCACATCACACACGCTGAACTTTCTGTTCAAATGCGATCAAGAATGGAAGAAATAACAGCAGCAGCACTGAATGGATTACGGACAGCAGACCTGCAAGCAAGCAACTCAATCCAGAGCACTAAATGGAGAGGATTTACAAATGCGAGCAGGAACGGCAGCACTGAATAGAGGATTTACAAATGCGAGCAGGAACAGGAATGGCAGCACTGAATGGATTATGCAAACAGAAACAGCAGCACTGAATGGATTATTGCAGACCTGTAAGCAAGTAAGGAAACCCGTGTGTGTGTGCGTGTGTGCGTGTGTGCGTGTGTGTGTGTGTGTGTGTGTGTGTGTGTGTGTGTGTGTGTGTGTGTGTGTGTGGGCATGCATATTTTTCAAAAGTATCAGACTAAAGTCAAGAAAAAAAATAGGTTTAGGACTACATGCCACAAACTGAAATAGAAGGCAACAATCAACATTTTTACCTGGGTTTTCCTCAGAAATAATTCAAAACTGAACGTTTATGAATATTTTTTCCTGCAATGCCTGTTTTAAAACATGTATTCTTACAGTGTACCTTGTTGCTATACTTCAGTGCTAATGATCTTAATCTTAGTTTATATTTCAAAGCATTCCAAAAAGTGCATATTCATCTGAAATTGTTTTTGTGTAATTCATCTTTTGATAAATCAGTTTTTGATGAACCAGGTTGTTATTTCTAATGAAGCATTACTAATTCACTTTCATACTTGGCAATGAATTAATGAGACAGATGTCAGTAAATATGTTAATTAGCATAAACAGAGAAAGCAGCTACAATGGAATAATTAGACTGGAAACACTAGACTGCTACAGTCTTGCTTACTTTATGCTCCATCAGTAATGATGACTAGTTCTCCTGTTTTCCATTAAGAGAAGTTGTTGCTTCAGGGGTTTTTTACACATTGTTGTGAATACATGCATTTTCTGCTTCTTACAAATTTGTAAGTTTAAGAACACTTTTAGTAACAAATTACTTGAGACCACTGATATTATGTTTATGTACTACAAGATCGACAAGACTTAAAATGAATCATAAATGGGAGTGTGTGTGTGTGCGTGTGTGTGTGTGTGTGTGTGTGTGTGTGTGTGTGTGTGTGTGTGTGTGTGTGTGTGTGTGTGTAATGCCCTAGCTGAATATATCTGGTAGCTAGAGGAAGTACTCAGGCTTAAACCTTGAACCTTTGGTACAAGTGACAATAGCCTAAAGTCCCTACCCACCACCCCTTGTGAAAGCTCTGGATTTATGCCTCCTATTTGTTTTGTTCCTCATAAAAATCTGTGGTTTTGTGGCAAATCAGTGAAGGATTGAATTCAGTAAATAATGACAGGCATTTGAATTTCAGACTTCATATTCTTCAGAAAATAAATGGTAACACAAAACCTTTTATTCTAGCAATTTTCTAAGTTTATAATTTCAGTATTTGAAAGTTGTCCCTATTTTAGGGCAGTAATGTATTCCCCTATTATTGGCTTTGTCCAGGTTTTTTTGTGCAAACAGGTTGAGAGCTATGGTGAGAACTGAGAACTGAATTATGTATTCCCCATTATTGGTGTTGTCCAGGTTTTTTGTGCTAAGAGATTGAGAGCTATAGTAAGATGTGATAACTGAATTCACTAAATGATAGCCATTTAAGTTCAGGAAACTGCTGATTTGGCATAGTGGTATGTTGCTCTGACTATACTGCTCAGGGTCCTCCTGGGTTCAAGACTTGGAAGTAGACTTTTATGATGGAAATGTTCTGAATTGGGCAGTTTTGTCATTGGTTCATTTTGTTTCATTGCCTACTGGAAAAATGTTCAAACAGTAAATTTAAAATGTGCTCTAAGTCTAACAAGTGTGCTGCATTGTACAAGGAATATAATTTAATAAAGTCAGGAAGGTGTATCAAAGAACCCATGTATGTTTCTTGTTTTGTGGGCAAAGGGCCTATGATTTGAAAACAGCCCAAAGGTAATCTTTATCCACCACTGGCCAGATGCATTTTCTTTGGATGTGGTGTGGGTTTCAATGCTGTTTCAATGAATGTTAGTTTCAAGGGCAGAGAAGTTTTAATACTATGTTTATTTTCGTTGTGAGACAGTATTGCTTAGTTTAGTAGATATCTATTAATGTTTGTGCATTGTGCTATAAAATGTAAAAATATAATCCAAATAATCAATGTAGAAGTAAAGCAGAATGCCCATTAGTGTTTATGGTAAATGGGGTGAAATAGCCAGGTAATGGGACATTGAAATGGCTGAAGGGGGACTCTAGTACCATATTTTGGTTGTCTGTTTAGTTTGCGTTTAAAAGTTGGAATCCTATAATTCCAGTGGAGTGGGCGAGTTACATAATTATGTATGCTAATTTTATGTTAATCGGCATACAGATTTGTACCTATTTTTCATGGGCCTTGCCCAAGTAGTTGATGTTTCCAGGTTGAGAGATATGGTTGGGAGGGATAGTGAGGTAGGAACTGTCCTGTGATACTAAGGATAGAATTGACTTCACAAAGTGGGAGTTGAATTGTGTTTCGATGGGAACTTTAGTGTCAGGGGTGGTTGGTTTGGGAGTAGCCTTTTGGGTGGATTTTAGTAGCTGATTTACATTTTTCCAAAATTTTTGGGGGTTGTGTTGGTATTTAGTTTGCAATATGATGTAGTAGGATTTTTTTGTCCAGCCTAATGCATTTTTTGCACAGTTGCACAGTTCTTGGTAATTAGTCAAGCTTTGTGTTTCTTTGGTTCTTTGATAGTAAAGCCAGGCAGTGTCTCTGGACTTGAGGATTTGTTTGGTTTCTTTACTGAGCCAGGGGTTTGTAGAGGTTCTAACCTTGATTTTGCACAATGGAGCGACAGTGTCTAGGTGTTGTAGAAATGTTTTGTTAAAATATGCTACAGCCTGGTTAAGTGGGAGGGTTTTTAGGGGGGTCGAGTCACAGTTACAGAGTAAAGTATTGAGGACCTCAGCAATCCTGCATTCCATGCCTAATTTTTTTAATCTTGCAGACTGGATCAATCAGTAGAAAGATCCAGCCAAGTGAAGCACCACCTGATCTCTGGGTCTGGCCTAATTCAATATATTTGTCTCCAACCTCAAATTAGGCATGTAATGCTAGATTGCTGCCTTTGCATATCACACCACTGATAGGAAACAGTATTAGATGAGGACAGATGAATCTGAAGAAGGACTTCTACAGACTGTAGGCATAGCCTGAGATGTAAAACCTTCACTATAACTTGCTGTTTGCATAGCATAACACCTGTGGTAGGATACATCTGGGAGGGAACAGTACGACCAACAAATCAAGGGGATAATGTTTAAGTTAGATATGACGGTATATATTTTAGGGAAGAGGATGGCATAGGTGGAACTTGTCTCCAGAATGTGTTTAAAAGGCTGAGAATGTCAAGCCTTTTAAGGAACTTGAAATTCCCAAAGAGATAGGATGGAAAGTTGAGGGCTCATCTTCCTCCATTGTAATACACAGACTCACTAGATAGACTCACAGCTTATTAAGGCAATAGTATATGTCTCATATCATAAACATAAACATGCATATGTCCATGTCTATAAGCATATCATAAGCCTAAGCATGCATATGCCCATATCTATAAGCATATCATAAACATAAGCATGCATATGTCCATGTCTATAAGCATATCATAAACATAAGCATGCATATGCCCACGTCTATAAGCATATCATAAACATAAGCATGCATATGTCCATGTTTATAAGCATATAATAAACATAAGCATGCACATTCCCATGTCTATAAGCATATCATAAACATAAGCATGCATAGGTCCATGTCTCTAAACATATCATAAACACAAGCATGCACATGTCCATGACTTTAAGCATATCATAAACATAAGCATACATATGCCCATGCCTATAAGCATATCATAAACATAAGCATACATATTCACATGTCTATAAGTGTATCATGAACATAAGTATACATATGCTCATGCCTATAAGCATATCATAAACATAAGTATGCATAGGTCCATGTCTATAAGCATATCATTAACATAAGCATGCATATGCCCATGTCTATAAGCATATCCTATACATAAGCATGCATATGCCCATGTCTATAAGCATATCCTATACATAAGCATGCATATGTCTATATCTAGCACTAAGCACAGGTGCTGTTACAGCTCATCACTCCTTCCTGTTGTTATTAGGACAAGACAGTTTTGTGTTTTAATGGTAATGCTAATGCAGATGATGGGCATATTTTCTTGTAACGTGACCTATTAGGCGGATAGGTCACTCCCCTACGTCCCCTTCTCTGTACTGTACTGTATAGTCTAGGTGGCAGGTAGGATGTTACACTTCAGACCTAGGTGTCAGACAGGTCAACCTCATTCTTTGTTAAATTCTCCATCTCTTCCCATTGCTGCAGCTAGTTTATTACACCTTTAACTTATTTTCAATTCTCCTATATATTATTAATCTGATTCTCTCAAAATCTCCTTTTCCCTCTACAGCCTAAGAGACATTTAGACTGGTACTCTTTTGGCATTGTTGACACCCTCTGGCAACTTTTCTTCCTCTTCCTACTAGTTTCACTACTATTACAAGCTAAGTGGCACTCAGGCAGTTATACTGCTAACCTTGGAAACATTATTTCACTCCCCTTTCTCTGTCTAGTTTATATCACCTACTCACATGTTCACTGTACAGTCTTAGGAAACTTCCCCTACAATCCCTTCACCCATATTCGCTAGCAAATTTCCTCTAACTGTTCAGAATGATCACATTTCTAATGCCTACTCTGCCTTTATTTTTGTCCCAGTCCAGTCCCGCTGACTACTACCTCCTGACCATAAACTTCCCTGCCAGTGCCACCTTACTGCCATCTCTACTTCTCACATGGGAAGTGTCAGCTAAACTGATAATCCCTCTCCTACTCTTCTTGGAATTGGGAAGCAACTCAGTTTTTTACTATCTCTGTACTGCTAATTAATCCATTATCTCCATTCTTGCAAACATGAACAGACTTTGCCCACTGCTTACTCTTTTTATCCTCTGTTTAACACTCTTGGTATGTCTTATGAACCACTTCCCTATTGCAAATACCATGAACACTTTAGCCATTTCACATTTTATTCTTGATCAAATTCCCTTTCCTCAATCCTAGTATAAAAATGAAAAGCAGTTTTTAATTTAAACGTACATGCTGCATTGGTATAAAAGCCCATTTAACATTAGAAAATCTCTTTAAAGATGACTATTCTATCTCAGCTATCTCAGGTACAATCTTCTGAGCTGTGGAGCTGTTCACTCAAATTCAAAACCTTCTCTACAAATAAATACCCCCTCCCTTCTAACTCTAATAACTGCAAGCTATAAACTACCAAACAATGCCATACCTTGACAAAGTGACAACTATGGGTTGCATTAATGTATGAAGTATTAACAGTAAATAATCCACTTTGGATATATGGGTTATTAAGGATAACTTTTGCCCCTCTAACTACCTACACTCTGTTTAAAAAATCATTAATGAAAATGGGATAAGGCCCAGAGTCAGTGGAGGAGTAATGCTTCTATTTAAAAATAACAAATAAAAAAGAACAAACCCAGACAGGCATATTGCAACAATGAGCAAATAATAAAAATAGAATGCCACTCATGAGGTGACACAAACAACATTTAATTACCAAGAGCTTTCATTCCTAAAAGGATCAAAACTTCATCAGAGTAATTAAAAACAATTTCCTGTTATGTAAATAGTAAATGTGATACCAAAACCAAATACAAACCTTAAAGGTGTAAAACATATATTAAAATCTGTTGTCAATAGTTACAATAAGGATATATAATCTAAGAAATACAAAGTCAGACCTCAAAAATGCAAATTCATTATTCTGAAATATACAAATGTATTATTCAAAAAAATAAGGCAGAATTTAATAAATAAAAAAGAAGAAAATACTATATTAGTGAAAAAAGTGTAAGGAATAATATGTATACATGAAAAAAGTAGGCGTTATATATGTTGTTAAATATACAACATAATATTCATTATAATTCAATTGGGTCTATGTTTACCAATCAAACAGAGCAGTCATTGAAAGGCCATTCATCGTACATAGATCATTGAAATTTCCTTTCTTCTAAATGCCAAATGATCATAAAAAATTACAATGAAGGATCATAATTGGCCAACATAAAGGAAAAGGAATATAGTACCTACTTAGCGGCAATGTAGGGATAATGAAACCTGCCCTTTCCCCACTGTAGTGTGATCTCAGAGTTTGTATATATAATTAGTGGGGGTCTAGGGGCGTAGCCTCTCACAAAAGGAGGGTCTAGTGTACAACGAATCCTCCTCTTGTGGGGGACCCCCAGCTAATTATATATACCAACTCCAGAATCACACTACAGTGGAGAAAGGGCAGGTTTCCTTATCTCTACTTACTGGTAAGTACATACCCATTCTGTTCCCTTTATGTTGGCCAACTATGAACATTTGATGAACTTCTATATGATCATTTGGCCTTTCAAAGAATGGCAATTTCGATGGTGATTGTACGAAGAATGAGCATTCAATGAATGTTCTGTTTGATCGGTAAACATAGACCCAATTCAGTTTATAACCTGTTTGCCTTAGTTTTTAACACACAGCCAATAGAGATCAGGTCATTAATACCTGGCCTAAATGCACCATTTGAAAGAAGCTGGCAATATAATTCTTATTTCCAATAATAACCCCCAATCACCTCCTCTGATGGGATGAGGAACCTTTTCCAAAACAGTAAAAGAAAATTTTCTATATATTCCACATATAATAGAGTGTCTGTATAAGGCATTAGAGGCATTCTTACTATGCATAGCATAAATGTGCTAATATATCCTGGTTTTTAATCGACTCTTGGTCTTCCAAATATGAAATGCAGGACAAGAGGCACAAAATGCAATATAAACTATACCTCTTGTATTGTAATTGCACCTACCCCTGAGGGAAATGAGCATCAAATAACCAGGGACTGAAAAATGTGTACCTTGAAATATGTACCTGCAATGCTTGCAGGCACCACTAGATTTCATACCCAAATTTCTTGTGGAAATCTCATTTCCTCCATAATTTCTCTCAAGAATAATTTTTAAATTCCTGTTATTTATTCTTGAACACATATCTTGGTCTTGGGCCTAATTCATACAACAAGTTGAATGCACCACAAACTGTGTCCCAATGTCCGCAAATAATCCTTTGTAATAGTTGTATATGTATGTTATATTGCATTATCAATGCTCTAGAAAAATTAACATTCTTATTAATGTGATTAGCAACCACTCCACAAGATGGTTTATCACCAAGCTGATGTAAAAGTGGTATATATCTTGAAATTTTATGTTCCCAAACCCAGTCACTTAATTCCTTCAACATAACAGACGGGTAACCATGGCTGTTAAACAAGTTACCCAGCTTAACAGTTTCTTCCTTAAAAATCAAGTCATCAGAAATAATTCTATTCAGTTTAATTTATTTAGTTAATTTCTAGTTTGATGACCGGGGAAGTCCACTGGGCCAAGTAGAGCCCATTTTCAGTGGAGGCACAGGGAGAAAAGCTCCAAAAGCAGTTAACAGAATATAACATAAGTACAGTATGGAATATGCAGTATACAAAAGCATTAATATATAATTTAAAATACAAATACAAAATCAAGGAGTATATGTTTAAAAAACACAAATGTTAAAATATAGATAAATTCAAAAGTAATACAGATAATATAATTAGAGGTACAAGTTATTGCCCTTTAACTATATTATTTTTTTCCCAGATAAGGTGCTGGCTAGCAAAACAAAAATAACTATTAAAAAAAGTTTCTTTTCTATATATAATTGACTCATATCTTTCACCAGTGGTATTTTTGGAAATGTAAACAAGAAAATTTATCCTGTTAAAATCACTTTGATGTGTAAAGTGTGAAAAATCAGTGGGATGATTAATAAAATCTATAAACGATAACAATTCTTGTACTTCACCTTTCAATAAAATAAAAATGTCATCAAGGTACCTCAAATATGTCTGTATCCTGGATGAGTAAGGTGAATTAAAAACAAAGTTGGTTTCCTAAAACCACAGCACCAAGTTGGCAAAAATGGAGAAGGGGTGCAACCCACATCACCACACCTTTAAGCTGTTTATAATATTTGCCTTCATAAAAGACAAAATTATTGGTTAATACCATTTCCATGTATTTATATATGAAGCCAGTTTCAACCTTATCCAAAGTGGTAGGCCATAACCATAGTTTCCAGAATCCAGACCATACCCAAATCATGAGGTAAACCAAAAAGCAATCTATAATGTCAATAGTAACAAAAAGAACATCAGGTACAAAATTGGTTTTTAGCCAAAACCACAAGAAAATGCTGAGTCACTTAACAGAAGTTCCTCCCTCATTGGAAAACATCAACATATTTCACTAGGGGCTCAGTCTTAGAACCTGCTGTGGTTACTATGGGTCATAATGGGGGGGTCTTAAATGGATTTGTGTATTTTGGGTATGCCGAATATTGATGGTATTCTAGGATTACTATCCCTGACATTGTAGGTCACTTTAATATAGTCATAATCGGAGAACATGCCATCATCACTTTCCCTGTCTTTTTCTGTGTAATTGGTTAATGACAGGGCTAAGGTCAGTACAAACATACTTCCAAAACTGAAATTAGTTCCCAGAAGGACCTTACTGTTCCATTTAATATACAATATACAGTATTTTAAATATAATGTTTAATAGCTGAATTGGTTGTTTAGCAGTTGTATTTTGCTTAATCTTTAGTACTGACTATATAGCTACTAATTGTACTATTCACTTTATTATATGCCTGTGTTGTATTGTACACCATTAATCTTTGTTGCATAATTTGACTTTCTTGTGTATGACATTTCACTCTGCATTGTATTATTACCTGGAATTAATTGCTGAAGATCAGATGTAGATTGTGGTTGAAAAGGGCGGCCCCTATATCTATTAATCAAACAAATAATAAAATAAATAAATAAAAATTCCAGACCCTGTGCCTTGTTGATGACATACGTTCACTTCTGAACTCTTGTTTAGGGTGTGTACTAGGTTAATAGCCCTGGAGCCTTTACAAGCCTAGCCCATAGGATTACCCTGGCATCGTGCCATCTGACCTTAGTTCCCAGTGTCTCTGTCGAGTAGAACCACTGGAGTGATCCCTGGGGTGAATTTTCTATTTCCCATCCACTCATCAAGATTCCTCTTGAACAGGGCCAGTGAGGCGCTCTGTTTGACATGTATGGGGAAGTCTATATAGCATGGGCAGTCTCTGGGTTATTTCTGGTTATAAAGAGAAACCTCACATTTGTGACACCAGGCAGAGTAAAATTTGTCATTTTCTGTTCTGTTAATTAAAACATAGTAACCAAAATGTCACAGAGTTTTGATAAATTTTGTGTCCTGTGCATTTGTGTAAATAAAGGCATTGCACTACTGTTTTAGAATAACCATTCAGTGATGGTGCAGGGTGGTGTGGATAAACAAACAGCTGCTCTGCATCTGTTACTAACTACTGTATTGCTGATACACTACATTGTTGTACCATAAAAAATGTGTTGCATTGACATAAATGATCTGATAAATATGGAATATGTAAATGCATGTTTTGGATTTCTTTTATAGGCACAAAATCATGGAATATTTGCACATCATCTGGATTACATATGCCTTGTTTTATTGCTGTGTAGCTTATGATTGCCCAGAAGGATGTACTTGCTACACAAACAACAACACTTCTGTGAACTGTATCTCTGAAACAATAACAAGCATGCCACAGAACATGCCCAAAAATGCAGTCTTTATCACGGTTGAATTCACCAACATAACCAAGCTGGAGCAAAATGACTTCTCTGGATTTTTGCAGCTGCAAGAACTTCATCTCTCTGATAACAAGTTGAAAAGTATACCGTCCGGTGTGTTTAGGAATCTCAGTGAACTCAAAACCTTGAGTTTGTTTAATAACTTTCTCCATGACCTCCCAATGGACTTATTTAGCACTTTATTCAACTTGACTTTTCTAACTCTGAAAGGGAACCAGTTGCAACACATCAGATCTGAGTGGTTCACCAATCTCAAATCTTTAGAATCCTTAGATCTCTCTAATAATATTATAAGGGCTGTTACAGCCAACATTTTCTCTAGTTTACATAACCTAAAAACCCTTGACATGTCAGAAAATAAGCTTGAAAAGTTACCATATGGTCTTTTTGATGACTTGCTGAGCTTAGAACGATTAAGTCTCCAAGAAAATCACTTGCATTCATTGCATTCTGGTATCTTTGCTCACCTACATAACTTGAAGTACTTATTTCTGGAAAAAAATAAGTTGAAACAATTACCTTCAGAACTTTTTAAAAAACAAAAAAACTTAGATACACTTCAAGTAAATGAAAACTATCTATCTTCTATACCCGAGGGGCTCTTTGACCATTTGGAAAAGCTTGGATTAGAATTTCAGCAAGGCATAGACCTATCTCTTAATCCCTGGATCTGTGACTGCCGGTTGCTCTACCTATGGAAATGGTTAAATAAAAATAATTCAAAGGTTTATTCTCTTACAGAAACAAGATGTGACCTGCCAGAAAGTCTGAAAAATATGCTGCTGACAGAACTATCTGAAAAAGAACTAACCAGTGCTTGCTAATTTCTTAATTTTAAATACATCCATTATTTAGGAATACATAGTATTTTTCAGCTTTCATGCTCTCAGAATTAAATACATTTTGGTCTCATGTTAACAATATAGCTCTTTCCATATAATAGTCTGTTTCAGCTTACGTGTGCTTTTCCTATAGTGACTAGTAGCTGTGTGCAATTTATACTATGGAAATGTATCTTAGCCTGAGACTTTTGACGCAAATGCATTGCTCAAAATGTTTCCATTGCAGTTATGGAAACTTGACTTGTTCTTTTCATTAAGCAATAAAATAAGCAGTTTAATTATATTTTTCCATTTAAATGCTGACTTTGGTATTTTTGTAAGCTAGTAGGTAGCTAATGTATGTACAATGAGTTCTAGTAATTGGCAGTATATTTTATTTTTATATGTATTACATGTCAGTTCAAAAAAATCACCATCATATATGTGGAAAAAAATCTAGTCATATGGACACCTGCTTTTGTGTTAGGTCAAATGCAAAACTGCACATTGTGTACATGCAACCAACTGCATGTTATGCAACCATTATGATATCGAATAAAAGGTATCTGACAAGATATTGAATTAACTTTTGTCATATGTGTCAGTTCTTCACCAGTTTGAAATGCAACTCGTAAATGCACCCCAGCTTGCTGTGTCAGAACTTCACCATACTCACACAATAAAACAAACACAACCTACTAAGCAATTAAAAATTCAGATTCACTATCTGTATCTCACTATATATACATATGTGTGTGTGTGTGTGTGTGTGTGTGTGTGTGTGTGTGTGTGTGTGTGTGTGTGTGTGTGTGTGTGTGTGTGTGTGTATAGTTAGTTACTTATAGATATCCATCCATAACCCCATTTTTTGCACATGGAGTCAGGGGTCACATCAACAGTGACCATCATCTATAGCCAATGTTCATATCACCTGGTATAATATAAATAAATGCTTCCATATCACTGTGAAATAAATTTGTATAAACCACATATAAAACCAGGTAAACAAGGTAAAAAGCTTGTTGCCATTAAATCTGTTATGTCAAATGTCTGTTTCACTTCATCAGCAATAACTAATTGACCCTAATCAAACTTACAGCTGAATGATTTCTTTCTTGGTAATTATGGTGGTTGCACCTCAGACCTTAAGGTGCTTAACTTTTGTTTGCAGCACTGGAAACAAACAGAATCATTAAGCTCAGCTAGTGCTTATCATATGGCTATGTATAATAGAATGGTGTTATTTAGAAACGGCCCTAAAATCAAAGGCATACATATTAAAACTTTCAAAGCAACTGAAGTTTGATTAAAATGGTACCTTAAAATACATTACTAATATTCAGTTTCATTAATGCTGTTTTGAAACATATGAAGTTCATATAGGTGCAATACTGAATGCATAGAAAAGTATATTGTATAATGTTTGACAGTTGATTGCTCTTAGGTACCAAAGGTTTGTAGAATGGAACCCAAGTCTGACTGCCACCCAGTTCTCGGACTATCCCTTTCACATGACATATAGACCCTTCAATCGCCATGATACATTCCTAAATAAAGACATATAGAATATTCAGCTTGTCATAAGTCAGTCTTCATGGTATACAGAGTCCTTATGCAGCCATGGGATAGTCCTCATGAAACCTCTATCCAGTCACAAATTTGTCCTTATTTTATAGAGAAATTCACACAACCATGGGATAGCTGTTATGGTATAATGACCTTAACACAGCCATGGAGCAATCCTCATGGTACATAAGGCTTTCTCCGAATAACGGGAGAGCTGTGTTGTGTATGTGATGTTCCTGATAGAGCCTCATGGTACACAAGGTGTTTGTGTGGCATAGATGATGTTCACTCAGCCATGGAGCAAACTTTGTGGTACACAAGGCATTCAGCCAGTAACAGGACAGCAGTGTGGTGTACATGATGTTAACCTAGGCACGCAGCAATCCTCATGGTACACGAGGCATTGGTCCAGCAATGGAACAGCTGTCATGATGTACTGAAACTGTAGCACAACTCTAAGGGAGTTTGCAGTTGTGAGGTATACTTTTTCATATGAGATGCTAATCTGAGTTAACATCTGTCTCAGTTGTTGGAATCTTAGGTGAATGATAAACAACACATGGTGGTTGCAAATGAACAATGATGTCTTTCTTTATATAAACTGCCATTATAAGATCAACAACTTTCTGCAGGTATGCAGAGATTGGTAAGGGAGTGTGTTATTTACTTAATGTTGAAAGAATCAACCAGTGACACACTGGAAGTTCTTTTAAACAATTATAACTTAATATTACTGTGTGTCAAGCCCTCTTTACCCATGAGGCAGTAAATAAGGAGTCTCAATCCTCACCACTGTCTCCAGTAACGGGTGTCACTAAAAGCAGGATAGAAATACACAAATTCTCCCAAGAGTACACCAGAAATAGGCTCCAAATCTGGGATTGGACTATATGTTTCACTCCAGGTCCCCAAATGAGTATCCATACTAACCACTGCAGACCACTGTGTCCCAGTTCTAGGTATCTGACACACTCACTCTTAAATATCTGATATCGACACATGCACACACTCTTTGGAAAGACTGATGCAGATTTATCTGCTGTGTTCTTTTGCCCAAATTACAAGGTAATGGCTGACACCAGTCAGATACCACAATACCCTTAAAATTGGGTGTTAAATTATATTGGGTAAAATAGATATTGAAAGAAATGGTAGCATGTATCCCAAGCAGTAAAGTTTTTTTGGAGTAGCCCTGGTGTTATCACAATAACCATAAATACTCTCAAATTATTAAAATATCCACTAAATAACTGGCCACAATGAGAGGTAGTAAAACATTTAATAATAAATATAAGGATTTAAAACATACAAATACTGAATAACTGATTCCAATAAACATCAGAGTTTCACACACAGAAAACATGAAATAATAATGTAGGGTAGATCTCACATTAATTTTAGAAAACCTCTAACTAATAAGCTGTAGTTCCCTAACTGTCTGAAAGTTAAATGTTCCTGTCTAATCTAAATAACTTAGCAAGGCAAGATTATATTCTTACTTCTGCAAGGCAAGACTACATTCTTACTTCTGCAAGGCAAAATGAGGAATTATGTCCACACTCCAGGCTGTTGTCTGTCCTCAGTGGCTGGATCAACTAAGCCAATTACTCTGAAAACAATTGGACTACTATGGCTGAGCAGCTCTGGAACCAAACTGAATAACTGAACTACTCATTAACTGACACAGAACCTGCTTTTATAGCTGATTTTTTTTAAAAGTAACAGGAAGCTGCTATGAGAATTCTACTCTCTCGTATCAGAGTTTGAAAAGTAACCAAACAGCTGTAGTGAAGATTCTATTCTCCTATCTGTGGCACACAATGACATCACATCTAGGTCAGCTGACTCTGGCATAACATACATTCAGAATTATCTTTAAAAAAACACGAACATTTGGTCAGCCAGACATTCAAACATCTTGCATAAATCAGAGTGACTATCAAAAGACATAAACATATTCAAAAATATAGCTAGTCATGTTGGCATATGTGAAACAGGGTAATTTGCAATTATTTACAAAATTTCAGCCAGTCATGCTAGCAGAGATAACAATATCTAATATCCTCACATACTGGTCCAGGGAAAACTCATCAATGCTTAATTTTTAAGTGCTTTTCTTTTATAATTTACTTTCAAAAATGTATTAGTAATTTGATTCTCTGTTAGATTACAGAATATGCTACTTATTTAACAGAAGTATGATCTGAATGTTTTATATAGACCAGGTAAGTGATTACACACAGATACTCTGAGTAGAGAATATTTACTAAAGAAGCATAATGAACTAGTAGAAGAATTAAAAATTATTTAACTCCACAGTTACCAATAACAGAAGAAATAATAACAAATGCCAGAAGTATATAGATACCAAATTCAAAATGCAGCTACTGAAAAAAATCATTACTTTAAAAGGTTAGTTTAAGCAAAATTCAGTTATAAGAAAAGAAATGACAGCCTTGTTTTCTTTCAAGAAAGAAGTAGATGTGTCTAAGGCCTAATGTTCAAACCTGACAAAATAATCATTCCCCATCAGTTGAGAAGACAAATGCTTGAGATACACAAGTCACATCCTGGAATGGGGTTATGTTCCTCAGATCTGCTGTATCACTTAAAATAATCTGATGGCATGTAGGCAGGTATGGTGTCATGATTTATAACCCTGGCACAAAGCAAATAAAAAAATAAAATGTACACACAAATGAATAACTGAAGAGCACACTATATAAACTTGTCCTTGGCAGCATGCTGGATATATGCACTGTTGCCCTGGCCATTGGCCTACATAATCCATACCCAAGAATAGGTTTTGCATTGAACACCTGCCAGATCAGTTTTTTTTGGTCTAGTTACCCATGACCCTTTCTCACTTCCCTTTGAATTCATTGCCTTCCAGTGCATCCTTTTCACAGTAAGAGTACTTTGAGTAAAAATTACATGCAGACCCACAAAATACTTTCCAGGGAAGGCTGATAATTCTCCCCATTAGTGCAGATTTTTGCTCTGGTACAATGTAGGCCACAGCCACCCCTCAAGATTATCTGACTGAAGAACAACTGTTCCAGTTTTGAGAGATATGACAATGATTATAAACACAAATGGTAATGTAGAACAGAGCAGTCTGGTCAGTCAGAAGTAGTGATTCATGTGGAGTCACCCAAGCAGTAAAAAATCAAATAATGTACACCAAAATTACTTTCACTGAACCTCTGCAGAACTCTCTTTTGTAGGGAAGGGGGGTTGGGGCAAACTGTTCTGCACCTTCGATGTGAAGGGAAACCGTCACATCCCCCAAATTTATACATACCAACTCTGAGTTTGAACAATAGTAGAGAAAGAGGAATACACCATTATCAGTGAAAGTAGTTTTGGTGAAGATTCTTCGAGAGGAAACCAGAAGAGGATACCAGCAGCTAGTCACCATTCAAAGTAAGTACCCATTAATCAATTAATAAATAATAAAACAAAATAAAGGTAAATAAATCAAAGAAATGTTTACAAAAAGAAGTTGTACAGTACAGTTAAAATGCAAGAAATACATATATACACACACACACACACACACACACACACACACACACACACACACACACACACACACACACACACACACACACACACACACACACACACACACACACACAAATAACTTTGAGAAGCTGGGTTTCTTAAAAAAGAGAATTAGTCTAACCAGCTAAAGCGACCCTAGCTATGTCTAATTTGAAAGGTTAATTGGCCTTGCCTACATTCTTTGAGTTTTTAACATGTCAAGTAGGTAGAAATGCAGAAATAAACTCACTGGTTCCAACCATCAAGCCAGTCCTTACTCAGCAAGTTTCTAGGCATCACTTCTCAAACACTAAAATGATAGCAGCAAGTTCATTAGCCTTGGGTGAGAGGGTCATTCCATCTTACCTATACAGGGATAGCTGGTAATGGGTCCATAATGGGAGATGTACTGTTATTACCACTATTTGTTTAAACCTTTCTTCCATCTGTGAACCTCAGTCCATGGTACTTTCTGAAAACTTTCCATGAGATAATCCCCCCGATTCAGCAAGCAGACATGCAGGAATAAGTTATTCCTGCATGGCAGGGACCATTCCTGTTCAGCATGGCAGCACGCCTTGTATATGTATAAAAGCACGCTGCCATGCTGTAAAATGGACATGGTTAAGTGTACTAGCATAGGGGGTGTGTTTGAGAGCAGAGCTCTCACAATATACATGCCACTTGCACTCCAGAATTGCCTTTTGGCAATTTAAAACGAGCAAGTATGCTCTTAACCCCTCTAAACCATCAGGATAACAAATCTGGTCAAAGCCATAAGGGACAATCATCCCTACCAAGACAAATGTTGTTAGAGTAACACATTTAGCATAAGTACATAGCGCACACCTCCCAACCCGTCAGAGTAAGGAATGTGGACAAAGCCAAAAGGGACAACCTTCCCACAAACCAGAAAGTTGATAGAATAACAGGTTCAGCATTAGCATGGATATTCTGAAGGGTACAAATAAATAACATAACAAATATTTTTTTTGAAACATGCAATAAAGTTTAAACATAGCTGCATGGGTATGCTCGTTGCTTAGCTATGCTTAGTCCAGCTTAAACAGCACAAGAAGTTAAATAGCAAGAGACATCCTGTATAAGCAGTATTGTAATAGTGTAGTGATTAGTGCATATGCTTGGTAAACAGACATTCCAGTTAGATCCCTACTGTAAAAAATTAGCATTTTACATGTGAAAGCAGTACACAGACATTTTTTTTATAATTAGCTACTAAATACCATATATTTGTTAACCAGAGTACTGTAGTAGGTCCAGATGTGAGGTGTCAGTTTAATAAAGTTGTGAAACCCCCATATAAACACAAGTGCCCCATACAGTATAGTCACACATGAATAAATGTAATGAAAGCACATTGGGGGATGTCAGGGACAGTAAACAAATTTATAACATGTAATGAATGATGAATCAATGTCATACAGCAGATAGTCTATAAAATAAAAAATAAGCAATGCTAAGCATTGAACAGTTCTGCTTACCAGGTGTAAGCATTGTGTAAATATAACTGCTAAGCAGCGAGTAGCCCAGTTAAGTGGATTTGCCCATTGGTAGGCAGTGCTGAACCTGCCCCTTTAAGCACTGCCAACCTTAGCTAAGTAGGTTTGCCCATAGCTTAGCTTACCTCAGCATATTCAAAACCATCCAATCACAGCAAAGGGTTGGAAATTGGCCGTATTTAAACCCCACATGCAGGAATACATCTCATACCTAGTTGCAGTTTCCCACTGTAGAAAGTATGGCAAGAGTTGGTGAGGGCATGTGCTTCTGGGCACAGTGCTGGGGCATACAGGAGTCCAAGGTCATGGTAGGACTCCTGGTACAAAACCATGAAGAGAGACTGCTGCAGGGCCAGTACCAGGGCTCTCACCAGTGCCTCTGGTATCCCTCAGACTGGTGAGCAGATCTGGCACCATTATGCCAACTTGAAGCGGAGAAAGAGGGAGCTCTTGGATGAGTGGGTCCAAGAAACAAGGCAGAGGGGTGATGTCCCAGCAGTGTGTAAGTAGTCATACCAATAACTGTTTACTAATGTTCAGCCTGTGCATGTGATGAATAGGTATGCCTAAATATTTCTTTATTTTCATTACAGCTGCAGCTGAGTGGGTTGTGAATCAGGAAGCCCATGCTGGTAGGTTGCAAAGGCTGTGTCACAAGGCTGGTGAGTAGCAATCTTGCTTGTAGTAGTCATACCAAATAAACATAAAGCAGTAGAAAGTCACCTGGCAGTATAAAAAGTGTGTATGGGTTGTACTGAATAAACTAGACAATATGATAGTACTAGTCCCATATAGGTCATATTTAGATAAAACAGTAACTGCCTGGAAATAAAGTTCTAAATCCTGGACTGGTTTTGTTTACTCTGGCATTGTATGGCATTTAGTGTTGCATTCTCTGAATAGTAATGTTGTGTTAACCACTGTTACTCGCACTGTGCTACATAAAAAATGTCTAGGAATGTCTCTGTAAGACTGTTGTAAGTACAAGATCAGATTGTACATCCAAAAGACACTTAGAAAACACTGAAGAAATTGACAGCAATATCCAAATAGCACACTTTAATGAAACTTAAATTGTTGTAACTTTAACAGACAAAGCCACGGTTTGAATCCTGGGAGTGGTAGTAAGTTGTATGCATAATCATACCTCTCAACTGTTCAGATTTTTGCAGGATGTCCAGATAATTTGCTCATATTTTCTGCCTGTTCCTCTGTCCCCCTGGCAAATCAGTGGGGTGATCTCAGAATTTTAGTCACTAAATAAAGACATACATTTGATTTTCAGACCTAAAAACCTTGAGAAAATGTATATTAAAACAAATTGTGTCACTCTAGCAACTCTCCAAGTTTATGACAGCAATATTCAAAATATGTCTCTATTTGTACCCCCATTTTATCAAGCTTTGTCCAGAGTGTGTGCATTAAGAGATTGAGAGGTATGTGTATAATATTAACTAGGAATCTGGGAATATGTGTAGAAACAGTCAGGTAGTGTAAACAAACATTCCCTCCATAGGTCTACCAGGTAAGAGATGTAGAATTTAGCTATAAGGCAGTTGAAATATACACTGAATACAAACATACCACTGCCCAAACCAAGGCCATAGTGTATTGTAAGAATACCTGTAGAGCAATGATTAGAGCAAAAATCATTAAAGTTGTGAATACTGCAAGGATATATAAGTTGTTAATTGACATCTCTCTCTCCTCCCCCAGCATATCTGCAACAATAATCTAAACATACAAATCAATGGGTATGTTTACATCAAACCTACTGTTGGGACGTAAGTCCTATTGTGACATATGTCCTATTGTTCAACAAATATTGAAATGTGTTTCTATTAATGTTCCATGCTGAAATACTATCATTGGTGGCTTGTTGCTATCTATGTAACGTGCATGTCGTTGCAATGGCCACTGTAGTTCCATATATGCATGTGTTCTGTTTGCTATACAACTGTTCCAAATCTGGTGTTTTGGGTTAATGGGAAAATCTATGCATGCTGTTATAACTAATACAAGATTTTGCTGACTATTACTAACCTACATATGTTCTAAAACTGCAACACCATAGCACATTTGGGAAGGCTGGTCCTAGCGGACCCACCTCTCCCACCTCATCTGGTCAGGGCACTGGGCCTCAAGCATGTCTGGGACCCACCAAGAGACTTCATCATCCACTGGTCCTGCACCATTTTCAGGTGGAACTGCCTCAGGGGATGGAGCTTGTTCCTCCCCCAAGGAGTGGGCACAGACAGGATCCTGTCACCTGAAGTCAGGTCCAGGGATTGGTGCGTAGCAAGCTCTGAAGGGAGTTTGGAGATCTGCTACCCCAGCTTGAGGGCTGCATGCCACATTTATAGGGTCAGCCTGCCTCTCCTATTCAGCCCCCAGCACAACCACCTTCGGGGCCGTGAAGTTGCAATGGTGACTGCCCATGGGTGGGGACCTCAGTCCCATTGTTTCCATTTGGTGTCTCATGGGCCTTTGATTTCCAAACACTCCTCCCCATCCAAGGTGTTTACCCCCCACATGTGTCATATACCACCCCTGTATGCTGTCTTGTCTGTCTTGTCTTCTTACCCAACCTACCTCCCCAAATATACCTGCTATCCTTCCCCAACATCCCACTCTCACCTTAAAAAAAAGGGCAATCTGTTCCCCCCAAAAAAGTTTGGCCCATACATAGCTGTCCATTTTGCACACGTGTCCACTGGACATGTAATCTGGTCTAAATGGCTTCACAACACATTATTGTTGTCCTCACCTCTCTCTCAGGGGTTTGAGTGTCCAAATCTACCTCCAAATTCAGTATATATGCACAACTGTTGCCGTAGAAGAAATGGACAGCTATGGACCTTCCCTACACTTGTTCTGCACATCCCTAGCTACTTTCCCTATTGTCTTTCCCTCTTTGTGCCCCAATTTTCACTACTTTCCTATTACCCCTTTTTTCTTTTCTTTTAAAGAAATTAGCACAGGGATATGTGGAAGTAAGCAATTTTAAGCAGTAATAAGTGGGTTTAAGCCTGTTTGCATGACGCTAATTAGTGCCTACACAGATTAAGCACTTTCAGGCTAACTGTCTGTAAGCATATCTAACCAGAAGTTAGCATTGCTTACTGGAGTGCAAACCCACTTGCAACTGCCTAAAAGTGCCTTAATCACTCTGTATCCAACAGCCCTTGTTCTGCCCAGCAACAAAATAATCAGTCCTTGCAAGACTCAAACCCAGGATGGTATACACCATAGGCATAATAAGTCACCAAGAAGCCATTTGAGATGCAAGCATGTGTGATGTTTTCTCCAACATAGCATGCATCACATTCATTCAACAGTAGGGAAAATGTATTTATATATGTATGTTGTTGTGTCTTTTGGCTTTTCCCGGTTAGGGGTCGCCACAGTGGAACTCTGGTCTGCTAATGATTGGCAGAAGATTTTTACTTGCCAAGTTGCCAGCTTTGATGCACAACCTTCAACGAAGATATGCCCATTCACAAATGTCTCCACACAGAAGACGCTCTATCTGAGAATTGAACTGGATGTCTTACTGTGAGGCAACAACGCTACTGCAGCACCACCACCGCAGTTATTTGTGTCTCTGACCAAAGGCACTGTTAATGGGAGTGAATGGGCCCAAAACAGGGATCGCTTGTAATTATTGCCATTATCCCTTCCTCCACAGCTGAACTGATCTGCCTTGCAACAAAATAACCAACATGTGCAAGTCTTCCACAACAAGTTACCAGTAAGATATTTCAGCTGCAAGACGTTGGGATGATTTTTTTAACATACCATGCAGAACAATCGTCTACCACAGGGAATGTACAACGTGAAAGCACTAAACATTCTAATGATAGATGCACACACACACACACACACACACACACACACACACACACACACACACACACGCACACACACACACACACACACACACACGCACGCACACACGCACACACACACACACACACACACACACACACACACACACACACACACACACACACACACACACACACACACAAAAATAACTTTGAGAAGCTGGGTTTCTTAAAAAAGATAATTAGTCTAAACAGCTAAAGCGACCCTAGCTATGTCTAATTTGAAAGTTTAATTGGCCCTGTCTACATTCTTTGAGTTTTTAACATGTCAAGTAGGTAGAAATGCAGAAATAAACTCACTGGTTCCAACTATCAAGCCAGTCCTTACTCAGCAAGTTTCTAGGCATCACTTCTCAAACACTAAAATGATAGCAGCAAGTTCATTAGCCTTGGGTGAGAGGGTCATTCCATCTTACCTATACAGGGATAGCTGGTAATGGGTCCATAATAGGAGTTGTACTGTTATTGCCACTATTTGTTTAAACCTTTCTTCCATCTGTGAACCTCAGTCCATGTTACTTTCTGAAAACTTTCCATGAGATAATCACCCCGATTCAGCAAGCTGACATGCAGGAATAAGTTATTCCTGCATGGCAGGGACCATTCCTGTTCAGCATGGCAGCACACCTTGTATATGTATAAAAGCACATTGCCATGCTGTAAAATGGACATGGTTAAGTGTACTAGCACAGGGGGGGTGTTTGAGAGCAGAGCTCTCACAATATACATGCCCCTTGCACTCCAGAATTGCCTTTTGGCAATTTAAAATGAGCAAGTATGCTCTTAACCCCTCTAAACCATCAGGATAACAAATCTGGTCAAAGCCATAAGGGACAATCATCCCTACCAAGACAAATGTCGTTTGAGTAACACATTTAGCATAAGTACATAGCGCACACCTCCCAACCCGTCAGAGTAAGGAATGTGGACAAAGCCAAAATGGACAACCTTCCCACAAACCAGAAAGTAGATAGAATAACAGGTTCAGCATTAGCATGGATATTCTGAAGGGTACAAATAAAATAACATAACAAATATTTTTTTTGAAACATGCAATAAAGTTTAAACATAGCTGCATGGGTATGCTCGTTGCTTAGCGATGCTTAGTCCAGCTTAAACAGCACAATAAGTTAAATAGCAAGTGACATCCTGTATAAGCAGTATTGTAATAGTGTAGTGATTAGTGCATATGCTTGGTAAACAGACATTCCAGTTAGATCCCTACTGTAACCAATTTGCATTTTACATGTGAAAGCAGTACACAGACATTTTTTTTATAATTAGCTACTAAATACCATATATTTGTCAACCAGAGTACTGTAGTAGGTCCAGATGTGAGGTGTCAGTTTAATAAAGTTGTGAAACCCCCATATAAACACAAGTGCCCCATACAGTATAGTCACACATGAATAAATGTAATGAAAGCATATTGGGGGATGTCAGGGACAGTAAACAAATTTATAATATGTAATGAATGATGAATCAATGTCATACAGCAGATAGTCTATAAAATAAAAAATAAGCAATGCTAAGCATTGCACAGTTCTGCTTACCAGGTGTAAGCATTGTGTAAATATGACTGCTAAGCAGCGAGTAGCCCAGTTAAGTGGATTTGCCCATTGGTAGGCAGTGCTGAACCTGCCCCTTTAAGCACTGCCAACCTTAGCTAAGTAGGTTTGCCCATAGCTTAGCTTACCTCAGCATATTCAAAACCATCCAATCGCAGCAAAGGGTTGGAAATTGGCCGTATTTAAACCCCACATGCAGGAATACAGCTCATAACTAGTTGCAGTTTCCCACTGTAGACAGTATGGCAAGAGTTGGTGAGGGCATGTGCTTCTGGGCACAGTGCTGGGGCATACAGGAGTCCAAGGTCATGGTAGGACTCCTGGTACAAAACCATGAAGAGAGACTGCTGCAGGGCCAGTACCAGGGCTCTCACCAGTGCCTCTGGTATCCCTCAGACTGGTGAGCAAATCTGGCACCATTATGCCAACTTGAAGTGGAGAAAGAGGGAGCTCTTGGATGAGTGGGTCCAAGAAACAAGGCAGAGGGGTGATGTCCCAGCAGTGTGTAAGTAGTCATACCAATAACTGTTTACTAATGTTCAGCCTGTGCATGTGATGAATAGGTATGCCTAAATATTTCTTTATTTTCATTACAGCTGCAGCTGAGTGGGTTGTGAATCAGGAAGCCCATGCTGGTAGGTTGCAAAGTTTGTGTCACAAGGCTGGTGAGTAGCAATCTTGCTTGTAGTAGTCATACCAAATAAACATAAAGCAGTAGAAAGTCACCTGGCAGTATAAAAAGTGTGTATGGGTTGTTCTGAATAAACTAGACAATATGATAGTACTAGTCCCATATAGGTCATACTTAGATAAAACAGTAACTGCCTGGCAATAAAGTTCTAAATCCTGGACTGGTTTTGTTTACTCTGGCATTGTATGGAATTTAGAGTTGCATTCTTTGAATAGTAATGTTGTGTTAACCACTTTTACCCACACTGTGCTACATAAAAAATGTCTAGGAATGTCTCTGTAAGACTGTTGTAAGTACAAGATCAGATTGTACATCCAAAAGACACTTAGAAAACACTGAAGAAATTGACAGCAATATCCAAATAGCACACTTTAATGAAACTTAAATTGTTTTAACTTTAACAGACAAAGCCATGGTTTGAATCCTGGGAGTGGTAGTAAGTTGTATGCATAATCATACCTCTCAACTGTTCAGATTTCTGCAGGATGTCCAGATAATTTGCTCATATTTTCTGCCTGTTCCTCTGTCCCCCTGGCAAATCAGTGGGGTGATCTCAGAATTTTAGTCACTAAATAAAGACATACATTTGATTTTCAGACCTAAAAACCTTGAGAAAATGTATATTACAACAAATCGTATCACTCTAGCAAATCTCCAAGTTTATGACAGCAATATTCAAAATATGTCTCTATTTGTACCCCCATTTTATCAAGCTTTGTCCAGAGTGTGTGCATTAAGAGATTGAGAGGTATGTGTATAATATTAACTAGGAATCTGGGAATATGTGTAGAAACAGTCAGGTAGTGTTAACAAACATTCTCCCCAGAGGTCTGTTAGATATGAAAACTGTAACTGCCTGGCAATAAAGATTTAAATCCTGGACTGGTAGTGTTTACTCTGGTATTGTATGGCCTGACATGTAGCATTCACCAACATCTGATATCAGAATAGTACTGTTGTGTTAACCACTGTTTCTCACATTGAGCTACATAAAAATATGTCTAGCAATGTCTGTATAAGACTGTTGTAATTAAAATGTCAGATTGTATAACCAAGAGAGACTTAGACAGAAAACACCAAAGAAATAGACAGCAATATCCAAACAGCACACTCCGATGAAACTTAAATTGTACTTTTAGCAGACACAGCTATCGTCCGAAACCTGGCAGTGGTAGTAAGCTGTATGCATAATCATACCTCTCAACTATACAGATGTTTGCAGAATGTCCAGATAATTGGCTCATATTTTCTGCCTGTTCCTCTGTCCCCCTGGCAAATCAGTGGGATGAACTCAGAGTTGTAGTCACTAAATAATGACTTACATTTAATTTTCGGACCTCAAACCCTTCAGAAAACGTATATTAAAACAAATCCTGTTACTCTAGCAACTCTTCAAGTTTATGAGAGCAATATTCAAAATATTTCCCTATTTGTACACCCATATTGTCAAGCTTTGTCCAGAGTGTGTGCATTAAGAGATTGAGAGGTATTTGCATAATATTAACTCGGAATCTGGGAATATGTGTAGAAACAGTCAGCTAGTGTTAACAAACATTCCCTCCATAGGTCTACCAGGTAAGAGATGTATAGCTATAGGGCAGTTGAAATATACACTGAGTACAAACATACCACTGCCCAAACCAAGGCCATAGGGTATTGTAAGAATACCTGTAGAGTAATGATTAGAGCAAAAATCATTAAAGTTGTGAATACTGCAAGGATATATAAGTTGTTAATTGACATCTCTCTCCTCCCCCAGCATATCTGCAACAATAATCTAAACACACAAATCAATGGGTATGTTTACATCAAACCTACTGTTGGGACATAAGTCCTATTGTGACATATGTCCTATTGTTCAACAAATATTGAAATGTGTTTCTATTAATGTTCCATGCTGAAATACTATCATCGGTGGCCTGTTGCTATCAATGTAACGTGCATGTCGTTGCAATGGCCACTGTAGTTCCATATATGCATGTGTTCTGTTTGCTATGCAACTGTTCCAAATCTGGTGTTTTGGGTTAATGGGAAAATCTATGCATGCTGTTATAACTAATACAGGATTTTGCTGACTATTACTAACCTACATATGGTCTAAAACTGCAACACCATAGCACATTTGGGAAGGCTGGTCCTAGCGGACCCACCTCTCCCACCTCATCTGGTCGGGGCACTGGGCCCCAGCATGTCTGGGACCCACCAAGAGACCTCCTCATCCACTGGTCCTGCACCACTTTTGGGTGGAACCGCCTCAGGGGATGGAGCTTGTTCCTCCCCCAGGGAGTGGGCACAGACAGGATCCTGTCACCTGAAGTCAGGTCCAGGGATTGGTGCGTAGCAAGCTCTGAAGGGAGTTTGGAGATCTTCTACCCCAGCTTGACGGCTGCATGTCACATTTATAGGGTCAGCCTGCCTCTCCTACTCAGCTCCCAGCACAGCCACCTTTGGGGCCGTGAAGTTGCAGTGGTGACTGCCCATGGGTGGGGACCTCAGTCCCATTGTTTCCATTTGGGGGCTCATGGGCCTTTGATTTCCAAACACTCCTCTCCGTCCAAGGTGTTTACCCCCCACATGTGTCATATACCGCCCCTGTATGCTGTCTTGTCTGTCTTGTCTTCCTACCCAACCTACCTCCACAAATATACCTGCTATCCTTCCCCAACATCCCACTCTCACCTTAAAAAAAAAGGGCAATCTGTTCCCCCCAAAAAATTTTGGCCCATACATAGCTGTCCATTTTGCACACGTGTCCACTGGACACGTAATCTGGTCTAATTGGCTTCACAACACATTATTGTTGCCCTCACCCCTCTCTCAGGGGTTTGAGTGTCCAAATCTACCTCCAAATTTAGTATATATGCACAACTGTTGCTGTAGAAGAAATGGACAGCTATGGACCTTCCCTACACTTGTTCTGCACATCCCTTGCTACTTTCCCTATTGTCTTTCCCTCTTTGTGCCCCCTTTTTCACTACTTTCCTATTACCCCTTTTTTCTTTTCTTTTAAAGAAATTAGCACAGGGATATGTGGAAGTAAGCAATTTTAAGCAGTAATAAGTGGGTTTAAGCCTGTTTGCATGGCGCTAAGCAGTGCCTACACAGATTAAGCACTTTCAGGCTAACTGTCTGTAAGCATATCTAACCAGAAGTTAGAATTGCTTACCGCAGTGCAAACCCACTTACAACTGCCTAAAAGTGCCTTAATCACTCTGTATCCAACAGCCCTTGTTCTGCCCAGCAACAAAATAATCAGCCCTTGCATGACTCAAACCCAGGATGGTATACACCATTGGCATAATAAGTCACCACTAAGCCATTTGAGATGCAAGCATGTGTGATGTTTTCTCCAACATATCATGCATCACATTCATTCAACAGTAGGGAAAATGTATTTATATATGTATGTTGTTGTGTCTTTCGGCTTTTCCCGGTTAGGGGTCGCCACGGTGGAACTCCGGTCTGCTAATGATTGGCAGAAGATTTTTACGTGCCAAGTTGCCAGCTTTGACGCACAACCTTCAATGAAGATACACCCATTCACAAATGTCTCCACACAGAAGACGCTCTAGCTGAGAATTGAACAGGACAACGTCTTACTGTGAGGCAACAATGCTACCGCAGCACCACCACCGCAGTTATTTGTGTGTGTGTATATATATATATATATATATATATATATATATATATATATATATATATATATATATATATATCAAGGGAGCCCGCAGGATTTTTTGCAGGGGGGTGCAAACCCAGAGCCCCACCCACATAGCTCACCCCGCCCCCTGCCAACACAGCCCCGCCCAAGTCCACCCACCCAAGCCCCGCCCACACAGCCATTCCAGTGTCCCATTTCTTGGCTATTTCTCCCCATTTACTGTAGACACTATTCAAATCTGTGTGCATACTGTGTTATGCTTTAGTTCTACAATGATTACAGGCAGTTGGATTTAAATTTACAACTTTTATTTCAAACATTATAGCCCAAACACTGAGACATTTACTAAACCTAAACAAAGCAATAGTCTTGCAATGAAAACAGACTTGGCATTAAAGCTTCTCTAGTTTTGAAACTCACATTCAATGAAACGGCATTGAAACCCACATTCAAAGAAAATGCATCTGGCCAGTGGCAGGTTATTTACCTTTGAACTGTTTTCAAGCAATAGGCTCCTTGCACCGTTAGGGCCATGCAAAAGTTATTTGATTTACCTGATTGTATTAATTATAATATATAATTGAATTATATCCCTTGTATTATACAGCAACACTTGTATATTTCAGTGTTTCTACAAATTCAGTGCCTGCTGCCGTCCAAAGAATAAATTGCCTATGTTAAATTAAAAAATGGTAAGCTGGTATATTGCAATAGAAAATGGATGACAAGCTGAAAAACAGGTTCATAGTTAGGCATCTCATCCAAAGGAGGACATCCTGAGGACTGCAGCATACAAATGTATATGCTGTAGGAATAGAACCTCAAGCCTTTACATTAAGATGCAAGTATTCTACTTGTGGTGCTACTAACATAGCTTTAAAACTTTATACCACAATAGAGATACCATTTGCTCAACAAAATGGTTGCACATTGTAAATAGACTTGGCATGAGCAGCAGTGAACTTTGCTTCCCTTAAAACTCACAGTTCCTTGAAAATGCACTTGAAAATTCCACCTGCTACCTCTAACTTGGGCATCTCACTTTCTCTCTCTCTTACAAAGATACCACACCCCTCAAGGCTTCACCCTTAGTGCAAGAAATCTTGACAAAGCCTAAAATAAATAGGGACAAATTATAAATATGGCTCTCAGAAAATTGCAAGAGTAACAGGATTTGTGTTAGTATGCATTTTTCTAAATGACATGACATCTAAAACTGAAATGTCTCATTATTTAGCAACTTCAATCCTTTTTAAGAGGAATATGGGGCAAAAATCTGGACAGCTGAGGGGTATGCTACCTCCCTCTTATACACACACCAAATAATTCTGGTCAGACTTGAATTAGTTCTGGGAAGGTTGCACTGAACGGCACCGTGCTTGATCTGAAGTGGGTGAAATCCTGGTAGCTAGTGATTGCAGCTCAGCAATGTGGAGCATTAAAGCATTTTTAGCAGAGCATTGTTTCATCACTACCTATTGTGTTTGCACATAAGCTGTAGTAATTTCAAACATTTGCCTTTTTTTGATTACTACAGAGTATATTTACCCACCAGAGCTATTGTGTTTTGACTTCATTGTGGAGCTAGTTGTTGCAGGGCTTGGCTTTTAAGTAAGGTAGCAATGCTTATTTACCATATGCCATTAAAGCCACCCAACTACAAGTGTACTAACACACAGACACTGCTATAAGACACTGGTCTCCAATAAAATGTAATGAGCTTCTGAAAATACTGTAATCCTGTCCTTTTATTACAAATACTGTCATATGCATTTCAATACCCAAGGCTTATACATTATCTAGCTATGTAAATATTCTCTGCATGGCAACGAAAAGGCTTTCAATGCTAGCAATTCTTTAACAATATGCTTACTAAAGCTTACTTGCATCTTACAATCTCCGACAAGCTTACCTGATGTTCATTAAACCATGGCTACTTAAACAGAGCAACAGGGCACTGTGATAGCATGCAGTTCCTGAATAATAAGAAGCATAAATCAACAGTATAAAAATCTGATAGAAAACCAGAACATTTTGCAAAATCAAGGACAGATGAAAAGCCACGGTCATATTTGTGATCTACCTTGGATGGGGGAATACTCTGCACATACTGCATAACTGCTTCTTGCCTTCCTTGGACACATCGAGCCACTACAATGGGGGCTGGGGTGCAATAAGTATGTCATAATTTGAAGGCTCTGACACTCCTACCTCTCAACTTCAGAGCAAGAAATCCGGACAAAGCCATACATAGAACTAGAAGTGGGACACAGGCCCAAAAATAAGGCCAATTTTTAAATATTGCTCTTATTAACTTAATAGAACAGGTAGATCTTGCATTAGTACAAATTTTCTGAAGGGTATAAAATCTGAAACTCAAATGTCTGCCATTATTTTCTAACTTCAATCTTTAATGACTTGCCACTAATTTGCCAGAAACCACAATTTTATGAAAAACAGACCAAAATGTGATGCAAAATACCTGTCAAAAAGGACACCTTTTAATATTAACAGTTAACTTGAAGCAGAAAATAAGAGCATCCACATGCATTTCTGAAATAAAGGTAATCTACAACTGATCATTACAGTTATAATTGTAAACCCTCCACATTTTCTTTCAAAATTGCCATTTTGGAGGAGGCATTATTAGGGAGAGCAACATTTTGAGCCAGAATTGGGGACAATTGAGATGTTTGGATATTCCTAATCTACAAAGTGATTTGCACCTCTCAACCTCTTAATGCAGGAAATCTGAACAAGGCCAAATATATTGGGAACAGAAACACTACTAAAAATGCTCTTGTATAAACTTAGACAGTCTTGCATTAGCATGCATTTTTCTGAAGGTTATGACATCTGAAACTCAATGTCTGTCATTTAATGGCTTCATTCCTAAATGATTTGCTAGAAAACCACAAATTTTGAGAAACAAACCAAAAATAAGCAGCAAATATCTATTAATTCTGCAAAGATATGGACAACTGAGAGGTATAGTTCAACCGGGCTGTCTGAGTTTGCTACCCCCCCCTCACAAAATCATGGTCAAATGGAGCCTCCCCCCCCTGCAGCCATTCCAATGTCCCATTCCTTGGTTATTTTGCCCCATTTACCATAAACACTAATGTGCATACTGCTTTACTTCTGCGATGATTTAGGATTTCATTTGAAAGTTATTTTGCATTTTACAGCACAAACCCTAATACATATCTGTTAAAGCAATGCAGTCTCAATGAAAATAGACTGACATTAATACTTCTCTGCCCTTGAAACTCACATGCATTGAAACAGCACAAACCCACTTTCAGAGAAAATACACTTTGCCAATTGCAAATATTAACTCTGGGCTGTCTTCAAAATCATAGGCCCCTCGAACATAACATACACATGCTCTTTGATACACCTTCCTGACTGTATTACATTATATTCCTTGTACAATACAGTTGTTAAAGGGCATTTTAAATTTATTGTTTTGAAAATGTTTCCAGTAAACAAAGAAACAAAAAGCATCCACCAATGACAAAATTGCCCAATTCAGAACATTTTCATCATAAAGTCTACTCAAGTCCACCAGTATCAGTAAAAAATACACAATCTCTGTAGTAAAATCCACATTGAAGAAATTTGTAACTAATAGAGGTTGCTGCTAGCAAACACTTTATATGTCATTGTTTAATCTACAAATAAAGTGCCCGTTACCCTTGAAGAATAAATTGCCTTTGTTGCATGCAGTAAAATGAAAAGCTAGTAATACCGCAATAGAGAATGGATAGCAAACTGTTAACAGGTTCATAGTTACTAGGTATCTTTGCCAAAAGGACTGCAGTATCCACCCCCTTTACAACACCAGCAATGCATTTACCTACTGCGGGAGTTGAACCCACAGCCTTCAGCATCTAAAGCAAGTACACTATCTGTTGTGCTATTAATGTAAGCAGACTAAACATAATCAGCACTAAACTTTTGCTCCCCTGCAGCTCTCAGCTCCTTGTAAAATCTACTCGACACTCAGCTGTATCTCTGAACTTTGCAGCACAAGAAATCTGGAAAAAGTCGAAATTTATTGGGGGGGGGGGGGGCCAAAGGGCAAACAACAGGGACACATTTTAAACATTGCTTGTATAATGTTGAAAGTTGCTAGAATAAAATGCTGCATTACCACCATACATTTCACTGCCACGACTTGAACCCAGGGGACCCCATGCAAAAGTCAAAGCAACATACCACTACGGCAAATCAGCTGTTTTGTGAAAGAGGAAGACTGAAACTTTACCATTTAGTGAATTCAGTTCTCACCATAGCACAGCTGTCAACCTCTTAGCACAAAAGACCTGAACAAAGCCAATAATGGGTGACTACAACCACCAAACATTCAGTGAATTCAGTTCTCACCATAGCTCTCAACCTCTTAGCAAATAACACCCGGACAAAGCCAGTAATGAGAGAATATAGCCCCCAAACATTTTCAGTGAAATCAGTTCTTACCATAGCTCTCAACATTAGCAAAAAACCTGGATGAAGCCAATAAATACCTGGATGAAGCCAATAAATACCTGAACAAAGT
>NC_056728.1:774080549-774308049 GCF_019279795.1 Protopterus annectens | reverse complement strand
GGAGATAGAGATGTCAACTAACAACTTTTATATCCTTGCAGTATGAGGTCCTCTGACCTTTTTTCCTGTTTATGTCTTCCAGGTACAATGTCACGGGAACGGCTCCCTGCATATACACCCCAGGGAAATTATGTCATCATAATCTTCATCATACAACATCATGGCACCCTATTTGGCCACAGGGCCCATGATCTTCAGGAGAGGACCACCCTGTAGAATAAGCTCGTCCACAGGGTAAATGATGTTGGCCTGCATAACCTCAGTTATGAGCAGGTGCGGCATCGATGCAATACATCTGATCTGCCATGCCCATCAGCATGCTGCTGCAGTTGGGAAAGACCAGCTAACCACAGGTGTGGGTCATACCATCCAGCCCCAACTGACACATGCTAAGGAGCTCCTCAGCAGCCTTGGGGCACCTGCCCGCCACCCAAGCCAGCAACCTGAAGATAGCATTGTGGAGATGGGTGCCACCCACACAATGGATGAGGAGCATGCAGGTAAGGCCCCAGGGCACATTAGTAGACCACTGTTGCTTATCCAGCTTCATCTGTAAAGTATCTACATGCATATGTCAGATAACATAGTCTGTTGCTGCAGTGCAGTAATGAACAGATGTGCATAATCTCTAGTATTGTGGGTTTGTACTGTTTATGTACTGAAATGCTGCTCCCACCCTTTTTGAAATCACTCCCCTTCAACTATTTAAATTTATTGGCCATCCTACTGTATTCCATAGTATCAGAATACAAAAGTGACCACTCCTTTCAATCCATCTTGCTGTTTTAAAAATAGTAACTCTCCAGTAAACCTTAACTTTTTAAACAGGTAAAACTTACGTTACCTACTTTCACATCTAACTTTTCTAGTGCATACTGCAGTGTGCATTTTTTTCATCTTACCTTTAAGCATCCCTGTGACTAGCACTTGCTCTAATACCTGCTGGAAAGCACTAGGAAGCCTTAAACTGATACAAGCACCAACTCTCCTTGTTAATAATGAGAAATTAACTGTAGGCACTAAACAGCCTATAATTGCAAAGTACCTTGCTAAGGTAAGGGAAAACAGCTCTTGTACTTTACAAAAAAAAAAAGCACCAAACCAGGCATGTCCAAGGGTCAGCTTCTGGTGATTTCTCCTGTTCACCTGGTGAATCTGGGCATACTGGGGCAATGCAATTGCCTCATGTACACAGACAACCCTCTCCTCCTACCACCCAACACTACAAAGTTTGAGAGATGCACTTACATAGCCAAACTGGAAGCAAAGCTCTCTCCACCCAAAATTGTCCCAGTCAAGAGGAGAAGGTTAACACCCACACTACACCTCAAACAACACATAGCCCTTTTAAACCCACACCACCAACACCTGCATATATCAAAACTAAATCCACTTATGAGGAGGCCCTTAACTGTAACCTGCCCAAGCAACAAGGACCTCAGAAGCTGAAACACAAACAAACACCAATCACAACCAAAGTGTCACATAGCTCACAACACCAGTGTGCCACCCAGCAACAGCCTCTTAGGCAAGACAACGTACATAACACTTTAGTCATAGGTGACTCTATAGTCTGGCACACTGATGTCCTACTCACCAGGTTGAACAAGGAGAAATTTACAGTCAGCTGCCTGTCGGGTGCCAGGATCTGCCACATAATGCATGCACTCAAGTCACCCCACAACAAGTACAGATATGGCTCTGTCATTGTCCATGTTGGAGTGAATGACTTGAGACATACCTCCCTGGACTACATGAAAAGAGACATGGAAGAGTTCTCGGATCCTGTGGCCCAGGCAGGTATGACCCTAGCCCTGAGTAGCATTCTGCCTTCACCCAGAATGATACCACAATATAAGGACAAAATGATTGACTTCAACAATTGGCTAAGCTTCTGGTGTCATTCAAAGGGGATCCAGTATCTGTCTGCCTGGGATGACATGATCGACAGACCATGATGCTTTGCCAGAGATGGTCTGCACCTGTCACCCCTGGGATTCAGGTTGCTGGCTAAGGCTCTTGCCACCCCTATAGTGCCTTTTTTAGGCAAAGTTCAAAGGACAAAACCACCACCATAACAGGTGCAAGCATGCAAAATCTGAAGGTAATGCTACTCAATGCTAGAAGTCTAAACCTCAAAATGCACTCTCTCAAGGCACTCCTAAAAATGGAGAACATCGATATCTGTGCAGTAACTGAGACCTGGTTCAAGGCTCCAGAGAGCACCCCTGCAATACCAGGCTACAACTCTTACCACACTTTTCGGCCGCTAAAACAGGACCGAAACACTAAAGGTGGAGGAGTGTCCATATTCACCAAGGATATTCACACCACCAGGCTAGTTGCCCAACACAATGCATCTGAAATTCTCCAGGTGCAACTAACACTAGGTAAGACTGCAATCCAAACTGTAACTTGCTACAGATCCCCCACCATGCCCCAAGATTCTCGCTACACCTTTCTAAACATACTGGAAAATATTAAGAAAGAACCAAACACCCTAATACTGGGTGATTTTAACTACCCTGCCATTAACTGGGAAAACTACTCATGTAGCAACACCTTTGCCCAACGGTTCTTGGAATTCATAAATTCCAATGCCCCGGATCAACTAATCCATAGTCCCACCAGGAGCTCCAATATCCTAGACCTGGTCATTACCAACATGGGAAATCTATGCTTCACATCTGTGGTCACCCCCTTGTTAGTCAGGTCTGACCATAAGCTAATCACCTTTAACATCCACACCCCCCCCCCAGTAAGGAAACCTCCATAAAAAACTTCTCCAAAGCCAACTTCATGCTACTCAAGTCAGAAGTGACAAACTTCATGACACCCATGCAGACGGGAACTGAAAGTTCGACTGCTGAATCCTACACTAAGGCACTGTATGAGCCCACTCATGCATGAATCATGCCATCCCAAATAGAATAAAGATGCTCTCCTCCAAAAAAAAAAAAAGCCAATCTGGTGGTCCCCTACCATAAACAAACTTTACAACAAAAGGAAGAAACTGTTGCAGAAAAGAGGAAAATGCCAGGATGCAAAAAACTTCCTTACCAGCCTCAGTAAGAAACTGAGATCCCTCATAAAATCCTCCAAAGCTAGTTACGAAAATAAAATTTCCAAAGATTCCAAAGACAACCACAAGGAATTCAATAACTATGTTAAGAATCTAAATGGCAATGCTCAGATCTGCTCTGAGCTAAAACAGAATGGCATTATAATGATTCCAATCAGGATATGCCAAATATCCTGGCAGATCGATTTAGTGCCAACTTCACCCCCTTCTCACCCCCTAAATGGGCCATCTCAATACCAGACGATTGCCAAATTCCGGTAATAATGGCACACAGGTAAAAAACGCACTCTCCAAAGCTAAGAATACAACATCCATGGGACCAGATGACATCCCAGGCTGTGTACTACATGAACTACAATATGAACTGGCACCTCACCTAACTGTCATGTTTAATCATAGCTTCACCTCAGGTTTTGTGCCCACTGAGTGGCGCACAGCTACAGTTATCCCACTCCACAAGGGGGGATCCACCTTGGATCCTGGAAACTACCATCCCATCAGTCTGACGAGCCTTATCTGCAAGGCCATGGAGTGTATTATCATGGAACTTATAAACAAAGACACTGGCAACCTTCAAACACTGGACCCCACCCTGTTTGGGTTTGTTAAGGGCCAATCTTTTCTCCTAAACCTGATTGACTTCTTCGAATCAGTCTCCAAAGCCATGGACAAGGGTAAGGTGGTCCACACAGCCTATCTGGACCTCGCAAAGGCCTTTGATACCATCCCCCACTCTGGAATCATAGATAAACTTACTAAGCTGGGCATTAATCCCTATGTCACCCAATGGGTTGCCAACTGGCTTAGTGATAGAATCCACACTGTAAAAGTAGCCAACTCCAAATCCAGCTCCAGACAAGTGGCAAGTGCAGTACCGCAGGGTTCAGTCCTGGGACCATTCTTGTTTGGCATCTACTTCTCTGAAGTACAGGCCAACACTAAGGGACTCTGGCTAACAAGGTTCGCAGATGACTGCAAACTGGGAGCCATTATTGAATCCCCAAATGATTTGGATACTCTACAAAAGGGCCTTACAGAAACAGATGCTTGGTGCCAGAGTCATGGGCTCATGCTCAATGCCAAGAAATGTATAGTTATCGCCTTTGGGAATAAACATGCACCCATGAATTACCACATAGGTGGCATTACACTAAACACCAAAAGTTTGATAAGAGACTTAGGGACATAGGTGGACAGTGGTCTCTCCTCCGATAACTACATCGCCACAACAGTCATGAAATCTTTCTATGTGGCACACCTCATCACTAAGGGCTTTTCATCCAGAAAAAAGGAGGTCATTGTCCCACTGTACTCATCCCTCATTAGACCCATTATAGAATACAATGCCCCATTTGGTATGTACCTCTCAAGACATCTGCAACAACTGGAAAGGCCACAGAAATACCTCACTAAAACAATCACAGGCCTAAAGCAGATGCCCTACGCTGACCACCTTAAAAAACTCCAGCTATACTCTGTCGCATATCGTCTACTCAGAGGTGATCTCTGCTTAACATACAAGGCCATGTCAAACCCAGAGCTGTTGGACATGCTACATTTAAAGAAATCCAAATCCATCTGAGCCACATGCTCCAGGGATCTAAACCTTGTCATCACAATAAACAAAACATGCTGGAGGGATAGGTTCCTGACCCAGAGATTCTCCAGACTCTGAAATAGACTGCCCATACATGTCAAGCAGAGTGCCTCTTTGGCCCTCTTCAAAAGGAACCTTGACGATTGGATGGGAGAAAGGAAATTCACCCTGGGGATCACGTCAGTCACCCTGCTAGACAGGGGTCCAGGGAATTAAATAGTGTGGGAAGAAATAGCCAGGGAATTGTTATGGCTAGGCTTGTATAGGCCCTAGGGCTGATAGCCAAGTACCAACATATGAACCTATAAACCTATGAACCTATGAACCTATGAACCAATGTCACAGGTGTGGCTACTGACATTACGTCTCTCACACAACTATGTAAGTCCCATTGGTATACAACTGGGGTAGCAGCCTGTAGCTGCTGAGTATGGATTTGTTTTGTTCAGGTTTGCCAATACACTGGCCATGTTATGGCCATTGTATTTGCCATGCACACATTTAACACACCTACCCATAATGCATGCTGTACATGTTCACTCATTGTTGCTGTTAACTGCACTGCATCACATAGATGGTGGCATATCTGAAGGGTATGTAAGAGTCCTGCAGTATGCCTAACAACATGTTAGTGCAAGATGTGTGTTCAGAGATTAACATAATGGTGGGACAAATGGCCTACAGTAGGGACATGTCTGAAACATTCCCTTATACAGTGGCTACAACAGTGTATACACCACTATTACAATGGCAACTATTCCTGATCTAAACAATGGCAAATCATCATACCACATTCCACACCTTTTACAACCTGTAATGTGATCTTAACATGAGCAATAAATGTGTAATATGGAATCCTATGTTAGGACAACAGATATGGGGAATACATACCTTAACAAACACGGAAAGTATATGTGTGCACACACTCCAAATAGCATATTGTGGAAGCAGCTTTTGAGGTACTGACAGCATTCACTCTTCTTGAGTACACACCTTCCATCAAATACAGGGCCTCAGTCTCGCAGCAGGTAATGGTCTGCTGTCCAAGATGTATGTCCATGACATTTGCCCACTCACCTGCGACAGAGGCAGCCGTGGCTTGCACACATCTTAAAAACCATGGAATGGATCCCATATCTGAAATGTAGCACTCAGGAGTGAGAGAACTAGCCTTACCTCACTATTGCATATACCATGGCAAGCAGTGCAGACAGTCATGTTTGTGTGTATGAAATATGGGACAACATTAATGTAGAAAATAAATAGATGGCCATCCAAGACAGATAACAACACATATTGCAAACTGGTCATGGAGGCTGCCCAGAAACATGCAGCAACACTGAGGGACTTGCAGAAATGTCTAGCAAGTACTGCCTGTGCAGTACCTGTGTCAACAATTGCCTGGAATCTGCATAAGTGTGGCCTATGGGTTAGGGTAGTCAGATGGAAGCGTTGTTACACAGGAAACATCATCCAAGGCTCTCTACAGGTAGCATATGCATAACATCAAGACTCCCAAAGGCATGTGTTGCAATGTGTAATGGTGTACTGAGACCAAGGCTGAAACCTACAGACAGTGTTCATAAAGATACATGTGGTGCACAAGCAACACCTCACTCCACCTTAGGTCCACCATCCCCATGTCTACCTTGCTGGTGCCAGTGTACACCTTTAGGTTTGCTGTTCATTAGCTGGAACTAGGCTGGTAGACGTGGCGTTTTGAATTTGGAACACTTCAAAATAACACTCATGTGTGGCCCATAGTTGTTGAGCATCTGCAATAAGGCTGAGGATGGGGAGGGGTGTCATCCTGAAGCACAACAGTGAACTGAAGCATACATCCAAAGCTCACTAAGAATGGCTGTATCTGAACACAGTCAAGGTCATGAATTGTGCCAGACATAACCCTGACTCCACAGCAATAGTGAAGGCACTGTGTGACCTCCAAGGGCTGTGCACATGAGCTGAGCTTGCAATCTGGCAGAGTTGGGGGACATTTGTAGGGCAGAGTGACCAGATAATGGCAAGTGAAGATGGGCCATGCTAGTATACCCCTTCCAGGAATAGTGCCTGCTGTAGTTCACTTAACAAGTTCTGCAACAAACCATTGTGTTAAGGGTGTGCACACTTATGCAACCCACATATTGTATACATTTCATTCAGCATCTGCATGACTGTTTGATACTGCATTTGATTGCACAGGTCATATGTCACATATCAGGTGTGTGTAATGTTAACATATGCAGTATTGTGGCCCCACTGCATATCATGTAAGAGGCTGGCATGTCAACAAGGGTGTGTATACTTTTCATATCCACATTAAGCTTTGAAGGATGTCAGTGTAATCCGATTTTATTGCCCATACATGCACTGCTGATGATGAGATCTGCAGATCAGAGGTCAGGCATTAACTATTGACATCAGTCATCATATCATCCCAGGTGGATGTCAGACAAACACATAGGAGCTGTGAGCAGCAGAGCAAACATAACTGCCACACATATACACATTCAGCAATGGTGTGTACACTTGTGAGGTATGGTGCACAGTACATGCCAAGGTGCTGTACAGGTACACAGCAATACTGTGTACATGGGTGCAGTGTATTCCAGGGGAAGGGGCATCACCTACTAACATAACTCATGCATCACAGAGATGTATAATGTTGGTAACAAGGACTGAGTATAGCTGCAGTGCATGCTGTTGAGTGCCATATATCATGCATGTTGACTGTTGGGTAATGAGAGGTCTGTGTAATATCTTTGTGCCACCTCACTTGTAAGTGTGTGCGTGTGTGTGTGTGTGTGTGTGTGTGTGTGTGTGTGTGTGTGTGTGTGTGTGTGTGTGTGTGTGTGTGTGCGTGTGTGTGCATGTGTGCTTGAGTGTGTGCGTGTGTGTGAGTGTGTTTAGAAGTAAGCAATAATGTACAGGTCTTAAATTAAATTTTTTGTCTTCTCCTCACAGGTGGCGAGGTGGGTCAGGGTCCCTCCTGCAGACAAACTGATGTTAGTATCCACACAGACTCTGATAATGGTAAGGCACAGGCACGCTTGTCAGGGGCTGAAGCAGTGCCATCAGTTGACATTCCACTTTTATCCACCCCAACCCCGCACACAGTCACAATGCCCATACATACCCCATCACCAGTGGCTATAGATGAGGAACAGTTGGTGGGTGGGGGCAAGGGAAAGGATAGTGTGGGGACTATGGCAAGTGTGTCTGTACACAGCAGCCATAGCTGAATGACTGGTGAGGTGCCACATAGGCAGATGTACAGGGGTGCTTGTAGGAGGGCTGCTGGCTATCATGGCCCTGGCAGAAGTGCCACAGCAGGTGTCACCAGATGCAATGTTTGGGCCATCATGGAGGCACAGGCATGTATGGAATGTTACACCAAACAGCGTTTGAAGCTCCAGAGGGCTACTCATTCTGCTGTACTTGACAACATCCGTGATCTTGCAGGTGCCC
This sequence comes from Protopterus annectens, assembly GCF_019279795.1. Lineage (NCBI taxonomy): Eukaryota > Metazoa > Chordata > Ceratodontiformes > Protopteridae > Protopterus > Protopterus annectens. The sequence continues at coordinate 774,299,902 of NC_056728.1, read as the reverse complement.
ACCATTATTTTGCAGAGGTCCTGGATAGACAGTTGGGTGAGAATCCTCGACTGTATGGTGTCTGTCTTAGAGCATGTGGTGGGAGTACGGCATCAGCCACATGGACGTAGGTCAGCAACACCAACAGGTGGAGGTCTACGTGGAAGTGCAACAAGTCACTCCTATAGTGGAAGCACCAGCATTGCAGGAGGGTGCTGTCCACACCACAATGCATTAGGCCACGTGCACGTGGTCTTGGCCAGTCCCAACAGGGATGCAAATCCAGCGGGCAATTGTCATAATCAGGGGAGAGTAACATATCTGGGCTTCTACCTGGTAGTGCTCGTGGAACCCCCAGCAGGCACAGTTCCCGTGTCCATGGCCGGACATGGTGAACTGTACACCCTGCCATGTATGGTCTGCAGCTATCCAACAAACTCCTGTAAAGGGCAGCCACATGGCAGAACTGTGTACATATATACACACATACACATCACCAACACAGCTTGGGCACCTCCATACCTACACACACCACATCTGCACAGCCCAATTGTTAAAGAACCCCCTAACACAAACACATGATATCAACTAAATGGCTCAGCCTAGGCCTCTGGCAAACCCACAACACACCCTGTGCATATGATACCTGTTCCACATCCCTGTTATCCATACCATCTATGCAGGGGCATGCTAATATGGTTCTGATGCACAGGGTGACTGTACTAAGGTTTAGCAATGTAATGCTGTTTAACATGTTTTCAGCTGGAATGTTTAATGCTTACATGTCAGGGTGTGTAGTTGTGTAACCATGATGCATTATAGCTGTTATTAATACTGACTGATTGTAGTCTCCATAATATATTCAGTTTGTGTTGTAGGTGTCTATGTGTCAGCAGGATATCGGTCTGCTGTCCTTTCCAACAAGGGGTATGGCACTGTGGTGACACATTGACTGTGTCATATCCTGGGTACAGGTGAACAAAAGTAACAGGTCTGTATAACAGTTACTGCATGTGCCACATGGCTGATAGGTCTGAGGAGTGTATACAGGTGAGTGCATGGTGGCTGATGTCAGCAGCTCTTCTACAGTGGACAATGTCAAGTGTACTGGGTGGCACACACCAAATGTTTGTGAATAACACACACACACACACACACACACACACACACACACACACACACACACACACACACACACACACACACACACACACACACACACACACACACACAAACACAGAGACTTTGGTGTTGATGCAATACACAGAGAATAATGTACACATGGATGTGCTTAATTTTGCAGTAAACTCATTTTGACCTATGTAATTCCATGAAGACTAAATAGGCAAAACATCACATCAGTAAATAATGTCTGCCAGTTTAATGTAATTGACGATGGTACTGGCAGGGTATATGTATTCTTCCCCAATGTGGTGCAATCCTGGAGTTGGTAAACATAGGTGTGCTGGTGTGGGCGGCACAGCCTCCCACTTTGGAGGATGTGCGTTGAACCACACATAGTGTGATTAACTACTACTTAACCTGTTAACATAAACTGTAGAGTATAACAGCAGACTAAGCAGGAGGATACATACAACAATAACCCCAATGTGGGTGGCTGTGCCCACAACAACCACACACAACTATATATACCAACTCCAATATCGCTGTACAGCTGTACAGTAGGGAAGAAGGCATTTACACATCTACTACTAGTTTTGATGGAATGAATTTCCACAAGATGATTCCTTTGAAATGTTACCTTTTGCCAGTTAGCTCTCAGACAAATGATCTCTTAGGACATGTATTTTCTGCAAACTGAAGTAGATCCCTTCACATACACACTCACTTGCTTGCCAAAACTGAAAGTAGAACCCCTCCCTAGGTACTTATTGCTACTAATGTGTTTGGCCTTAATTGCACACACCGCAGAGCTTTTAGGATGAGGTGTGTCCTGAGTTTCTTGTTAAGTGAAGAATATCACCATACCTTGTACAGTATGGTAATGGGGGATGTACTGGGTGTAAATGAACAATACATAGTATGACATACTCTCATATACACATTGACAAACATATAACAGTCATAGACACATCTGACAGACCTGGGTTTAGCAGGGCTAACTACCTTGTCACTGAGTCTATTCTTTTACAGAGAATTTGCACACAGCACATGCATCATTGGGCTGGATAGTGTAATCAGTTACCTGTATGGTTGATGGTGACAGTGGTCCTCATACAGTGGACCTTGGGACATGAACTGGGGGTACCATGGTGTAAAGACAGTATACCCATCACCCACACCCCACATTGGATATTGTACTCACTGAAACCCATGATAATGCTCTGACATACCCACAATCACACATTGACCAGGTCTGCTATACAACACCTTGTCTATCTAATCAGTGCTACTACAGGGATATGCATTTATTGCACATGCCATAGGGATAGTAGGGTGAGGGTTTGTCATGGCTCTCCTAATGGCAGCAACATCACTATCCCTTATAATGTATGGCAAGGTTTATTGTATTTGGAGAATGTGGCCTCAGAATGCTGTCTCTTACAAATATGCACACTTGCATACATACATACACTTGCCACGTCTATCTACCCATTTGTAGAACAGTGTTATGCTGGTACTGCAAGCTCCAGGTAGCCCATAGGGTGAAGAGATTAACAAGGTACATTTACATTTAATGTCAATTACAGTAGCAGCCATTTCTAAGTATGACAATAGGGGATGTAGTGTGTGAGAAGGCCCTCAGGGTACAACTACCTCAACTACAAGTTTACAAACACACAGACACTGTTATTTTCAGTAATGTACACTGACACATTTGTCAGTACTGGGGTCCATAGGTGCAGGTGTTCTTAAGTGTGTGCCAGGATAATGTCCATGGAGAGATGAGAAGAGTAGGGCATGTGGGTTCACTGGTATCATGCCACCTGACATTTGTCAGTAGTCCATCTATCAACCGATGCTACTTGAGTGATCCCCAGGGTGACAGTTAAATCCAACATCTAATCATTTGGTTTTCTCTAGCAGAGGGCCAGTGAGGTGCTATAACTGACATGTATGCAACATATATTACCTAACATGGCCAGTGTCTGGGTTAGAGACCTGTACCTATGCATGCTCTGTTGACTGTGGTAGTCTGGTTGAGGTATCTATGTCATGTGGTGCATACAGAATGGGGTTTCCTAGCTGTGGCATTCATAACATAGCTGGGCAGAATGTCAGTGTCAGTCAATCATAGATTGCCTGGAAGCAGCCAAGATGGATACCTGATATCTGCACTTCTGTACAGAGGGTAAACAGAAATCAACTAGCCAACAGTTTACGCATTAGGATGAATGTTTTGACAGATAGAAGTTTGACACTGATAGATATGCCATTACTACATGACAGCAGCCCTCAATGAAATATTCTAAACACATAGTCTACAGTTAATATCCACATATCAGATCAATATCCAGTAGCAGATACTTAATAACATACAGCTCACACACCAAGAATATGCCAGTCAGTACTCAGAGTCCAGCTTTGCATGCAGGGGTGTATGGTTCCAGTACTACAATCTGCAATCTACTCTTACTTGGAAAAACACTGTTAAAAGTAGTAATGTAATGATACAATACATGCAAGTGTGACCGCATATAACCTGGGATACTACCCATGTATGAAACACATACAAAGTGAAAATATTTTTGTACAAGACATGTATACTCAGGTGCCCCATACAGTATACTCACACCCCTTGCTACTGTAATGACAGCATATAGAAGCATGTTATGTACATGGAATTAAATACACTTATTAAAGATGTCATTACCCTGCTATTTTATCAGACTGGAATATGATCACTGGTTACCAGGGCTGGGCTATGCTTAGCAGTTGTAAGCATTGCTTAAATGTAAATGCTAAGCACATTTGCGCACTGGTAAGTGAAACCTACATGGAATAAATGCTTATTTGTTTGACCGTACATTAGCAGCTTTTACCTTCGCGCAAACCCTCATAAACCCACTTAAAGCTGCTCAAAACTGTCTTAACCACTCTGTATCCAGCAGTCCTTGTTCTGCCTAGCAACAAAATAAACAGGTCTTGTAGGTCTTGAATCCAGGACCCTGTCAGCTATACTCACAGCAGTTAACCACTAAGCCATCAGAGCTGTGAAGATGTCTGTTGTTTTTTTTTTCAAATATATCATTCAGTACACATACTGAGTAGTAGTGAACAACTGCTTTGACTACTACAATTGTTTAGTACTTGTAAGTGAAAATAGTGTTGAATCAGTCATGTTTTTATATCTAAATATACACATATCAGATAAATATGGTGGGATACATCTGTGAAGGTATATACAACACTCATGTTTACACATAAGGATATGGATATATATATATATATATATATATATATACATATATAAATATACAATATATACATGTATACATTTACATAAAACACATACACACACACACACACACACACACACACACACACACACACACACATATATATATATATATATATATATATATATATATATATATATATATATGAAACATATGCACATAACATATAGTGGAGTCATACCTCAGCACCATAAGTCACAACCTCAGTGCAAGGGAATGCAATGTAAGTATTGCAGGTATAAATGTAGAATGTTGCTACAGTAACAGGGGTTGTGTCAACAGATATGTTGGGTAGGAAGTCACTTCTGATACTGACATGTGTGCCATCAGTTACTGACAGACATCATAAGATCATTATAGTGAAGTACCACACAAATCACAGCAATGATCTTTTGGAATGCAGCAGAAATATGACCAATAAATGTGGACAGTCTAACATAATCTGGTCAGTCCAGAGGTATACACAGAACTCCTTAGTGCAAGATGTGTGGACCAAGCCTGACAAAGGGGATGTTTACAGTCATGAAAAAGGGGATATCACACAAATACTGGAATAGATAAGCTCACACACTTGATGCAGTAACACCCTCCTGTATGTCCTAACACATATTAACTGGAGGCGCAGACATCCCAAGCCCACATACTTCCCATTAGTTAGTGACATACATATTCACAACATCCCACTGCTTTTTCAGAAATATACAAGACATATGGTGGCCAGGCAACAGTACATCTGACAAATATCTGGACATAACATCACACTAGGTAAATACACTGAGCTGCTGGGCATGTCACAAAGCATTGTGCAAATTGCAGACAGACTGCCACAGCACTGACCCAAGATTCCTATGGGGGAATATACATGTACTTGCAAATATAGCAGGCACTACAGGCATGTAACAGCATGGAGTAACAGACACCAGTGTGAAAGTGCATTCCCATAATCAATCTCAACAGAGTAGCAGTCATATTATGGTAAGCCTAATTAATAGTACAGTATATGGACTATGTGAACAAAGCCATCATCATATTTGCCACTCACACACTACCCCTACATATACTGGCCCAATTCACAGTGTAGTCTGATGCCTGACTGTGGTATGGGACATGTCTCAGTCTGGCCCTACAAATGTATACGCTGATAGGGTACTAGAAACTGGAGCAGCATGCAACATCGGATAGAACAGGACCAAGAACACTGACATCTACCACAGTCTGTTCACAGGCTAAGTAACATATTCACAATACATTGCTACACAATACTGACACTCTGTCAATAATCACCATAAGTACACAGACCTCACTACTGTACAGACTACAACAGAATGACCAGGTTTTGTCCTCAGATATAAGGCCTACTATACATAACATGTCTAGCAGTCTGATATCTCACTGGCTTGTTATCAGGTATGAAGTCAGTAAATAATGATATACTGTACATATGCACCTCTTGCTGCATGACATATGGACAAAGGGTGACAGACTTGGAGGACAGAGGCACAAACACAAGGCCAATATTGACATATTGTTGTGATAAACTGAGAAAATTCCTGGTGCAACAGGGTTTGTTGTGACATATCTCTTCTGAGGAATATGAAGTCAGTAACTCACATGAATATCACCGTGTACTGACTGAAATCATCAGAGTATGCTACTGCATTTCTAAAGATAGGAAATGTGTGAGTAACACACCACATGTAAGACTACAAACTCTGGCCAGTCTGCAGATAGCCCTACAGGTGAGTTTCCTCAATCACATAACAGTGTCATGCCAGACTTTAAATCATGTAGAACAGCCATATCCACACAAACTCTGTTAAACCAACATTACTTCAAATGTAGAACAGCAATACTTACATTCTGTCCCCATGTCTGGAACATACCCCTCATGTTTTTGGCCTGTCTCCACAGTGTATGTTGTAAGAGGTATTTCCAACGGGTCTATAGCAGATTATCAGTTTTACTACTTCGAATCACTAAACATCAAACTTTAATGATCGAAGTAGTAAAACTTTGAATCCCTATAAAAACAATTTAAAAACAAAAAAGCTAAAAAACAAACAAAAGGGGTAAGCTGGGAGGGAAGCCCCCTTGCATCCCCAACACTTCCCGTTTTTAAAATATACCAACTCCGAGATCGCGCTACAGTGTAGGAAATGGAAATCTTCCGTTTCTGCACCATATTGCACTGAAGTGTGATGTCGGAGTTGGCATATTTAAGTAGTGGGAGTGGGGGCACAGCCCCCATGTGGGGGGTGCAGGGGGGCTTGCCCCCTGCTTACAGCCTTTAGGTTTTTGTTTTTAAAATGTTTTTATTGAGATTTGAGGTTTTACTACTTCGATTACTAAAGTTTGATGTTTAGTGATTCAAAGTAGTAAAACTTCTATAATCTGATATAGACCCATTTCCAAATACCCTCTGTGATGCTGTTTGTCAGACACCCACATGACGTCCTGCTCACAGTGAAGGAAAAGGGCCAACACCCACATGAAGGGCTTAGTTATAGGAGTGTGTTTCCATTCAATTGGCTGTAGGAATTATACCACAGCTGTTCCACATGCAATTAGCAAGTGGAGGACTGTAATTTGTGCACAGGCCATCAGCTGATCATGAGCATTACTTACAAAACTCAAGCTGCTGCCTATGCATAACAGATGTACTTTTCCACATCCACCAGAGAGGGAGATAGGGAGACAGAGACAAAGTAAGAAAGGAAGGGAGTAAGAGAGTAAGAGCCAAGTGTGTTTGTGAATGATCCGTGGGTAGAGAGTGGTATCTGGGTATTAAAACAGTTGCCTATATTGTTTATTAATCTATACTGTCATATCGTAATTGCACATGGCTGTACACATTTATGGCTGAGGAGTGTCTACAACAACCTCTACAGTGTTTGAAAAATGTTGGCCTTGTAATGTGGACATTGGGACATACAGGTCCTCAATATAATGATGTAGCAAAACCCACACTGCAATGGATCCTGTCATTACACAATCACCCCAACACCCACACAGGGGGTGGCAGAGACACACACACACACACACACACACACACACACACACACACACATGCACACACTCATTTGCTAGTACTGTGTTTCTCCCCTACCTAGCTATGTATTGAAGTGTTGCTCAGTTATTGAAGGTGCCACTGAGCTTATATGTTGGAAACCTGTCCAAAGGTATCTTTGAAGGAGAGTGACATCAGCAACAATGCTAAAGGAGGGGTAAGGGAAATGTAGTAAGTGTGAATGTCCACAAAATCAGGTGTCAATGAAGACACACACACACACACACTGTCTCAGAAAAACACACACATCATCACAGTTGGCAGGATCAGGACTAGAACTCCTTCCTAACTAGTTTGCTACACTATGGTAGTGCACAGTTATCACAAGCGCCACAGAGTTTATAGAACTGAAGCTTGGCTAATGGGTTATTTCAAGGTGAGCGAGATCAGCAGGCATGTTAAGGTAGGGCAATGGGAGGTGTAGTGACTGTGAATGGCTTCAAAATCATATATCTCCACACACACACACACACACACACACACACACACACACACACACACACACACACACACACACACACACACACACACACACACACACACACACACACACACACATACACACTTGCCAGTACTGAGATGCATAGTTTCATTGCTTCACAGGTGTGTAGTAGGTGAATGGGTCTGAAGGCTGTACAAGGCTAGGCAAAGAGAATACCTTGGCATCAGGCCATATGACAATAGTCTCCAGTGTGGCTCAGGGGTGTAGTCCCTGCAGTGGTCCCCAGGAGTGTGTATTGTATTCACCATACACTCATCTGGGTTACTATTGTGGGTGGCCAGTGAAGTGCACTGCTTCTCATGTATGTGATCTATATTCCATAACATGGACAGTATCTGGGTTGGGCACATGTCCCACACACATGTTGTTTGACATGTGGAAGTGTACTTGAGGTCTCCTGGGCATATTGTGGGGCCAGATTATCTTCTGATGTAACATTCCTGACCTCACTTGGTGAGACCTGGCTATGTAACTGAGGTTGTGCTTGCACCTACATTGACAGCATGATACAGGTATCCAATGTAGTTAGTGGCGTCTGTCCATACAGGGCATGTGTATAAGGCATGGTATTCCCTTTGTGGGTTACATTTGCAGACTTTACAGTTGTTGTAGGTTTCCAGTGGGGAACATAGCAAAAGGGCCACTGTAAGCAGTGATTTGCCTACTGCGGGGATGGAACAGGGTGCAATGTCCTTTTACTTGCTGGATAACACACAGTCAGGAGATGTAACACATCAAGTACTTTCTGATGTCAGTGGCACTGTTGTGGTCAACAGGTATGTAGTCCACTGCAATCACGCAGTGATTACTATCTTTGAGTCAATATGCAGGGAACTACCAATATAGTGGTTGTCATATAGCTCAGTGTGTTTTTGTATGAGACGTGGGTGGAGAGTGTTCTCTGAGTAATAGAAGGGTTACCTATATTGTTCGCCAATCCATAATATCACATGAAGGGCTATGGATTGTCTACACCAACCTCTCTGGTGTTTGACATCTGTTGTCCTTGTAAGGTAGACATTGTGACATATACTAGGTCCTCAACATAATAATTTAGCAATACCTGCCAGACAACAGCTCCTGTTATTACACAATCACAGCAACTTTCACACAGGGTACTGATGACACACACACACACACACACACACACACACACACACACACACACACACACACACACACACACACACTTAGTGCTGAAATTCAAACCCTTACCTAGCTATGTATTGCTACTACAGTGTACTGCATTTATCGCAGTTGCCATGGAGCTTATAAGATGGACTGTCCCAAGGTACTTCTAAGGTGAGGAACATCACCAGCCCTTGTAAATACTGACATTGGGTGATGTAGTGGGTGAGAGATCCCAAAAATAATTTTACCCTACACACACATTTACATTTGCCAGGGTTGAAGTTCAAACCTCTATCTAACAATCTTTATGGACCATTATGTTACGCATTTACCACATGCACCACTAACCTGACATGGTTTAGGGTTATCAACAGGTACTTCTAAGGTGGATGATATCTATGGGTCTGTTAAAGTCAGGCTCTGAGATGTGTACGGGGTGTAAATGGGACCAAACTCTTTGAGGTAGAGACATACAAATGTACACACACAAAACACTTGCCACAGATAAGATTCAGACCCATACCTATGTAGCTATTGCTACGACATTGTTCCATATTTATGGCATGCGCCAAGGAGCTTACCTGTCAAAGAGTTCTCCTCAAGTTTCTTTGAAGGTAACTAACAACAGCAGCAGTGCTAAAGGAGGGGTAAGGGGAGAGTAGTAAGTGTGAATGTCCATAAAATCAGATATCACCAAAGATGCACACACTCTCTCACACAAGCACACACAGTTTCACAGTTGCCATTTCTGGGATTAGAACTCCTATCTATTGCAAGCACCATAGAGCTTATATGTTGGAGAGCTCTCCACAGGTATCTTTGAAGGTGACTAACATCAGCAGCAGTGTTAAAGGAGAGGTAAGGGGAGAGTAGTAAGTGTGAATGCCCATAAAATCAGGTATCATCAAAGACACACATGCACACTCTCATACCATCACACACAGTTTCACAATTGCCACATCTGGAATTAGAACTCTGACCTAACTAGTATGTGACACTACAGTATTACACAGTTATCGCAAGCACCACAGAGCTTATGTGTTGGAGAGATCTCCACAGGTATCTTTGAAGGTGACTAACATCAGCAGCAGTATGTGAATGTCCATAAAATCAGGTATTACCAAAGACACACACAGTTACACAGTTGCCATCTTGGGTATTAGAACTCCTACCTAACTAGTAGGCTACACTACAGTATTCTGCAGTTATTGTAAGTGTCATGGAGCTTATGAAGTTGGCACTTGTCCATAGGATTATTTCAAGTTGACTGACATCAGCAAGCTTGCTAAAGTAGGGCAATGGAAGATGTAGTGACTGTGAATGGCCTCAAAATCATTCATCTCCACACACACAAACACACACAGTTGCCGTGTCAGGGAGTAGAACTCCTACCTAACTAGTATGCTGCACTACAGCATTATGCAGTTATCACAAGCACCATGGAGCTTATGGGGTTAGTACTTGTCCAAAGGGTTATTTCAAGGTGACTGACATCAGCAGGCTTGCTAAAGTAGGAAAGTGAGAGGTGTAGTGACTATGAATAGTCTCAAAATCATTCATTTCCACAAACACAGACAAACTCAGAGTTTCACAGTTGCCATGTCTGGAATTAGAATTCCTACCTAACTAGTATGCGACACTATAGCATTACGCAGTTATCGCAAGCTCCCTGGAGCTGGCACTTGTCCAGAGGATTATTTCAAAGTGATTGACATCAGCAGGCTTGCTAAAGTAGGGCAATGGGAGGTGTAGTGACTACACACACACACACACACACACACACACACACACACACACACACACACACACACACACACAGTTTCACAGTTGCCATGTTTGGGATTAGAATTCCCACCTAACTAATTTTCTACCCTACAATATTACAAACGTATCACATGCACCACACAGCTTATATGGCTGATACTTGGCCAGAGGGTTATTTCAAGGTGACTGACATCAGCAGGAGTGCTAACATGGGCAGTCGGAAGTGCAGTGTGTGTGAATGGGCGATAAAACACTCCTCTGGAAACACACACTCAGTCACACACAACTTTACATTTGACAGGACTGGGTATATAAATGCTAGATGAATATTGATTTGCACTATCGTGTTACACAGTTATCACAAGCACCAGAGACACTATAGGGCTGCGGGCTACCAAAAGCAATGTCTACAGTGATTGACAGCAGCACATCTTGTGATATTGGCCACTTGGATATGTAGTGGTTGGGACAGGCCTCATGATGGAAATCTCTCTGTCACTGTCTGTTTGTCTCTTCCTCACATCTCTGTGTGTGTACATTTGGCATATTATAGTGTGTTGGCCTTGGATATGTGTGAGTATTCCTGTCCAATGTATGTGCAAAGCATGAATGGTGTATAATGTGGTGTGTGTGCACAGACATCTGCAACTGATAGATATGTATAGTACAGTGTTGTCAGACATGGGCTTCATTTCTCTAAGTGTAGGAGCATGCCCAGTATGACCTTCTGTATTGAGTGTGTGAATCCATTCCAGTAGGTTGTACTCCAGTCCAGGATTTTGTGTTTTACACCTACAGCTAGCAACCTGTTTCTGCAGGATATCTGTAGATAGGTTGACAATATGGAGTCACAATGGGTGACAGATAGTGGGATACTGTAACTATTGTGTCTGTGCTGCTTGTGTTACCTGGTTGGTGTTAGCAGAGATATTCAAATATATGTACTGTTTTACACTGTGATGTATTATGCCATCAACTACTGACAGATATACTTATTTGCTCACAGTTATTTCCTGGGAAATACAAGATGAATGAAGCTGTGTCCAGTATTGTGGTCTGTAGCCTACATATTCTTGCATACTCATGCTATTTTGGAGGGGTAGCTGCAGACACTTGCTGATAGGTCTGTGTAAATGGTCCAGCACCTTGGTACCATGGTGGCTGAGGATCCCCTGCTTGTACATATATCAACGTAACAGAATAGCCATATCCTGCTGTGGCCATACCTCTCAGCTGTACAGATTCACCCAGATTACCCAGAGGCAGGGCTCATATATCTGGTCAGTTCCCCTTCACATTGTGGTTTACAAGCAGGTTTGTAGGCACTCATTACTGAGTTTGCAGGCAGGGGTAGTATGGGCACACATCAGAGTTTCAGACTTCACACACTCCATGATGTCCATGCTTCTACATCCCCCACTCTGATTCTATGCTCTTCCTAACATTATGTGAGCAATATCTGAGAAGTATCCCAAAGTTGTCCCTTTATCCCAGCAGTATTTAGGGATTGGTCCACAGTTCATGCAGCAGAACACGGTGGGCATGCTACTGGGATTTGTCAACATAGCCTTGCATTTGGCTTCTGTTGACTGTGTTATGTTGTTAGTTGGGACCCCATGAGATAACATATATTGGCAGTATGGGTGAGGCACAGGTCTTTGACAGAGGTCTGTAGGGAATTTGGTAGTGATGCAGGCCAACTGTAGCAGGCCAGTGCATTCTGTCACTCCTACATTCCCAGGCTGCGAGCCACTGGATTCCCCTGGGGTGACAGGGTAAGTGTGTGAGGTGTTAATGGCAATAGTTCCTATCCATATTAATCCATTGTTCTGGATGATGGCAGGGTGCTGCTTATTGACCTACATTTCAATTTCAGACCTCTTACCCTTCAGAACTAACATACAACTGCCTGACCTGTTGTAGTCTATCTGTGTAGGTCTGGAGGGGGGCAGCTCTCCATTGCCATCAGTTGGAGGCCTTAGCACAGCCTTTCTTTATGATCATCTACACCTGTCCTGCTGGTTGAGGCTGGTGTTGGGTATGTGAGCCTCACTGACATGCATGTGTGTGTCCTATGGGCACACATTTGGGCCACCACATCTACTGACTGCAGTGGGATTTGTCACTGTGTCTAGTACTGCCTACTTTGTTGACACCAGTATTTGTTATGGATTTCATGCTGCCCATATAGGTGTCCACTACCTGTTGCCATCCCATTCAGCCACCCAGTTCCCTTGCATGCTCACATTCATACCATAGATACAACTAGCAGAACATACTACTCCATTCAGCTATTGATAGGAAGAGTGACTTATCTTATGGCTGTGCCAGTATTGAGAATGGTGCTGGAGGGCTGACTATGTCGGATGCATATAGTACACTCCCTATACATGGTAAAGCACAGGTGGTGTCACGTTTGGCATCCCTTTTACTGTATGTGCGAGTCAGAGAGAGGTGTCATTCCCTGGGTCCCCACCATGTCAGTGTATGTGCTATGCATTGCCTCTTTGCCAAAGCCTGGGAATACTGGACACACCTCCTTCTGCCTACATGGGCAGGCTCAGTTTGCTCCTTCTCCAAGTCCCTCTGTGCCTGTGATGGCCTTGGCAATGTTGGGGGGCTGTGTGGCCATGCCCCATGTTGTTCCTGCTGCAGCTGTTTCCACAGGATCATATTGTATAGCATGGCACATACAATGAACATTTGTGTACATGTTGCTGGAGAATACTGCAAGGCTCCACCGGATATGTCCAGGCAGCGGAACCATGATTTGAGCATCCAAAACACACACTCTATTATGATTCTGGTTTGTGTGTGTGGTTCATTATAGAGTTATTGTTCGGGTGTGTGTGCATTTCTGATGGGTGTCATCAGCCATGGCTCCAGTGCATAACCAGCATCTCCCAGTAGATGGCTATGGAATGTCCCCACTGGCAAATGTCTGGTACAGCTGTGTCATATGCCAGATGTGGGAGTTGTGATAGATTCCAGGGATGCCAGCACACACATTCAAGATAATGCCCTGGACATCACACATGACCTGGCAGTTGATGGAAGGGAAGCCCTTGCAGTTTATGTAGACCCTACCACACTCGCCGGATGATGCTTTGATGTGTATTTGTGTGCAGTCTATAGCACCCACTACATCAGGGTATTCTGCTATTTGGTGGAAGAGATGCATATTGCTGGTCAACGCCTCATGGGTGTTGAGGAAATATATATGCTCACCGGCATGTGTTGACATGGCATCCAGGAACTGGTGGAGTACCCTGGATGCTGATGCCTGTGAGATCCCCATGATATCCCCAGTTGGCCTTTGGAAGGTACCTGTGGCTAGTATTCTTAAGTCTACACATGCCTTGGTATCCACTGGTATGAGTTCCCTTCTGTTGGTTCTGTGTGAGGCGTGGTTGGCACAGCTCAACAATTTGCTGTAGAATGTCCCTGTCCACCCTATAGTGCTCCACTATCTGCAGCTCATGTAGCCCCTGGTGGGTTATCCTTGGTCTGTGCATTCTTCTCCTCCTCCTCACTGTGGGTTGGTAATCAGCATTCACATCCTCCCCACCCTCAGTCTCTTCCACATATTGATGTATGAGAGCAATAGCAACCCCTAACATTTTATTAGTTTTGTCAAGTAAAATTTCCCCGTTTGTGTACACCGGTGGTGTAGAGTTTGTGGGAAAAGCCAGAGTGACAGCTGTTTGCATAGTTTATTGTAGTGTGCTGGGCTGGGCTGCTGCCTGTGTAATTGGCTGATTCTGATACATTTCACCTGCCAGCTATGCTGGTTCTCCTTGATTGCCTTTCTACTGCTATTTTCCCTTCCTGTTGCCTTACTGTTTAAGCCCCGAGGCACGCAGCACAAACACAGTGCTCAGATGTGAAAAGAGCTGCTATTTCCTTTTTTTTTTGTTTAAAACCCGGTTCATGGTGCTCACACCCATTTAAGCAATGTAAACACTACTAGGCAGCCTCAGACACCCCCCCCCCTTAGCTGTGCTTTGCTAAGGGCAAACAGGGGTCACAGAGCTCCAATAAGCTTACGGCATGCATGACACTCCCCCTTATGAGGTCCTTTACCTCTTATACTTATACCATGGTGTTGCTGCACCTAAACGGTTGGGTGCAAGCTAACACTGAAAGGAATTCTGTGATTCAGTATCAGTCCCTTCATTTGCATAAAACAGAATGCTACTTCATAGTTACCACACTCACACTGAGCCTTCCCCCTTAGCAACCACTATTCACTGGTATTGTTGTCTTATGCATGCCATTGACTATCATGGCAACATGCTGATTTGGGTTTAAAAGCTTATTTTCAACTTTTTTTTCATATTTTTGGGCTGATCCCATTTGCGCAACTCTGCCCTACACTTAAATGGCCAAAATCGGCCAAAAAAAAAATAAAAGTTATTTTTTATAATTTTGCAACTATTTCCCATGTCAATGGCCATATATTTGACCATTGGCATGCCTACTACATTGAATGCATGCTTTCTTTGGGGCTGTCATGTCTCCGTTTTGTAATTTGCAGAAATGTATTCAGTTAGTAACCGAATACATTTCTGCAGGTTATACTATTCCTGCACAGATACCTGCCTGCTTCCTGGAGCGTTAGTTCACCTCATTTGCATGGTTTTCAACAGCAAATGGGGTAATTAGCATATAGCAGTGGTGTCTATGCAGGAATAGTGTAGGAATGCTTGTGCACGTCCCAAGAGCTCGTTCCTGGATTGCTCGTCAGCCATATTGGCTGCAGCAGCTCTTGCACTATTCCTGCACACCATGCAGAGCTTGCTGAATCCCAGGGAATGTCTTGGAGAAACTAATTCTATCCTGTTTTAATTGATGTTTGCTTTCTCCTTCAAACAACCCAGCACTGTAAAAAAAGATGAAATTATTTGCAAATTCAGAGCAAGTAATTACCTGCATAGTGTAGCTGTCCTTCCATCAATGAGAAACTCACAATGTCTTTCAATTTTTTGCTCTGTAAGTCATGACAGCAAAATATTTAAATTGTCTTTCAAACTTTTTTATCTCTGCTGTAAATTTGAGACTATCTCTCTCTATATATAGTTCTATGTATTGTCTGTAGATTAGAATGTGTGATATACCTTTAAGAAGCTTTCTGGTGAGTTAGCATATGCATGTAAGTACTGAGCATGTGCAAGCAACAGTGCCATTTTGAGTGAGCAGCCAGAGTGAGAGCATGCATGTATGTATGTATGTAGTCAGTTAGTTAGATAGTTCATTTAAGTTCAGTGTTCCTGCCTTCCATCCTGATTTATTTGTATACAATAAACTACTTCAATTAACACCCAAGTATCAATGTCTTCTTAATGCACATAAGAAGAGTGACACTGTCTTTCTTTCTCTTTCTATAAATATATAGGTATTTTTTTTGTTCCTTTTGCCCACTACCTGTTTATTATCATTCCCCACTTGGCCAATTGGCCTATTTCTTCCCTATCACTGGTGTGAAGGTTGATTAGGAGGGTCCCATTCAGATGTGCATAAGGGGTGATTTTTGATTTTGTTTTATGCATGGACACTAGGTGAACTGTGGGGAAGGATGTTTACAGTGGGTATTCTTAGAAGGTTGTTCCTTTTGTCCCTCACTTTTGCAAGGGATATTGAAGCAACTATATTCATTTCCCAAAGCACAAGAGGTGGATTTCCCAGTCTCCAACACACAAATTGCAGGTACTTGACATTCTCCATGGTGCATGCAACTTTCTCCATACTCATGGCTGAGGAGAGCAGGCCACACTCCTTCACTCATCTCTTCTCCCTGCCTGGCTTCTCCAGTGCCAGGGCTGCTAATCAAACCCTGGTCATCTAGGTTGCAATCAGTGCTCCATACCACGTATATTTTGTACTTTTTATTATACTGTAGCTAAGCTTCCCAGAGCAACACAGTTGCAGTGTGATATATATATATATATATATATATATATATATATATATATATATATATATATATATATATCTTCTTCTTCTTTTGGCTTTTCCCAGTTAGGGGTCGCCACAGTGGATCATCTGTCTGCTCATGATTGGCAGTGGAGTTTTACAGTGTCGAGTTGCCAGCCCGGCACCCAACCTTCCACAGAAGGCACACACACGCACACACTCACACCTAGGGTCAATTTAGTGTGTCCAACACACCTACTGCATGTCTTTGGGATGTGGGAGGAAACTGGAGCACCTGGAGGAAACCCACATGACCACAGGGAGGACATGCAGACTCCACACAGAAGGCACCCCAGCCGAGAATCGAACCGGAGAACCTCTTGCTGTGAGGCGGCAATGCTAACCACAGATATATATATATATATATATATATATATATATATATATATATATATATATATATATATATATATATATATATATATATATATAGATAGATAGATAGATATATATGTATACATTGTAAAGAAAGACACAAACATCTTATATACATTTTCAGTGACAAATGTACAATTCACATTACACAAATCCTTCTTCCTCATTCTTGAATAAACATTGTTATAGATTTAATAAGGTTTGTGAGCAGCTTACAGACTTGTTGCAGTCTTCTTAAAAAGCACTGGCAGATATATACACAAAAATCATATCTATACAATCTATCTACACATCAAACAAGTTTCCTTGAGACACCATCAAAAAAGAAACTTGAGGTGAGGGTGTGTACAATTTTATACTACTCCAACATTCCCTTCCCTTTCCTGACAGATCATCTGCTCTGGCTTTACTGGTAACATTCCTGTATCAGAGTGTCATATTGTAGAACTGCATATCTATGGTCTATCTGATTAGCTTAGCATTTTGATTACTAGAGCTGGGGTTATGATCTGTGGCCATTGAGAATTGTTTGACATATAGGTAGGGGTGAAGCTTTTGTAGATCCCAAACTATGCTCAGACATTCTTTTCTATAGCTGCATAGGATTCCTCACTGAGTTAAGGTCTACTGCTGTTTTCTCAATTTATTTGCTGAAGAATTATGAACAAGGCCAAAATTAATGGGGGAGTGAGCACGGCCCAAAATCAGGGATGTTTTGAAATCTTACTCAAATTCACTTATAAATTTAACAGAATGATGGGTTATGAATCAGTGTGCATGTCCTGAAGAATGAGTGGTATGAAACCTTAATATCTGCATTACTGGCTGACTGCAATCCTCTGTAATTTACCAGAAAAATCAATCATTTTATGACAAACAGGGCAAAAATATAAGACAAAATCAGGGAAGTCTGCAAAATTAGGAACAATTGAGAGCTATGCTGCTCAGATATGGTATTAGGTGCTCTTCTTCTTTAATGGAAACCTAAATATAACCCCTAAACCATGGTTTGAACCCTCTGCCTGTGCAATGAATTCTTGATTGCAGTAAGGGCTGGCTAATGTAGGATGTCCACTCAAAGCTTCTTTAAGCATTTGGAATGCTGGCTCACAGATGAAGTCCATATAATTTTATCTTGTCTAATCTTTCTGGTCTGTAACCCAGATTCGGCACTTCTGCCATTCCAGTCTGACACTTGTTGGCCTTAATGGTTAACTCTTTTTAATTTGCCCAACATTTAACATGGTCTTGCCAGGAAAAGGTATTAACAGCACTGCCATCTCAGTGGGAATGTACATAGTATAAGCTGCTGCTAGTATGCCATGTACCACCCTCGGGGATGCTGCTGGGGCATTATTCATTCCCAGGGGTATTTTTGTGAGCTCATTTAAACAAAAAGTGTCAAAAGGCTGACATCTCACTTCAGGGAACAAAGGTAACAGATAGTAAACCTTGGTCAGGAATAAACACCGTCACTTTCTGCTCAACAGAATATTCTCTTTTCCTCACTGGTAAATCATGCTAGATTTTGTGCCAATCCTATAAGCCCTCTAAGTCTAGTCCTGGCATTTCTGACATATCCCATAACAGATTCACTTTAGGAATCATAATCACTATACTACTCATTAGGACCATACAGGAGCTCAGAGGCTTAAAAACCTATGTATTCCTGGGATATATGCCAAAAAAAGGTATGGCAGGTTTTTGTTCCACTGCTACTTATCTGGTTAGGGAATGAACTCATTGTGGTCTTTATGACAGAGTTGCAGATCTCCCCTAGGCCACTGGTCTGTGGATGGTAAGGAGGTGTTTTTAAATACTCTACCTCACAACCCTTCTACAAACAGGTTAGCAGGTATAATATGCGACACTGGAACCTTTATGTGTGAGCATTTCTGTGATTTAATCTACTCTTCTAAAGATTTATGAAACATAATTTGCCACCCCCAAAATATAACTCTTACCTGTGGAACTTGGAGTAATAGGCCCCACAATGTCCATAGCTACACTCTAAAGTGGTTCCGCAGTAATAAGTGAAGCCATCAAAGCACCTTTAGCCTTATCTGCTACCTTGTCAACTTTTCAGCACTGCTTATAGATTCTAAATGACTCTGACACATATCTTGCAATATTGGACCAATAAAAATATTGGATAATCATTACTTTTGTGCACTTTATGTCCACATGGCCAGAAAAGGGAATATTGTGCCCTATGACCAGAAGTAACTCTGTGTTGGCCCTTGGCACTGCCAGCTGCTGTATCACTTCTCCCTCTAGTTTGTCCTTATGATTTCATTCTCTGTACACTACATCTTTGTTCCAGTTTACAAACGTTCCCTTCCTTTAAAATAAGGAGCCTAATCGGTTTCCTCCCTCAAGTTGTATAAGGTTATGGTCTGAAAACTGAACCTGTTTTAACTACTCATTTGTGACCCCCTCCAGTTCCCCTTTGAAAGGAGGTCTGGCATTATTAAACAATGGTCCATTAAATTCAGGCTTGCCACTACCATGTAACTCTCCCCATTAAGTAGCCACATCACTAACCTTGGTTGCAGGTATGAATAGTGGCTAGGCCTCCTCCCTGCTGCCTTCCCCATGTCCTTAAATCCATGCATGGCTGCATGTAACCACATGCACAAAAGATGCTGCACCATCCAAGTCATTTCTTATTAAAATATCTACTGTTATATTATTAAACACTACCACATGCTTGTTCCTTTATTCATCCCTCAAAAAGGTGTCCCTTGCTACTCTATAACTACAGCAGACTGCTCAGGTAGCATTTTTACCACTTTAACCACTGCAGGATAAAAAATTGTTATGACTGATGTTGTATCCCTCATGGTAATGGTCTTTTTCCCCTCTACAACAACAGGGTACAGACCCTTGTGGTAGTTTGGAACACTGGTTGTTTCCAGACAGCCCACCACTGCTATAGTGCTACCTCTGCTTGCTGCATCTCATAACTTTAGTTCACTGTTTTTGTTGTAGTGGACATTTGAACTATATATGCCCCTTTTGGGTAGACTGAAAAGATTTGAGTCAAGGACCAGGGGATATACTAGAACTGATATTGATCCCCTTCACCTGTAGAATATGCATGGTATGCATGGTAACTTCAGGTTCTCCCCACAAGTTCCTCTACACTAGTGCATAGCAGTAGGTACCTTCTTTTTGAGCAGTTATGACCTTTAAGCTAGATATTGTTCTGGCAGTGTTACAGCTCCATTCTGCAAATGAGAGTCTCATGTCCTTAGGCAGGGTACTGAGTGCTTTTCCTTTCATTAAAATGTCTGCTAGCATTTCAAATGTAGTGAATTGACATTCACTGACTGACTGCATCACTCACTCACTCACTCACTCCCTCACTCACTCACTCACTCACTCACTCACTCACTCACTCACTCACTCACTCACTCACTCACTCACTCACCTATGAAAGTGCTCATTTCGGCAACATAATCACATGGTCATCTGCCTTTCTATGTCCTCTGAATTTCATTCTATATGCCTAAATGCTTCAGAGGTCAGTTTACAATATTACATTTTCAAATAATTCAACCAAGCTACAGTAGCCATTTTTTGATACTGCATGCATTGCTTTACCTATGATGAACAGTGCAGTTAAGAATCTCAGCCACTGCTTTGATCAATTTGGTGTTTATTGCATACCCTTTAAAAATAAAATGACAAATGTCCCCTCTCTTTATACTATGGAAATAATTTGGTACTCAGCTGACCTGTAGAATCCAGCTTCTCTTTCTTCATTACTCATATGCCGTTGGCAGTGTCAGCATTTCTCCCTCTTCTTCTTATGTCTTCAGCAGCTTCATTCTGTCAGCTGACTTGAACTCCCAAGTGTTTCATCACTAACTCAAGTTACTTTAATTCCAGCTGGGTACTGAGATTATATAAATCATCTGGGAATAGCCTAAATTGTCCTTTTTGTTCTGCATGCTGCACACTCACAGCCCCGGCCAGGCTATCTCTGGATTCAGTGTGCTGCACTCCAGCTACACACATGGCTATCATGTTCTCAATGGACACACTGCCATATAAAATTCCTTTGGTTTGCCACTCCTTAGTCAGCTGTGACATGGACATCTTAATGTTTTTTCAGAGGTAATTTCTCTTACCTAGCTTTTATACCCACAAAAATAAAACAACTGTTGCACAATCTATACCTTGTGCATTTGTGGCTGTTTTACTTATCTTGTGAATGTGAAGGTGTGTGCATCGTTGTGATTGCAAGCATACATACACCTTTGGTGACTAAATAAATCCAACTACGATATCCTTAACAGTACTATCATTATGTGACAGAGGGGAGGGGCTATGGTCTTTGGATCTACTCCACTGCCCACAATAATCTGATGACCAGCAGGGGTTGTGGCCTCTTGATTCTCACCACTGACACCAAGCAAATTATAATATAAAATGTCCCCAAAATTAAACACTAAGCAACTTATTAAGTGAATCTTGGCTTCAAGAGCATAAAAGAAACAGGCCTGTTGCTTTGGGCTATGGCTTACATAATCCAAATCATGAAAGGGTTTCACTCTGAAAACCCACTGTAACATTTTGGGGTCTAACTTATCAGGATCCTTTCCCATTTCCCTCTTTGATGCCTTACATTGTACACACACACACACACACACACACACACACACACACACACACACACACACACACACACACACACACAAAACACTTTTTATGGAAGACTGATAATATTTCCCAATAATACTGTTTTCAATCCAGATCCAGGGTATACCACTGTTAACACTCCTGATTACATGACTAGAGAACTCAGTGTACTAGTCCGCATGAAAGTTAAGCCAAATGACTACAAACATAAATACATATAAGCTCAGATGGCAATGTACAACAGAACAGGATGGCCAGTTTCAGATATATAACAGTATCCGTAATCACCATTCAAAGCAAGTACCATCTCTTTGATTAATAGTAAGGTAAATAAATGAACTACTTAAAAAATGAAGTTGGGCAGTTCACTTAAAAATGCAGAGAAATATGAAATTGCAAAGAGGGATCAGAAAAAATAAATTCAAGCAGATAGGATTGTTAGAACAATTCAGCTAATCTGGGCCCTAGTTATTCTATTTGAAGTTTTAGCACACAGCAGGCAGAAACGCACATGCAAAACGAATCACTGATACATAGTAACAAGCCAATCAATACTCAGAAAAGTGTCTGCCAACATTCCCAAACAGCAAAATGATGGTTGCCAATTTGGCACGCTCTGAAGAGAAAATATCTCCATCTAACTTCTGGAAGGCTGTCATAATAAATCCACAATGGAAAGCATTCTTTCAAAACCCATTTCCCATTAGTGACTCTCAGTCCATGTTACCTTATGGAAACTGTCTATGAGCTAACATCTTGGAGGTTTTGTCCTGTTTTAGTTAACAGGCTTATTTTTCCCTTCTGTCTGGCAGCAACCCACAGGAGCAAAAGAAAAATTTAATTACATATTCAAAGCAAGCAACTACCTAGCCAGTGTAGCTGCCCACCCCCTAAAAAGTCAGAAAGTCTTTTATTTTACTCACTGCAGCTGAAGGCAGCAAGAAACATTTTCTTTCATACATTTACATATTATGTGTGCATTGAATGTTCTGTATGCAATTACTGTGCTTCACAAAACACAGTTCCAAGTATAGTAGCAAACCTTATATACATTTGTATACATTGTAAAGAAAAGCAAACACACATCTTATACATCTGTTCAGTCAAATACGCACAATTCTCATTCTACAGCCATGTTACCTAATCCTTTAGTAAAAGCAATTACAGATTTTACAAAGTTTATGTGCAGTTCATTGCTTTGTTACAGTCTGACCAAAAACAAAGGCAGACTAAAACACAGATAGCCCAGCAATCCAGATGAACACATGACAACTCACTGATTTCCAGATTGTCTGTGTAGCAGAGTAGGTAGTGATCTCTTCTACTTCCGAAAAACCTATGCATGTCATATGTCTCATATCTGTAGATTGTTAATCAAAGTTTCCTGAAATAAATAAATCGACAGTTGTAATATGAGCAAGTGTGATTGGTGTTTTAAAATTTGCATTCTTGAGACTGCGGATACCTAATGTTCTCATGACTGACAAAAATTCACAATACAAAAGTTAGGAATTCCAAAGATTTATGCACAAGTGGTAATTCAGACATACAACATCCAGCTGACAATGTCCTCAGTCCAATGGACAAGTAGAATGAACTCTGCAAACAATGGTGAGTCTTATGACAGAGAGCTGTAGCAAAAGTTATCTGAACTGCCATCCTGCAATTTTGGAGTTTAAGAATGTTCTAGAATCAGACACATAACACACGCTCTTAGGTCACTCCACAACAAGTACAAGTATGACTCTGTCACTGTCCATGTGGGTGTGAATGACCTGAGACACACCTCCCTGGACTACATGAAAAGAGACATAAAGGAGCTCTCAGATAGCCCTGAGCAGCATCCTACTTTTGCCCAGAATTATACCGCAGTACAAGTAGAAAATGATTGACTTCAACAATTGGCTAAGTTTCTGGTGTCATTCTAAGGGGATCCAGTATCTTTCTGCTTGGGATGACATGACTGACAGACCTCAGTGCTTTCCCAGAGATGGCCTGCATCTGTCACACCTGGGTTTTTGGATACTGGCTAAGGCTTTGCCTCCTCTATAGTGCCTTTTTTAGATGATGTTCCAAAGACCAAATTACCATCATAACAGCTATAACTAAATGCAATCTGAGGGTCATGCTGCTCAATGCTAGAAGTCTAAATCTCAAGATGCACTTGCCCAAAGCACTCCTCAAAATGGAGAACATCGACATTTGTGCTGTAATGGAGACCTGGTTTAAAGCAGCAGAAAGCACCCCTGCACTACCAGGCTATAACTCATGCCACACCTTTCGGCCCCAGAACATGGACTGAAGCTCCAAAGGCAGTGGTGTCTCTATATTCATAAAGGATATGCACACCTTCAGACTAGTAGCCCAGCATAACACATCTGAGATACTTCAGGTACAACTAACATTGGGTAAGATGGTGATTCAGGTTGTAGCCTGCTATAGGTCCCCAACCATGTCCCAAGACTCTCACTCCATGTTCCTAACCACCCTGGAAACTATTAGGGTCCAACCCAACACTCTCATACTAGGTGACTTCAACTACTCCTCCATCAAGTGGCAAAACTCCTCATGCCCCAATACACAGGACAAATGCTTCTTCAATTCCAATCCGCTGGACCAGCTCATTCTTACTCCCACTAGAGGAAGCAACATCCTTGACCTGGTTATTACTAACATGGGCAACCATTGTACTACACCAATAGTCAATTTCTCCCTGGTTAGATCCAACCACAAAATAATCACCATGGAAATCCACATCTCACCCCCCCCCCCCCCGCAAAGGTAACCACCATGAGAAACTTCTGCAAAGCTGATTTTGGGCTCCTAAAAACAGAGATGGCTAACTTCATGGCACCCATGTCAATGGCAAATAGATGCATGACTGCAGAATCATACCCCAATGCACTGTACAAACACGTACATAAATGCATGGAACTAGCCATACCCAACAGAACCAAGATGCTCTCCTCCAGAAAAAGGAAGTCAATGTGGTGGTCCCCTACCATTAATAAACTCTACAACAGAAGGAAGAAACTGCTGAAGAAAAAGGTGAAGTCCCAAGACTGGAAAAATTCCCTTATTAGCCTCAACAAAAAGTTGAGATCCCTCATCAAAACCTCTAAAGATAGCTATGAAGGCAAAACTGTGGCAGACACTAAAAACAGCCACACAGCCTTCTACAGTTATATCAAAAATCTCCACAACAATACCCAAGTTTGCTCTGAGTTACTGCACAATGGTACCTCTTATACTGAGCCAACAGATATTGCCAATGTACTGGCAGACAGAGTCAGTGCTAACTTTATCCCTCCCCCCTCACAGGGCCAATCACAATGCCGGAGGAATGCCAGGCACCCAGCATTACTGCAGCACAGGTTAAAGCTGCATTGTCCAAGGCCAAGAATACAGCTTCCATGGGAGCCGACAATATCCCTGGATGTGTTCTGCATCAACTACTAAGTGAACTGGCACCACATCTTTCTGCTCTGTTCAATCACAGCCTCACCTCAAGCTTTGTCCCTACTGAATGGCACACACTGCTACAGTCATTCCTCTCCATAAAGGGGGAGCAACTACAGACCCTGGGAATTATTGGTCCATTAGTCTGACAACTCTGATATGTAAGGCTATGGAGCGCATCATCATGGACATAATTAGCAAGGATATAGGGACTCTCCAAACTCTAGATCCCACACAATTTGGTTTTGTGAAAGGTAGATCATGCCTGCTCAACCTGGTTGACTTCTTTGACTCAGTCACCAGAGCTGTGGATGAAGCAAGGCAGTTCATACAGCTTACCTTGATCTGGCCAAGGCCTTTGTTACCATTTTACTCAGGAGTTATTGATAAACTCACCAAACTAGGCATCAACCCCTATATCACTAGGTGGGTTGGAAATCAGCTCACAGATAGAACCTACAGTGTGAAAGTAGTGGACTCCAAGTCAGACTGTTGACCAGTCACAAGTGGAGTCCCACAGGGATCAGTCCTGGGTCCTCTCCTGTTTGGCATCTACTTCTCAGAAATCCAGGCCAACACAGAGGGACTCTAGCTGACCAAGTTCACAGACAACTGGAACCTGAGGGCCATTATTAACTCTCCAAGTGATGTAGACATCCTACAGAAAGGCCTCACTGAGACCAATGACTGGTGTCAAAACCATGGCCTTAAGCTTAATGCCAAAAAATGTGTCATCTTCCCCTTTGGGAAAAACTCAGTTCCCACTAAATACAACATTGATGGGAGCCCACTGAACACTGAAGGTGTTATAAGAGATCTGGGGACACAAGTTAACAGCAACCTCTCTTTCAACCACCACATTGCCACTGTGGTCAGAAAGTCCTTCTATGTGGCACATCTCATTATCAAGGGTTTTGCATCCAGGAAGAAAGAGGTCATCATCTCTCTCTACTCTTCCATCATTAGGCCAATCATTGGGTATATTGCCCCATTTGGCATGTACCTCATTAGACACATGCAACCGCTGGAAAGGCCACAAAAGTACCTCATGAAGAGGTTCCTAGACCTTAAGCACATGTCATACATGGGCAGACTCAAAAAACTCCAGCTATTCTCTGTCCCATATAATCTACTAAGAGGTGATCTCTGCTTGACTTACAAAGCCATGTTTGACCCAGCTCTGTTAGAAATGCTACATCTAAAGAAATCTCAATCCCTCCACACCACATGCTCCAGAGACCTCAACCTCATTATCACAATCAACAGAACATGCTGGAGAGACAGGTTCATAACCCAGAGACTGCCCATGGTCTAGAAGACTTCCCATACATGTCAAGCAGAGCACCTCTCTGGCCCTCTTCAAGAGAAATCTTGATGAGTGGATAGGAAATTGAAAGTTTACCACGGGGATCACTCCAGTGGCTCTACTTGATAGTGGCACTGGGAACTAACGTCAGGCGGCATGATGCCAGGGCACTTCTATGGGCTAGGCTTGTAAAGGTTCTAAGGCCATTAGCCTGGTACACACCTATGGATCTATGAACCTATTAAATAGATGCTCCCAGGAATTCATGAAAGGGTCTAGCTTGACCTGTATGGCTTGCACTAAAAACTCCCTGCTCTCACATTGCAGTATTTTTGTGATTCAGAGACACATTAGAAGTGGCGAGGAAAGACCTCATTATCAGCTAATTTGTATGTCTTTGAATCACAGTTACTTCCGCAACATGCAGATCATTGCTGATCTGCACATTGAGGTAGTTAATTGTTGCTCATGTAGATACTGGTATCCTCATTCAGTCGTCTACATACACAAGTGCACATTTAAAAGCAAGCATGCACACACACACACACATGCACACATGCACACACACACACACACACACACACACACACACACACACACACACACACACACACACACACACACACACACACACACACACACACACTCCACAGTGCCCCTGCTAGTTCCTGAAGTGCCATTAAGGTACAGGGGCTTAGAGTACTCCCTGCTGTATAGTGTTCCCCTGCCCCCAATCCCTGTAATAGTTTATTTACTATTATGCCACCACTGTATTTGTCCTGGTAGCTAGAGACCTCCCCCCACTACCCCAATCCCTGTACTGCTGTTGGTGCCATTATGGCACTAAAGTTTAGAGCCATCCCTGATGTGTAGAGGCTCACCCACCCCTGATCCATGTACTGCTGTCAGTGCCATTATGGCACTTAAGTTTAGTCATCCATGATGTCTAGTGCTCTCCCAACCCTCTAATCTATGTACTGCTGTTGCTGCCATTATGGCACTTAAATTTAGAGTCATCCATGGTGTCTAGTGCTCCCACAACTCCCTAATCAATGTACTGCTGTTGCTGCCATTATGGTACTTAGGTTTAGAGTCATCCATGATATCTAGTGCTCCCCCAACCCCCTAATCCCCATACTGCTATTGGTGCCATTATGGCACTTGTTTACAGGCATCCCTGGCATCTAGAGGTTTCATTCCTGGGGTCTAGAAGTGTATAGAAATATATATATATATTTGTATATGGATTGTAATTTTTTAAATATTAATGAGATAGCTAGTGATTAGCTTGTCATTCGGGATACAGGTAGTCCACAATACTCAGTTTCTAATATGGACCTAATGGAGTTTAGGCCACACCTCCTGTGTCTGACATAATAGGCAAATGCCTTCACCAAGTGAGATATTATAACCATGGGCACCCCACAATTGTCCATACTTGTATGTTTTCTTTTCACTATGTTTATAAAGAGAGTGCATATAGCTGCATTCCAGCCAGTCAGATTAAACATGTAACAACTGCACCCTCATTTTAATCCAGTCTATTAAGGAAGTCAATGTAACATCTAGAAAGACTCTAACAGCATACAATAATATCTGCTTTTGGCCTATTTCTATATCTGAACAAATCAAAAGTCTTGCTTTGTTAATCACAACTAGTAACAAGTCAACTTAGTTAAACTCAGAATCTCCTCTGAAACTGGTATAGAAATTGAAGGTATTGATCAACAAAGCTTAAGTATTTTCCTTGATAACAACTTCAAATGTATCACACATATTAACAAAGTAACTGAAACAGTTCAAAATCTTGGTCTCTGTTTTGGACTTAGTCCTTTCATGAGGAAAGACACCAGACTAACAGAAGTAGCAAACAGTATACTTGTCTTTAGGGTTGGAAAATCATTAGGTAGTGTTTTTTATTCCCACACCACACAACTGGATTATTTTTTTCCAAAGATAACACTGCAAAGCAGCATGGGGGCTGCACTCCGGATTATGCCCTCTTTCAGATTAGACATTAAGATGAGGTCCCATCTGTCTGACTTGTTGGTAGCTCAGGTGAACATAAAAAATCACATGGCACTTATTAAATGGAATAGGAGTCCTTTATTTATTTACCAAAATAACATTTTATTTACAAAATATTTACATATTTATGAATATCTACAAATGTACAAACATATAGATATACAAATCTGTTTACACATATTCATAATTTCCTTTACAATCATACTAAATTTTCATCCCTATTAAAACCCCACTCCTTTTGCCATATTCACCACCTGGTTTTACATAATATCGTTGCTAAAATGCATTGACCACGAACACATGTTCATAATTTCCTTTACAGTCATACTAAAGTTTCATCCCTATTAGAACCCCACTACTTTTTCCATAACTACCACCTAATTTTACTTAATATAGTTGCTAAAATCCATTTACCATTAAGCATAATCTAATTTATTCTTTCATTCCATATAACTCATATAACATGAAATAACTTTTTAGCTATTCTTTTTTAAGTCTTAACTTCTAATCTTATAACATCCATATTAATCATATCCATGACTTTTATCCACTTCTTTTATATCTTATAAATATCTTCTTTACATAGTTTTCCCCATAACTTTCTTACTCTGCTACATTTCAAAAACACATGTCATGCAGTTTCTTCTTCTTGACTATGTAAACATATTCTATCACCTTTCGAATGCTGCGGTGGTGATGCTGCGGTAGCATTGTCGCCTCACAGTTAGACGTTGCCCGTTCGATTCTCAGTTAGAGCATCTTCTGTGTGGAGACATGCGTGAATGGGCGTTCCTTCGGTGAAGGTTGTGCATTAGGCCCGGCAAGCAAGAGCGTAAAAATCTACTGCCAATCATTAGCGGACCGGAGTTCCGCTGTGGCGACCCCTAACCGGGAAAAGCCGAAAGACACAAACAATTTCCTTTCACTAGCAGTTTATCTATTACTAGTTTCTACAAAACATCTTGACATTCTACTTTCTGATTATACCATTTGCTTCTTATTTTTTATAGCTTTAATTTTTTCCATCTGTTAGATGTTGCCATGATTTTACATAGTAATGTTTTATCATTATATTCTTATACCATATTTTTCTATCTTCTTCAGTATCATCAGTTTTTATTTTCCACAAAAGTATTATTTGTGGTAACATTCTATTTCTTCATTTATACATTATTTTTCTCTTTTACTCTTTTTTATCATACCGCCAAATTTATCATACTTATATTTATACAATTTTACCACTAATCTCTCATCTTTTTCATTTATCCACATTAATACTTTGTAAAAAATTAATGAAGCAGCACATGCCACTGGGTTAACTAACCTTAAACCTCATTATTTACAAACAAAGCTCCTGTTTTTACTGGGTTTAATCTAGAACCTCATATAAGTAATAATATAAAAATAACATTTTCAAATACTGTTGGCAACATAAATGCAATTGCTAAGTATGCTATTTTTCCCAACAGTACTGAATTTATCAAAGAACCTTTTTTTCCTTAATGATAATTTACAAGTTTTCCAGAAGAGACAGGTTTGTTTTATTTCTTTTATTGTTTTTTCCCATTGAATTCTACTTACATCTTTATTCCAAGATTTTATACCTAACACAGAAATTTCATTCATCGTAAAATTAATAACCCCTTATATTTACTACATCATCTATTTTCTTCATTTAAAGCCATCCTTATCACATTTAGACACTCGTTTTGCAAATTAGTAGTTATTTTATCTAAATTCTTTTTTTGCAATTATTATAATATCATCTGCATATGGTAACAGATCTGGAATTCTTAACCTCTTAGATATTATATACCCAACTGCCTTCATTTTGTAATTTTCTTTCACATACTATCATAGTCATAACTAATTCAAAGTGTATGCAACTCATTGGACATCCCTGTCTTACACCATTCTTCATATGTACCTCTTGGCTAACTAGCCATTCACTAGTATTTTTACTTTATTATTACTATACGCTGAACTACATAATTTCCTAACTTTCTCACTTATATTATGTTCTTTCAATATTACCCATAAGATTTCATGCCCAGTTGTATTAAATGCCTTATTGTGGTCTCCTATCATTATTTTTGCTTCTTTGTTTCTTTTCTATTCATAATATTCACAGATTCTCTAACACTAACAGTTCTTGACCATCCTACCCATTTATGCTAGATATACTATTTTTCATAATATTCTCCATTTTAGTTTCAAATCTCTTTTGTATTATTTTCATAAAGCTCTTATAATCATTATTATTCAGTACTGTCTAGAGTTTTTAATTGTTTTCTATATTCCTTCTTCCATACTGCGGTGGTGGTGCTGTGGTAGCATTGTCATCTCACAGTTAGACGTTGCCCGTTCGATTCTCACTTAGAGCGTCTTCTGTGTGGCGGCATGCGTGAATGGGCGTTCCTTCATTGAAGGTTGTGCATTACGCCCAGCAAGCCAGCACGTCAAAATCTACTGCCAATCATTAGTGGACTGGAGTTCCGCTGTGGCGACCCCTAACCGGGAAAAGCCAAAAGAAAGAAAGAAACAAACAAACAAACATTCCTTCTTCCATATGAATTTAAGTAATCCAAGACATCATTTTTTACACATAAAACCTTCATTTAATCATTCATTCAAAATCATTTTTTTTTGCCCATCACTTAAATGTATATACACTCCATATGTTATTCTATCTGGTCATGTGGCCAAATCTATATTTACTTGTCCTAATGATATCATAACAATCTCTTTTTCTAACTCTTTATTCTCTTTTTCTGTTAACTTTTTTTACTTTCCCTGTTTTTTCACTGTAAAAAACAAACATTTTTTTAGACTTTTGCTTAAATACCATTCACCATTTAGACCATTTTTTTATAAAATGTTTTCACAGTAATCTGATCCTTCCATAACTATATTACTAATCTCGTTCATTCTTCATTCATTGCTTTCTCATTTATCATTTGTATTCCTTTGTCTATTTTTATGTAGTCCTGTTTTCCTTTATCTCTAGCCATATTGCAAGATGATCAGAAAATCCTGTTTCAACTACCTTCCCTTTCCTATTACTAAACCATCTATACTACAAAATCTCTTTCAGTTCTATAGGTATCCCTTTTGTAAGTCCATGAATTTTTGCCCCAAGGTTTTAACTTACCACATCTTATAAATTTTAACTTTTGATATAATTTCCTTACTTTTAACACTTGCCTCTTAAATCACAAGTAAAGTCTTCTTTTATTATAATATTCATATTTATCAATACATAGACTAAACGCTGATGAAATACCCTTTCCCCTTCAGGAAAAAAAAAACTTTTTCTAAGCTTGTTTCCTGCCTTTCCTGTGGGTAGTCTAGCCTGGATATAGATTTGTGGTGTCCAGGACTATTTGTAGGCTTCTAGGGCCCAAGCCTTTCTGTGCTGGAGGGAAGCCTTCTAGCTTAATTTTGTTTCTTAGAACTAGCCAGTTTTTTGTTTCAGCACTTGTTCAGAACTTACTGTAAGCACTAAATAAGCTACAAATTACTACAGCACTCAACTTTCCTCACTGTCTAGAGGAAAACAGTTTCTAGTACTTAACAAATAAGCACCTATCCAGGCATGTCTAAGGGTCAGCGTTTTCTCCTGTCTACCTGATTAATCTGGGCATCTTGGGGCAATGCAGTAATCCCCTCATGTACACAGACAACCCTCTCCTCCTACCACCCAACACTACAACCTGTGAGAGATGCACTTATATAGCCAAACTGGAAGCACAGCTCTCTTCACCTAAGACTGGACTAGACAGTCAAGAGGAGAAGGTAAACACTTGCACCACACCACACTCAGCACATAGTCCCTCAAAACCTACACCACCAAAACACACACATAGAAACACAAAACACACAACTACATTCATGGAGGCTCTCAGTCAAAACCTGCCCAAGCAACAGGGACCCCCAAAGCAGAAACACAAGCAACCTCCACCCTCCAACACAACCCAAATGACACATAGCCCACAAACTCAGTGTGCACTCAACCACAGCCCATAAGGCATAACAACGTACCCAACACTCTAGTCATAGGTGACTCTATAGTCAGGCACACTGATGTTCCACTCACCAGGCTAAACAAGGAGAAAGTTACTGTCAGCTGCCTGTCAGGTGCCAGGATCCGCATGCACTCAGGTCACTCCACAACAAGTACAAATATGACTCTGTCATTGTCCATGTTGGTGTGAATGACCTGAGATGTACCTCCTTGGACTACATGAAAAGGGACATGGAGGAGCTGTCCGATCTTGTAGCCCAGGCAGGTATGACCCTAGCCCTGAGTAGCATCCTGCCATCACCCAGAATGATACTACAATACAAGGACAAAATGATTGACTTCAACAATTGGCTAAGCTTCTGGTGTCATTCTAAGGGGATCCAGTATCTGTCTGCCTGGGATGACATGATCGACAAGCCACGATGCTTAGTCAGAGATGGCCTGCACCTGTCGCCCCTGGGATTCCGGATACTGGCTAAGGCTCTAGCCACCCCTATAGTGCCTTTTTTAGGCAAGGTTCAAATGACAAATTCACCACCATAACAGGTACAAGCAAGCAGAATCTGAGGGTATTGCTACTCAATGCTAGAAGTCTAAACCTCAAAATGCACTCTCTTGAGGCACTCCTTAAAATGGAGAACATCGCCATCTGTGCAGTGACAGAGGCCTGGTTCAAGGCTCCAGAGAGTACCCCTCCATTATCAGGCTATAATTCATACCACACCTTTCGGCCACCTAACCTGGACCGAAACACTAAAGGCGGAGGTGTGTCCATATTCATTAAGGATATCCACACTGCCAGGCTAGTTGCTCAGCATAATGCATCCGAGATTATCCAAGTGCAACTAACTCTGGGCAAGACCGCAATCCAAATTGTAGCTTGCTACAGATCCCCCACCATGCCCCAGGGTTCCCACTCCTCATTTCTTAATACACTGGAAAATATTAGGGTACAACTTAACACCCTAATAATGGGTGATTTCAACTAC
The DNA here is from genome assembly GCF_019279795.1 of Protopterus annectens. Classification (NCBI taxonomy): domain Eukaryota; kingdom Metazoa; phylum Chordata; order Ceratodontiformes; family Protopteridae; genus Protopterus; species Protopterus annectens. The sequence goes on along the minus strand of NC_056728.1, from coordinate 774,266,237 downwards.
CCTACCATTAACTGGGAAAACTACTCATGTACCAACTCTTGTGCTCAATGTTTTCTAGAATTCATAAAATCCAATGCCATGGATCAACTTATCCACACCCCCACCAGGGGCAGCAATATCCTAGACCTGGTTATTACCAACATGGGCAACCGGTGCTCCACACCAGAGGTCAATTCCTCGTTGGTCAGATCCAACCATAAGCTAATCACCCTAGACATCCAGATCCCTCCCCCACCCCCCATTAGGGAAACCACAGTAAAAAATTTCTCCAAAGCCAACTTCACGCTTCTTAAGACAGAAGTGGCAAACTTCACAACACCCATGCTGATGGACAATAGAGGTATGACTGCTGAATCCTACACAAATGCACTTTATAAGCACTTACATGAGTGCATGGATCATGCAATCCCTAACACAACCAAGATGCTATCCTCCAAAAAAAGGAAGCCAATCTGGTGGTCCCCTGCCATAAACAAACTCTACAACAGAAGAAAGAAACTATTGCAAAAAAGAGTAAAATCCCATGATTGCAGAAACTCCCTGGTCAGCTTCAGTAAGAAGCTGAGATCACTCATAAAATCATCCAAAGCTAGTTATGAAAACAAAATCGCCACTGACTCTAAAGACAACCACAAAGCATTCTATAGCTATGTCAAGAATCTCAATGGCAACACTCAGATCTGCTCTGAGTTACAGCACAATGGCACTAAATATACAGAACCAATGGATATTGCCAACATCCTGGCAGATAGGTTCAGTGCTAACTTTACCCCTCTGTCATCCCCTAAAGGGCCCATCTCTATACCAGAAGAATGCAAAGTTCCTGTAATCATGGCTGCACAGGTAAAAAACACACTATCCAAAGCCAAGAACACAGCATCCATGGGACCTGACGACATCCCAGGCTGTGTTCTACATGAACTACAGAACGAACTGGCACCCCACCTAAGTACCATGTTCAATCTTAGCCTTACCTCAGGCTATATGCCCACTGAATGGCGCACATCGACAGTTATCCCACTCCACAAAGGGGGAGCCACCATAGACCCCAGAAACTACCACCCCATTAGCCTAACGAGCCTGGTCTGCAAGGCTATGGAGTGTATCATCATGGAACTTATAAACAATGACATTGGTAATCTCCAAACTCAGGACCCCACCCAGTTCAGGTTTGTAAAAGGCAGATCATGTCTCCTAAACCTGATAGACTTCTTTGAGCAGTCACCAAAGCCATAGATGAGGGTAAGGTGGTTCACACAGCCAATCTAGATCTCGCCAAGGCTTTTGACACCATCCCCCACTCTGGAATTATAGATAAACTCACTAAACTAGGTATAAATCCCTATGTCACAAGATGGGTTGCCAACTGGCTCACTGACAGAACCCACAATGTGAAAGTAGCAGACTCCAAATCCAGCTTCAGACCAGTGACAAATGGAGTACCACAGGTTCAGTCCTGGGTCCTCTCCTGTTTGGTATCTACTTCTCTGAAGTACAGGCCAACACAGAAGGTCTTTGGCTAACGAAGTTCGCAGATGACTGCAAACTAGGAGCCATAATCAAAACTCCAAAAGATGTGGACATCCTACAAAAGGGCCTTGCTGAGACAGATGCCTGGTGTCAAAGCCATGGCCTCAAGCTCAATGCCAAAAAGTGCATTCTCATTCCTTTTGGTAAAAACTCAGTACCCATGAACTACCACATAGGTGGTAGTCTACTTAACACCGAAAGTGTGATAAGAGACCTTGGGACACAGGTGTACAGTAGTCTCTCCTTTGATAATCACATCGCCACAGTAGTCAGGAAATCCTTCTATGTGGCACACCTCATCACAAAAGGTTTCTCATCCAGGAAAAAAGAGGTCATTGTTCCCCTCTACTCGTCACTCATTAGACGCATTATAGAGTACAATGCCCCTTTTGGTTTGTGCCTCACAAGACATCTACAACAACTGGAAAGGCCACAGAAATACCTCACAAAGAGGATTATCAGCCTCAAAGAGATGCCCTATGCAGACCGCCTCAAAAAACTGCAGCTTTACTCCGTTGCATATCACCTACTCAGAGGCGATCTCTGCCTAACACACAAAGCTATGTCAAACCCAGACCTTTTAGACATGTTCCACTTAAAGAAATTCAAATCCCTATGAGCTGCATGCTCTAGGGACCTAAACCTCGTCACCACAATAAACAGAACATGCTGGAGGGATATATTCCTGTCCCAGAGACTTCCCATACTCTGGAACAAACTACCTATCTATATCAAACAAAGCTCCTCATTAGCACTGTTCAAGAAAAATCTTGATGATTGGATGGGAGATAGGAACTTCACCCTGGGGATCACTTCTGTGACTCTGCTCGACAGTGGCACAGGAAAATAATTTTCTTGGGTGGCGAAAGCCAGGGTACCTTTGGCTAGGCTTATATAGGCCCTAGGGCCAATAGCCTAGTACCTACCTATGAACCTATGAACCTATTACAATTAGTATGCGCATATAATGTTATAATTCTACATACTTGATTTTTCAATTTTAAATCTACAATAGTTAATCTTCCCAGTTTTGATAAAGTTACATCTAATGTTTTTATTGCATTTCTACATAATATGGCTATTCTAGAACATCTCCCATTTCCTAAATTTCAGATTATTTTTCCTCCCTATAGTTTCTCTGTTTGCAATCTTTCTTCATTTGTTAAAAATATTGTGTCTTGTAATATAATTACATTTACATCACATGTATTAACTACTCCAAAATTCCTATTAATCTTACTATATTCTTAATACTATTCATATTTACAGAAAGCACTCTAAAATTTTCATTTTTCTTTTTCCTTAGATTCGTGTTTTCATAAGTTAATACTTAATTACTAGGCTAGTTTTCTTAATAGGCCATTCTAATTCTAGCCAATTTTCCTCCCAAAAGAGAAAATCAATAATGTACCTTGTTTCTTTGAGTCAAACACTTTAATTATTATACCAAACCAATCATTAGATGTATATATTCTTTTTCATCCATTTCATTTCTTTTTTCTTTTATACTTATCCATTTAAATTTTTTTTTCTGTCTTTTACCAATAATTTTTTTCTTTATTAATTCCAATTTTATGTCTTCTTCATCACTTATTTCAGAACCTTCTTCTGTTTTCTTTATTATTTTTTGCTCATTTAACTTTTTTTCAATTTGTACTACTTCTAAAATTTCTTCTCTTTATTAATTTTTCTTTCCTTTTTTTTTCTTTTTCATTACTTTTATTTTCATGTTTGGATTTCATCCATAAATGACATTTTTTTGTCATTTATAACATTTCAATTCACATTTTTTGCCTTGTCCCAACAAATAATTTAGCATTTTCTTTTGTCACAGTTACTTATTAAATGTCCTTCTTTTCCATAAGAAAACATGTTTTGGGTTGTCCCCTGTATTTTACAACACCCCATACCCCTCCATATTTATCATGGTTGATATATATATATATATATATACACACACACACACACACACACATACTTTTTCTATTATCCCAGCCACCAGTCCATAAACCCCTTTTGCCATGAACTTTTGCAATGTCCAGTTCTTCTTTAAAAAGTCTCCCTTTCTACCTCTGTTCAAAATTGTACATGGATTTTCTTTTTTGTTTCCCTATTAAATGCTTTTATCACATAAAGTTTACATAGGTTCATAGGTTCATACTAGGCTATCTGCCCTAGGGCATTTATAAGCCTAGCCAGAGTGTGTTTGGCTTTCGCCACCCATTTTAAATTAATTTTGCTATGCCCTTTTTCAAGGTTAGTATACTGTGCCTCTGTCTAACAGTGACACAGAAGTGATACCCGGGGTAAACCTACGATCTCCCATCCACTCATCAAGATTCCTCTTGAAGAGAGTCAGTGAGGGACTCTGCCTAACCTGGACTGGGATTTTATTCCAGAGTGAAGGGAGCCTCTGGGTTATGAATCTGTCCCTCCAGCATGTCCTATTTATTTCAGTGCTGAGGTTCAAGTCTCTTGAGCGTGTAGCTCGATGGGATTTGGATTTTCTGAGGTGCAGCATGTCCCTTAATTCCGGGTTGGACATGGCCTTACATGTCAGGCACAGGTCACCTCTGAGCAGGCGGTATGCCACTGAGTAGAGCTGGAGTTTCTTTAACCGGGCAGCATATGGCATCTGTTTGAGCCCTTTGATCCTCTTGGTGAGGTACTTTTGGGGTCTTTCCAGTTGCTGCAGGTGTTTGGTAAGGTACATCCCAAAAGGGGCATTGTACTCGATTATGGGCCTGATGAGGGATGAGTAAAGAGGCACAATGACCTCCCTAATCTAGATGTGAATCCCTTCATGATTAGGTGGGCTATATAAAATGTTTTTCTAACCACTTTGGCCACGTGGTTGTCAAATGAGAGATTGCTATCAACTTGGGTCCCCAGGTCCCTAATTACTTCTTCTGTACTTAATGGATTACCACCTATGTGGTAATTTGTGGGCACTTTGTTTTTGCCAAAGGGGATGACTATACACTTTTGGCATTTAGCTTGAGGCCATGGCTCTGGCACCAGTTGTCTGTTTCTGTGAGGCCCTTTTGGAGGATGCTTGTGTCGGCTGGAGAGTCGATTATGGCCCAGGTTGCAGTCATCTGCGAACTTGGTCAGCCACAGTCCTTCCGTGTTGGCCTGTACCTCCGAGAAATATATACCAAACAAGAGAGGTCCCAGGACTGAGCCTTGTGGGACGCCACTTGTAACTGGTTTGGAGTCTGACATGGCTCCAGCAATTCTAACCATGTGGGTTCTGTCCTTGAGCCAGTTTGCAACCCATCTAGTGACATAGGGGTTTATATTTAAGCTGGTGAGCTTATCTATAATGCCCGAGTGGGGTATTGTATTGAAGGCTTTGCGAGGTCCAGATAGGCTGTGTGGACCACCTTCCCTTCGTCAATGGCCTTGGTGACTGTTTCAAAGAAGTCAACCAGGTTTAAGAGGCAGGATCTGCCCTTACCAAAGCCAAACTGGGTAGGATCCAGTGTCTGTAGGTCCCCAATATCTTTATTTATGAGGTCCATGATGATCCTTTCCATAGCTTTGCAGACCAAGCTAGTCAGGCTTATGGGGCGATAGTTTACAGGGTCCATTGAGGCACCACCTTTGTGGAGAGGGACCACTGTTGCTGTACGCCACTCTTTGGGTACATATCCTGTAGTAAGGCTGAGATTGAACAGTAGTTTTATGTTTGGGTTTAGCTCTTCTTGGAGTTCATGTAGGACACAGCCTGGGACACCGTCTGGTCCCATTGATGCTGTGTTTTTTGCTTTGGAGAGGGCGGCTCCCACCTGAGCATCTGAGATGTCAGGGGGGGCAGCACTCTACTGGGATAGATATTTGCCCTTTTGGTGGGGGGGGGGTTTGCACTGAACCTGTCAGGTAGGATGTTGGCAATGTCTGTGGGATCAGTGTATTTTTTGTTATTTTGGACTAATTCTGAGCATATCTGGGAATTCCCACCCAGGTTCCTAACATAACTAAAGAAAGCCTTGTGATTATCCTTAGTGTCCTGTGCAATTTTTCTCTCGAAGCTGGCCTTTGACGATTTTATGAGTGCCCTTAGTTTTTTGCTAATACTTATCAGAGATGCCTTCCCTTTTAGGGATTTTGCTCTATCATGTAGTAGCTTCCTCCTTCTATTGTATAGTTTGTTTATGGCTGGGGTCCACCAGACAGGTCGTCTGCCTTTGGAGGATTGGGTCTTGGTTTTATTTGGGATTGCATGATCCATGCATTCCTGAAGGTGTTCATAGAATGCATTTATAAAGGATTCTGCGGTCTGGGCCGTATTTTCCACAGGCCCGGGGGCTTTGAAGGATTCCACCTCGGTTTTGAGGAGTGTAAAATTTGCTGTAGAGAAGTTTTAAACTGTGGTTTTCTGGGCAGGGGGTGGGGTCGGGATGTGAATATCCAGTGAGATCAGTTTATGGTATGATCTTACCAATGAGGGATACACTTCTGGTCTGGAGCATAGAGTCCCCATGTTGGTGATGATCAGGTCCAGTATGTTTTCCCCTCTTGTGGGAGTGGTAACAAGTTGTTCCATAGCATTTGAGTTTATGAATTCTAGGAACCTTTGGGCAAGGGTGTTGGAGCTAGAGTAATGCTCCCAATCTATGTTTGGGTAGTTGAAGTCGCCCAATATAATGGTTTTCGGAGAGACCTTCATATTTTCCAGTGTTCTCAGGAAGGCCGAGTGGAGTTCCTGGGTTTGGGAGGGTGGTCTGTAGCAGGCTATAAACTGGAAGGCAGTTTTACCCACTGTTAGTTGCACATGGATAGTCTCTGATGCTTCGTGCTTTGCCACCAACCTAGAGGTGTGGGTATCTTTGATGAATATCGATACTCCCCCTCCTTTTGTGGTTCGGTCCAAGTTTTGGGGCCGAAAAGCACGGTATGAGGTATAACCTAGTAGTGCTGGGGTGCTCTCGGGAGTCCTCAACCAGGTTTCTGTTACTGCACAGATATCGATGTTCTCCATGCTAAGGAGAGTTTTGAGTGCGTGCATCTTGAGGTTTAGACTTCTAGCGTTGAGTAGCATTACTCTTAGTTTCTTATCCCTTGTGATACCTATGGAGGTGGGTTTGTCTTTTGAGCCTTGCCTAAAAAAGGCACTATGGGGGTAGCAAGAGCCTTTGCCAATATCCGAAAGCCCAGGGGTGACAGGTGCAAGCCGTCCCTAGCAAAGCATCGTGGCTTGTCGTGCATATCATCCCAAGCTGACAGGCATTGGATCCCGTTTGAATGACACCAATACTTAAGCCAATTGTTGAAATTGATCGCCTTGTCTTCATATTGTGGCATCATTCTTGGTGAGGGTAAGATGCTACTCAAGGTCAGGGTCATACCAGCCTGGGCTACATGCTCAGAGAGCTCCTCTATGTCTCTTTTCATGTAGTCCAGGGAGGTACGTCTCAGGTCATTCACACCAGCATGGACAATGACTGAGTCATATTTGTACTTGCCTTGGAGTGACCTGAGTGCTTGTGTTATGTGGCGGATCCTAGCGCCAGACAGGCTGCTCACCATGACCTTCTCCTTGTTCAGCCTGGTGAGCGGGACGTCAGTGTGCCTGACGATAGAGTCACCTATTACAAGTGTATCAGGTGTGTTGTTTAGCCTTAAGGGCTGTGACTGTTCAGCACACTGGCTTTGTGAGATATGTGTTGCACGTTTTTTTGTTTTGGGGTAGCTGTTGCTTGGGTGTCTGCTTTGGAGGTCTCTGCTGCTTATGCAGGGTTACAGTATTTCTTTTTTTATATTCTCCAAGAGAATTTTCCACTGAAAAAATAGTCTGAAATATGTCGCAAAATGTTTATTTGTTAATAATAAGAAATGCTCTTATGTCATGTGCATTTCAACCAAAAGAAACTATTACATTGTCCCACACTTCATACATTCCCATTTCTTTGTGTTTTTTACTTTGAATCCTTACCATACACTTCCATTTTTTTTTTCATTTTCTTCTGCCCTCTTTTCTGCTACTTCCCTTTTGCCTTCTTTTACTTTCTCTGCATATATTTTCTATTCCATCTCACTACTATTCTTCAGGATTGTCTCTGCATCCTACTTTTGTATTTTCTCCATGTCTCCCTGAGAAACATCTCCTTCATTTCCTGGATCACTCTGCACCACCATTTATTTAAATAAATCATCCCATAACCCTCCTGACAAGAGGGTTGTAATTATACATCCATCATTTGCTGACTCATCTCTGTCAAACAGATTTCTTTGAAAAATCTTCTCAGAATCCTGCACACATTCTCTGGTTTATATGTTTGCTTTTTCTTCCATTTCACTCGCCACTCCATCATCTCCTTCTCTTTCCATCTGCCTCCTTGTTCCTCTGGGCCACGTCTGCACCTGGAATGGAAACAGGAATTGCTCCTGCAAAATGGGTCCCACTTGGAAGAATGATGAGTAGGGGAAGTTCCGCAGTGCTCTGGTCCAATTTCCCCTAGTCAGTATTAATATCACAGTGGGTCTTCCTGAAAAGAGGTTATTGACCTACTGGGACTAACTCAATCAACATAATATAAATAAATGAATTCCTAGTGACCAACCTATTATATGGCAGCTCTCTTTATTCTAACCTATGAAGTATATATCTATGTAAGCTGAAGAAATATTACAATAAAGTATCTGAAAGAATACTTTAATAAAGTAGTCAAAATCAGAGATGAGGTTCAGAGTAAGTTTCATCTCAGTCTCACGTTAAATATGCAAATTGGCTCTAATACACAAAGGTCCCCAGTCTCAATCTAGATAAAACAGCCCATAGAGTCCTCCATATCCTAGACAATCATCTTGTAATTAAACAAACCTTACAATGATATATACTATATTGTCCTCTCTGGTCAGAATCAAAGTATCTGCATAAGGTCTCTAGTGCTAATAACAATCTGAACACTCATTCTACATAGTACCAATATCATTTCTCTGGAATGATTTTGCACCAGGTAAAAAATTATCCAAAGATGGATCTTTTTAAGAAATGACAACTTTCTTCCAATTGCAGCTGCCTTTGTATCAGAGACAACACATAGTTGGCATTGTCCTTCCATTATATGTCACTACCTTATTCTATTGTATACTTCGTGTCAGTACTACCTGATCTATATAAAAAAGAGAAATAATGATCATTTGTACTGTTCGTTGTCTATATCACAGCTCCCATGTACAGAGATTTGTATAATCCTTATGTGTATATCTGCTGCTAAACTGTATTTATAGTGTTTTGCTTATATATTGCCTGTCTATAGTTAAAACTCACACTATATCTGATATAGTATTGTCGGCGGTATATGTACTTAACTGTTTGTTTTGCTGTTCTTGGAACATTTCATCCTGGGCTTCATCTGAAAACAGGTTATGCTCCTTCAGATTTTCCTGGTTAACAAACAAGTAAACAAATGTAATAAAATAAAATATAACTATTGGAACATGTTTTAATACTTATTCATTTAAGATGGACTACAGAGTATCGAAACCTTCATAAGCAGACATACTGCGGTGGGTTAGGAAAAGGAGTCCAGTTTACAATGGTATAATTTTCACTAATCTCAGGGTTGTTGCCACTGAAAAGTCACAAAATGTTGAAACATTTGGGATGGTTATTTATTCATGTCTGTTTGTATGTATGTATGCATTTTATTTTATTTTATTTTGATACCTTCTTTATTAAACTGCAGCAATGAGTGAAGTCCATCAAACAATAAACCCATTGAAACAGCTGAAGGAATGCTTCTACTGTCTGACAAATCCGTTGGGGTACTGCAATATGCACTAGACATGTCCAGCAAAATCTTTGAGGTGTGAACCATGTCAGATAACATGGTACTGCAGAAACAACTGCAGTGGCAGGAAAAACATACAAGCAGCTCATACCAATAGGACCAGCAGTGGTAGAGCAGATTCAGAGTATGGGGATTAAGAAGCAGTAGTGAAACCACAAGTGAAGTAGTGGCTGGCCTAATCCATTACAACACTAGTGAAGAAGTGACATCTCATCTATGGGTGATAACAAAGACAATACATACATTATCACATAAAGGTTATGCAAACAATGTATGGACTGGTCATGCTCAGCATCAGATATAATCATAGCCATGCAGGTCAGGGACCAGACAAAGCACAATTATCATCATCACTTGCACAGGTGGTTTGGGGGAGCACAGTGACAGCCCACAGTGACTCTAAATTGGGGTAGGGTCATGAGAGATGAATTTGGTAGTCGCTTACTCTGGTATCAGGAAGTGTGCAGTAAAGGATCGCATCCTCCCCTGATGGGGTGTTGAGCTGTTGTGCCATGAACATTGACAATGTCCACTTTGATGGCCCTCAGTCTTGGGGCTTGATGTTGTCTTTAGCAGGGAATGTATTGAGCTACAAGACTGAGTGGGTGCACTGTGATGGGGTCATTGTTAACAGCTTACAGGGCTTTGTTATCCATGATTTGCACAGCGGTCCTGAGCAGGTAAGACATTCTGTGCATCCACATGTGATAAAGGTGAAAATTATGAGACCATTTGCCAAATGCCTGACATAGGGTACTAGGTATTTAGCCTGAATATCATTGCAGCCCAAAATCATGAGACCACTGATGGCAGGTATAGCATGCTGTTTAGCCACAGCTGACAATGAAGTTGTTTCAGCAGCTGTCTCTGTAGTCTGTCTAAGATCGGCTTGTGCCTGGCCACCTTGTGTCTGGTCTCCCCTACAACTACATACTTCATGGCCTGTTGAGACAAATTAGAGGGCAATTATTATATGTCGCATTGAGGAACTCAGAGGGCATGTTTTTCACCAGAAATCCAAACAACAATATTTACTCTCTGTCCTTATATTCCATATCACTGCGCATGTGTTGCAGATCATCACATAAGCCTTAATGCACACTCACAGTCTCCACAATGCTGTTTGTAACAGCTGTATGTATCTGGATCACTGAAAGTCACACCCATAGCTTTATGCTGAGTCTCATACACAGTTCAGGGATTTATTTAGAGTGATGGTGGCATTATAACCTTCACGTCTCCCTTATGGTGGTTAAGCAAACATCAGAGGCAGTATGAATGCCCATCACTGTGTGTGCTGGGGGGCACATGGAGAGCCCAGGAAATGCTCACAGTTGCAGAAGAAGAGCTGCTCTGCACTGATAGCTGTCGAGGTCAATCTGCACCTTCAAATGAGCCTATGATGCTCATGATGTAGATGAGCTATCCTATGTAGTGTTGCAGACTGTGCGACATTGCCATTTTCATCAGCCACAGGAGACTGCTGACATCAGGCATGGCTCTCCCACTGTGCTGGTTCCTCTTCAAGAAGACCCTGTTAAATCATGAGCAATGATACCTTTGGCAGCACTCACACATGTGCCTGTAGAACCCACTGTTCATATATAATGGTGGACAGCAATACATGTGGTGCAGGTTGCTGCAGTTGCAACTCAGAGAAGCTTAAAAGGACAGGTATGCATAAGGTATGGGGGGTGGGGGTCAGTCCCATCACACATGTGGTGTAATATGCATGTGGACTTTTACTGGGTAGCACTAATCTGCTGCATCCTCTGCTGCCCCTTGGGAGGTTGTTACTAGTCCAGGTATGCATCCAAGCTACCCATAGTTTTGATGGTCTGCTTCCCTTTCTTAGATAGAAACATCAGGGACTCCTCCATCTCTGTGAGCAGTTTCTGTATTTCTTGTGAACCCACTGGGGTGGACATGAGCTTGGCAATGTCTCATGACTTGTCCTTTGCACAGACAATCATATCAGTTGCCCTTCACCTTACCTGTTGCAGAGCCCTATTGTGGCAGCTGACATTATTCATACCCTGCTCAACTACCTGACACACCCGGTCCCAATATATATTTTGCATAGGTTCATAGGTGTTTACTGGGCTAATGGCGTTTTTAAGCCTAGCCATGCTTCCTAAATCTCTGACAAGTTCTGGTACCCTTGATAAGCAGGGGCTTGGGAGATGAACCATTTACAAGCTGCCTTTGCCATTAGAGACTCAGGTGCCAAACCAGGGATGAATTTCCTGTTTCCCATTAATTATCCAAGTTACATTTGATTTGGGTTATGGAGAAACTCTGGTTCACATGAATGGGGAGCTTGTTCCAGAGAAGGGGTAATCTCTAGGATACATACCTGTCTCTCAGGCAGGTCCTATTTATAGCACTGACAAGGTTTAAGTCTTTATAAGGGGTAATTCTGGTGTTGTTTGTTTTGCAGATATGCTGGAGGTCCATCAGGGTGGGGTCTGACAATGCCTTGCATGCCAGGCATAGATCTTCCATAGTAGGGAGGAAATCCATCTACACTGTGCAACTTATAAACAAAGGTATGGCATCAAGGTCTGAGGAAGTTATTGTTCCAGTGTATTCAGCATTCATCAGATCTATAACTGAGTACAGTGCCCCCTTTGGTATGTCCCTATCTAGGCATATCCAACAACTGGAACATCCACTGAGGTTCCTCACTAACAGAATACAGGGCATAAGTAACATGTCCTATGCAGACTGCCTCAAGGCTCTGCTCCTGTATTCTGTCTCCTACAGGCTGTTGAGAGTTGTTTAAGTTCAAGTGTGAAAAGCTGTTCACACAGGCTACATGATGCTCAAATCCTGGCATCTGTCTTCGAGCCCTTGGGATTTGAGTGCTTGTAGTGTTCTCTTAAGGACTAGAATATTTTGGATTTTGTTGTTAAAGATATTGAATAGTGCACAGGCAGCAGTCATCTAATTTGGTTTTAAAAGTGCTCCAGGTAAGTCTAACAGGTTAGCGTGTTGAGTGCTAGACATATTACAGACAAAGAATTGTGCAGTCATATAATGTCTGTTTGAGTATGGTAAGAAGAGAAGCTGAAAGGCCTCAATACATTATATGACCATAAAACAGTTTATCATGTATGACAAGTTTGGTTTTAAAAATGTGAATTAGATAATATGTGACCTTGTACAGTCTACTAAATGCTGATTAGATATATTTAATCTTTTAAAGAAAGAGCATACTTAAGGATGGAGATGAGGTGTTTGATTTTATCAGTGCATAGTATAATGCTCTCTGATTCTAGTTTAGTTTTCATTTTAGGGGAGTTGAGATTTGATAGGGAATGAAAATGGCTACTGTATTGTAAGCAGCATCCTATCATAGCTCTGCAACACAATGCTAGCATCTCATCAAATCTAAGGCTATCATCAGCAAGTCCAGCTTTTTAAACACACTAAACACAAGATCAAATCCATTTGAAGCAATATTGTCTTATACTAGAAGTTTTAACTTAGAGGATCACCTGCACTCTTGGTTGTTGTATTCATCAATTTGGACCACATGTAGTTAGTACTGTAATACTACACTATAACATAAAAAGGAAAATTTATTCCAAACAGGAAGAAAAAAGGATTACTAATAAAATAAAGTTGAATCAATCCTTCACCTTAGATGATCTAAAATGGCTCTTCAATCTATTCAAGTGGCTAATCAACAATTTACAGATCAATTTCAATCAATTAAAACTCTTAAACAAATTGCAAGCAGAATGAACATATCAGAAACTGAGATATCTGAAAATGAAATGAAAATTGACCGACTTCAAAAGAGGCTAAAGCCAACACCAAAACTTAAAGAGTATATACAAAAAACAATCAATTTAAAAGCAATAAACAGGCATAACAATATTTTGGTTACAGTTATACCTGAAAAATATGAACATGCAGCTGCACTAAAATCTCTGCAACAAATATTTAATATACTTCTAGACAACAGTTCTGTAGCAGACTGAATAATCATTGAAAGGGCACAAAGAGCATTGAGATCTGCCTTGACTATAAACAAATTGAGACAAATATATGTAAAGTTCCTAAAAATATTCTGCCACTAAGAAAAATACATTTTTGATGTGGAATGATACCAAGATAACTTTTCATAAAGCCTCCCCTTACAAATGAAACAGGAAAGACAGAAATTCTCTCCATTTTTTGCTCTTTTTTAATCATCAACAATGTCAGATTCCAGATGTGGTACCCAGCTGTTCTTATCTGCAATCATAAAGATACTGAATATTCTATGCACACAGTTCTCAACCATTTTCAATTTCACAGTGGATTGATCTCCATTTCAAACAGCTTCCTTGATTATGCTATTTTTGAAATGCACTTACCAGCCTTTTTGAGAAGATGATGTGGTTTGCCTTGGGGTCTTAGCTTTGGTTGATTGCACCTGCCTCCCGACTGAAAGACTGCAATATTTTTGTTTTTTTGTTTTTCTTGTTCCTGGTTGATTAGTTCCCATTAAATATGCAATCCAAGCCCAAGCTTAATTTCAAGACAAACTACCTGCCTCACAGGATGAGCCTTTATTTGATAACCTTGTAATTAAAAGAATGATCCTGTATTCAGTTGTGCAGTCATTGTTACTAACTTCTCAGACATTAAGCAAGCAAATCTAAAGATAATATTATTTTTTACTAAGACTCTATGATTATTGTCAAATTAATTTTTGTTTGAAACTTAACTGGAAAAAATGTGCTTTGCATAAGATTCTGGTAAATTGCTATAGTTTCCTTGTCTGTTTTGTTAAACATAAAAGGGATAAAAAGAGGAACTATGTAATGAGTGATATTCAGAGCTTCTTGTTTTTTATGACTATGTTGACTAAACGTATATCACTTAAACTAAGAGGCTTCAGTAAATCTTTTCTTTGTTCAAATGTCAAATATACAAGTCTCATATTAACTACTCTGTTATTTACTTCCTGGCATAGATGGATTGTGATTAGGCACAGGGTACTTCTGGGAAGATTTCAATTATTTTAGTCTTAAATATTCAAAAAGAAATATTCAATTTTATTTTACTATCAACATAAGTAGTTCACTGAAAAACATTAGTAATTTAAGTGTGGTTTCAATGAGGTACTTACTAAATTAGGTAACCATCTTGTACACATATACTATCTGTTAATTACAAGTGGACAATAGACTCATGAAATGTAAAATGAATTCATTCACAAAAGAAAAGAAAAGGAAAGAAAAGAAAAGAAATATGTTTTTACCTCACTTACAAAGCTAAGACACAAATTATTTTCTCACAAAAAACCTACTTAACTTCTGAGCAATAGTCTCAAAATGAAAAGAAGAAATGGAGAAGAAATTGATTAATTTAATAGTAAGCTTTGGTACTAAATCTAACAGTGCAGGAGTAGCTGTTATCATCAAATCATCTTTCCCTGGATCTGTGCTGAAACATGACACAGATAAACATGGTAGAAAATGTTACACAGAAGTCAAGAACAACTTCTTTAATAAACCACTTTTAGCCTTAAACATTTATTCTTTCTGTTCTAAAGAACAATAATTTATCATGGAAATTTCTAATTTACTAAACCAGTTCCCTAATTATTGCTTCATTATATGTGGTTATTGGAATACTGCAATAGATCCTTTAGAAGACAGGACAGTCAAAAGAGGTAATATAATATCAATCTATCCATAGGTCTTTATGATCTAAGAATGGATTTTAATCTTTTTGATTTCATTAACTAATAAGCCAACATGGCAACCACAACAAGATACATCTATTTTTTCCCACTGCGACAAAATCTGGTCAAGGATGGATTTCTTCTTAATCAACATAGCTTCATATTATAAAAATATACAAACAAAAGGAATTATTATCACTAAAAAGTGAAATTCTTAAACAAGAATAAATCAACAAGTCTGACATGACTTTAAAAGATTGTATAACTAACAATCAAAAAGAGTTATTTTTCTTATATGTGTTGCAAACATCCTTTCATAAAACAAAAACAACAGCCATGTTCTCTGAACTGGTATACACACTTTCTAAATATTTGGCAAGATTAGTAAATACAGATAACTCAAAGCTTTGGTAGCATCTAATGCAAGTCTAACTCATATAAACTAATTATCTCTTTTAAATTTAAAATAATTTATATTCCAACTATTGGTATAAAATTCACCCCTTATTTACATTTGATCAAACCAATAAACAAATCAAATTAACTATTAAACCAATTCCTTTGAAAGAACTCTTGTGCACCCAATTTATGATTCTTAATAACATTTATATGACTCCAGCTAAACATAACATTTTTTTCTCAAACTACTTTCTGAAATGTCTGTTTGCCATTTCCACAATGCTGACTTGTTGCACATACTTTGGAACTGTAAATTCACTTGCAAACTATGGTGTTCTTTAAAATTCAAGTTAGAGAGAAGGGGCTATGAAAATTCTACTTTGTCATGTGAATTTACCTTATTACATATCCCACCTGCAAATTTATCCAAAGACAATATTTATATCCTAATCATTATTTTTCTATTGATCAAACTATACAGCACTCAAAACTGGCTTGACAGATCCAAGCTTTTGTAGGAAGCATTCAGGGAACTAGCTGTAAAATACATTAAGGCTCATAAGCTAATTATGTTTGAGCAAGATGAACAAATATAGTATAAAGAATAATAAGAAAAGTGCTAGATTGCCTTTTTGAAACCACATAAGTGTTACTGATGAATAACCTTCCTAGAAATTATCTAGAAACTATTGCAAAAGATTATACTTAACTTGCTCTTTATTTAGTGCATTACTAATGCACTATACAAAGTTGGCTAGCATACTTCATTGTTGTATATAGTGTAATATATGGTTTATCTGTTTGTTTTAGGTATTGTTGTTTTATGACTTTTTTTGTTCTTTAGTGTTCTGTTATTCAATCAGTTTGATGTTATACACATTATACAAAATGCAAATACATGATATTGGGAAAAGAGGGGGAGTTAAGATTTTATGGTGAGTAG
Organism: Protopterus annectens; assembly: GCF_019279795.1. Classification (NCBI taxonomy): domain Eukaryota; kingdom Metazoa; phylum Chordata; order Ceratodontiformes; family Protopteridae; genus Protopterus; species Protopterus annectens. The sequence continues at coordinate 774,249,883 of NC_056728.1, read as the reverse complement.
TGCATAAGAGAAAAGAGTTGCTTAAGGGGCATTTACTTTTAGACCTGAATCTTATCACCATTTTTCTAATTTCAGAATATTGGCCTGGAGTTCTTTTTCAGCTACAGTGCAATTTTTGGCTGTGAAAAAGAGTCTGCTATCATCATCTTATATTATCTGCACATAATCATTATGGTTTGGTATATGATTGATAAATAAGTTGAATAGTTGGAGGTCCAGTATGGATCCTTGAAGAACACCTTTAGTAGGTACAGATCTTGTTCCCATGTGACTGTGAGTTTTCTATCTGTTAGCTAATTTTGAGGCCATTTTTGAGTATGAGAATAAAACTCTTCCAGGTTGTTTATAAGACCTACATGACTTACAGTATCAAAGAAGGATTTTAATAAATTTATGAATGGTCCTCATACTACTCCAGAGTTTAGCTTATCCCTGATGAAAGTCAGTTATTTTTAATAATGCTGCCTTTACTGAGTAACGTCAAAGTAAGCCTTGCTGTGACATTTCAAGGGTTGAATTCAGCTAAGTGCAAGGTTATTCATTGTCAGATTATGTAAATGATTATTTTGATAGAATATTTAGTATGCATTATATGTGTAGTTATTTGGTTCTGTTGAGGTGTCTCCTTTATGTAGTGGTATTATTTGTGTCTCCTTCTATATAGCTGGCAAAGTGTTTTCTCTTAGACTTGTTTACGAGTCATGTTAAAGTTATGGGTTGGGAATAAGCTGCCATTTGACAAACTTGGGAGAGAGGAATATTACTGGCACCATCTGACTCTTGATATTTGGCTTTCATTATTGTGAGCATGTTGAGTTCCTTTAACTGAAATGTTATGACATTTGTAAATTAGAGCATTGAATAGAAGAAGATTGAGAATGTATTTTATAGATAGCTGTTTCAAAATAATTATGTATTATTACTATTAATTATGTATTAATTATGTATTATACATATTTACACCAACCTATCCAAGAAGAATCTTCTTAAACTCACTACATCTTACAACAACATTGCCAGATTTGCTACTGGTAATCACTTTAGAACTCATCACTGCCAAAATCTAAAACAACTTGGATGGCTTGAACTGCAAAATCAGCTTTATTTTAACCAACTAACCATTGTTCATAAGATCCTCAACCAGCCCAACAACACTCCTATACTCTCAAACCTCATTACTCCATATAAAAATCTTAATACCTTACGCTCAGCTAACAAACCTCTACTTAGTATTAGTAAGTCTAATAACATGGCAGGAAACTCTCTTTTCTCTTACACAACTGGGAAATACTGGAATCTTCTACCTAGTGATCTTATATCACTTCCTTCCCTACCCCATTTCAAACAAAAACTCAAAATACAGCTTAGAACACACTGGTTGTGCCCTTGCACTAACCCTGACTAACATATTACCTCAGTGACTAAGTTTCTCCTAACTCCTCTTTAATTATAATTTAATGCTCTTTCTGCAAACTTTAGAAAAATAGCAAACCACTTTAGTGATGTTCTACCTCACATGGATATCTTGAGCAACATGTTATCAATACTCTTATGCAACCACTCTCATGAAATTGTAAACCTTAAGTTTAAATCTACCTCATGTGAATATTTTGTCAGACATTATTGTAAATATTTGTCTTGTAATAAACTGTAAAATGTTTGTATCTACTGCTATGTTAACTTGATTGTAACCTGACAAACACTGTTTTGTATTTGTAACCTTATACATTTTGTTATAATGTATCTGTCTTTGGAGCTTTTCTCCCCGGGCCTCTACTGAAAATGGACATATATCCAGTTGGACTAGCCCGGTCAACAAATGTAAAATAAATAAATAAATAAATAAATAAATGTAGTGGCTCAACAGTTTCCTTGACAGTAGAATTAAGGAGGGTATTAGCTGGCTTCAATAACTTGATTATATTGTGCTGGGAGTTTCTTGGGTAAGGAAAATACCATATTGTAATCAAGCCAACTTTTTTACAGAGTTTGATTTTTTTTTGTATTTGTGCCCTAGTTACGTGTGTTGTTCTAAGTTAGTGTCTGACTCTGTTAAGCTGATATTTGCATCTCTTACTTATGGTTTCTCTTTTAGTTCCTCTATTGCCCAGTGTTGTGATGCACTATTAATCTAATTCATTTTAGTGGGACTAGAATGTCTATGATGGCTTTTATTCATATGTAAAAATTGTTGCTGATATGTTTATGTCTGGAACTTGGTCTTTAGTTTCCTAGTCTATTGGGTGGATTAGTTGGTTCAAGTGGTCTTAGTTTATATTTTTAAAACTATGTAGTATAAATTATCTTTGTTGTCTGTTGGTTGTACCTTGGTCCAAGATCGTGAATGTTGAGTGGTGTTTACTTATGAGGCCTGTGAGGACACTAGCTACCAAAGTAATATATTCTACACATGGAGCTAATTTTAAGGATGATATACTGATTCTCTTGGTGTTTTGCTGATGTATATTGAAAGGTTAATTACTTGAGCTAAGCTGCTAAGAGGAATTAGGTCACTTTTTCATGAAGTGGCTGCCCTGTCTATACTTAGGTTTCTTATGTAGATTATTTCAGAATTGACATTGTGAAGTAACTGCTTGATAGCATCTTCCTTTCCACTGCATGAATACTTTTGGGTAATATAGTGTCCTGGTAATTTAAAGGATCAATAATGTGATGCAGGGGATTTTATTATAGTAGCTGCCTTGTTTTTATCTTGGAGTTGGATTGTTTTTCAAAGTTTTATTGTAGTATCTATGCTATAGCATTTGAAGAAATGTAAAGCTTTGGTTGGAATGACTTCATGGGACAACTGTTTTGAAGCTTAGTATATGAGTAATCTGTAGTAACTTAGGTGAATTGTATTCCAGTCTGAATTACATACCAACTACATTTGAATGATTTGAATATATTATTTAGTTATGATTATGTGATGTTATAATCACTACCGACAGTGCAGTATGACACATATGAGAGGATTAGGAGAAATGTGAGTGGAGATAGTACTTTAGGTGTTTTCTTAATGGATTTTTAGTACATATATATTCCAAGAGAGTGTTCCTATGCAGGCTGTACATTAAAGCATCTCCAGTTAACAGCCGTGCACATTACATCTTATCTAAGAATAGTTAGGAATGTATCAAAGATGATATAATATAGGGAATATGTTGCAGTCGTGTTGCCCTCTTATTAAATATAAGTGGAGACTCTTGTAATATCTGGTTGCTTGTAATTATTTATTAGTATATTAATTGCAGTAGAGGGAATAGTAAAAAGATACAGCCATAGTGGGATGGGAGGATTTAAGAGGAAGACATAGCACATTGATGGCATATACTAAGGTAAGGATAACACTTAGATGTGATCATTTTTTGTAATATAATTTTATTACAATTTCCAATAAACAATACAGATACAGATAAAAGAAGAAAAAAAATTGGAATTCACTTACATTAGTTGCATGCTGTCAAATACAGTCAATAATAAACTTCAAGAAATATGTCTTACATTTGCTAGAAGAATAATTGCAATTGAACATGGGATCATAAAAGGAAGTATTTGAAATTGCACATACTAAATTATCTCATAAAGAATATGTACCCATATGTCTAGGCCTATTTTAATTAACAATATACATTATATACACTCGGTTGTCACTTATAAAAGATGATCTACATAGAGGTACTAGGTATTAATAGTACCAGTAGGGTTAGAAGGTATGGTCGTACATGGTTATTATGTCCCTTAGGGAATTGGTTGGAGATTTACAATCCTCGTCTGGTGAAGTTAAAGCAGTTGGTATAGTGTATTTAGAAGGAGACTATTTAAATAAGGAAGAGAGAGAAGAAGAAAGAAAAAGAAAAAAAAGTTGTAGATAGTTGAGGGCCTAGTTAAGAGCTTCTACAAGGTTACTCCAATATTTCTGGAAGTACTTTTTCTTTTTACTTACTGTACTTAATTTGCTCATCAGAACATATTTGGTAGCAATGGTTTTAAACTTTTTCCAGTTTGTTTTTGTTCTATCTGGTAAGTTGAGTGAAATATAGGTTTTGAGTAACGCACATAGTGTTACAATAATATGTTTGGACTCAGAATTGTAGGAACTGGGAAAGATGTTCAAAACTGCCATTTCCCATGAAAGGGTGGATTTCATGTATCCAATTTTCTCAAGTTGTGCTCTCAAAGAACACCACAGTTTGTAAATGTTTTTGCAGGACCAAACATGTGTAATGTATTGACTGTTGAATTAGGACAAGTGGGCCAAAGAGGTGAGATGTTTGGATTAATTTTACTCAGAAATAGAGGCGTATGATAAGCATTGTTGTTGATCATAAACTGAGGATAAATTAATTTTTTGAAGGGGATTAGTTTTAGTGTTATGTCAATCGCCTCAAGCTTTTGGTCAAGAGTTATTTCCTTGTTTTGGCTTTCCTAGTACTTGGAATATAGAATTGTGTTGTGGTGTTTTTATTTTTGTTATTAAACTGTAAGCGTTTGATAGCATTTTAGTCCTTAATGAAAGCTGAGTTATTAATTGTTGATAAAGTTGAAAATCTAATGGTGTCACTTTGACCTTATGTGTAAACAGAATTATTAGGTATAATATTTGTTTGACAATTATGTAATTTTTTTGTTGACTGCCAAAGATGTTATAATAGAATCAAATGGGAGATCTTAGTTTGCCTCACATGTACCGGATTTTGTTCCCGCCACACATGTAGGGAGTCTCTGGGTGATGAATCTGTCCCTCCAGCATGTTTTATTAATAACCGTGTCAGGTTTAAAGGTTTCAGGCTCAAGGTTTACTCCTTTTTGTAGGTTCTAGATATCTGGCATATTATTCATCTCAGCATGTTCATCAAATCTGGCACAGGTCACCTTCTCCGCCCTCCCGTATGTGACCGGTGAGACTGAATATTCTACTAGAGCTTTCAGCAAAGACATTTTTTGTATCCTTATTTTTTTTGGTGAGGAGCTTGTGGGGATGTGACCAGCTGCTGCAGGAGGGTCAGATACATTGAGGGGATCATATATTCCGAATCCTTTATCCTCCTAATGAGTGAGTTCTAATGAGTGTGATGACCTGGGGGTGATGAGAATCTACCTTTCAATGATTCAGGTGTACCAATCAAGGTGTAAATGAGTGATGAGAATCCCCGATTATGAACTCTGTCAGGCATGTAACCTTTCATCCCCAGGTCCCTGATAACGTCTTTCTTCCCAACTACAGTGCTCAGTGGATTACGTACCTATATACGGGCCCTTAAGTAGGGCTAGGGTACCTTGTTGTGCTCGATGGACTATAACTTTGGCCATGGCTCGTTTAACTTTGTTCTTCTCGGCGGTTCTGCCCCCAAGGGATCCGAGTCTTGATGCCTGTGCTCATGCACTATGTTGGTTTAAGATCTGCTTCTGAATCCTAAACTTTGCGGCGTGTGTCGTCCTGTGTTGTTGTACACTTGCAGCCAGTAGATGCTACAACAAGCACTGAAGGAGGACTGATGGTGACCACCTGTTGTGACTTGACAACTGAGCAGACGCCACCCCTGACCCTCTGGACTCTGAGGTTCGTTTCACCCCTTCTTATGTAGTGTGTTACTCTTGTCCTGTGATGGTTTTACATTATGATGCCTGAGTGGGGTTATGTTGTACCTGAGGTTATTGCCCCTCCCAGGACAATTAAGGAAGGGCTGTATGGACTGCCTTTCCCTCATCAATGGCCTTGGTGACTGTTTCAAAAAACCAATCAAGTTCGAAAATGATCTGCCAAAGACAAAGCCAAACTGGGTTGGATCAAAGAAAGTCTGCAAGTTCTCATGTCTCCATTTATTGCAAAGTTCTTCCATGATTCATTTTTTGAATCCATTATGAAGTCAAGCTAATGGGAAGATAAGCTAATGGGAGGGTGAGGCACAGGGGTCTGTGAAATGGATGTGGGACGCTAATAGCGCCACTCCTTGGGTGCGTATCCTGAGGTGAGACTAAGATTATGCAGCTGTCCTAACCAATTCCTCGTTGAGTTTAAGGAGTACACATGGAGGGGACAGACATCAGGGTCCCCATGGATGCTGTGTTTTTTTGCCTTGAGAGCAGCAGTTCCACCCTGTTAGAGATGTTTGGGGGGGGGGCTACAATCCTCTGATATCTCTTCTCCTTTTGGGAGTTCCTTATGATTTGCTTTTGAGTCCTTATTTTGATCAAGGGTAAATTCTTCTTTTTGATTTGATTTGAAGGATTTTGCTCTATCTTGTAGTAGCTTCCTCCTTTTTGTTTTTTTTGCCTCTATCTGCAGTATGGAGGTCCACCAGACTGAGGTTTATCTTTGGTTTTTCAGGTCTTAGTTTTGATTGGGATTGCTGATAAGGTGCTGGTAGAAGGCATTTGGTGAAGGCATTTGTAAGTGATTCAGGTTTGGTTTGATTGTAGGATAGCCCTAAAGGACCTTAAAGGAGACCACACTAGTTTCTAGAAGTGTGAAGTCAGCTTTTTGAAGTTTTCTTTTTTTTTATTTTTGGTGGGGGTTGAGGCGGGATGAGGGCGGAGATTAGTTTATGATCTGATATACTCTGGAGAGTGAGGTGAGGGGTATACTTGTGTTGAACATTGTGTTGTGTGCATGCTGATGAGAGTATCAAGTATGTTTTCTCCTGGTTGTGGATGGGTGATGGGCAGCATTTGAGTTTATGGAGGAACAGGAACCTTGGGGTTGCTAGAGTTGGGCTTTTTTGGCTTTAATAGTGTTTGGGCTCTTAATAAAGTCCCAAACTATACAGTTCTTGATGAGAGGAAATCTGTCTAAGTTTAACATGTTGCTATTTAGTTTGAAGTTGGGATTTAAGAGAATTGGTTTTCATCATTAAGGAGTTTTTTAAATCTAGAGATGTTATAAGCTTTTGAAAACCTACAATATTTTTTATTAATGAAGGATGAATCTTAAAATCTTTAAGAGTTTTAGTATTAAGGAAAATAGTTGATTTTGGGTTGAGCTTGGATGCTATTAGGTGTGAATGGTAGATTTTTATCCACAGCGGATTCCAAACTTTATTTCAAGGTTCAAAGTTAGTTATGTGTATAATACAACTGGCATTTATTATATTATAATATGTTAGGAAGTCAGGGAAGCTCATACCTCCTTTTTCTTTGGGAAGGGTTAGTCTGGAATAGCTGATCCTAGTGTTCTTGGGATATCATATAAATTTCCCTAGTGTAGTTTCCATTTTTGAGAAGAAACTGTTTGGAATATTCTGGTTGATGGCATAGAAATGGAAAAGAATTTCAGAAAGGATATTCATTTTTATAATAGCTGTCTTAGAAAGACATGACTTTAGACCACGTTTTATTGAGATTATTTTTAATTAGTTCCTGTTGGGGGTGGGTGAAAGCTATACCCAAATATTTGAGCGAATAGTTAACTTTGATCTTTGTTTCTGGTACAAACAATTTTTTGTGTCCAAGGGGATTTAATGAATAAATTATTGATTTATTTGGGTTAATGGCATAATTTGAGATTAGTGAAAACTTGTCGATGGTGCTTAAGATCTTTTCTAGGTCGGTCGAGGGAAACTCAAAGTAAATATTTAAATCATCTGCAAAGGCAGTATATTTCACTAGAACTTTAGAGATGTAGACCTAGTGTTGAAATGTTTTTTGACTTAATTTCAGGAGAAGGACTTCAAGATAAAAGTTGAATAAGTAAGGTGAGAGCGGACATCCCTGCCTTGTGCCACTGATTATTTGAATTAGGTTTGAATTATTTTTGTTTGTTTAGTGTAGTAGATGCCTTGTTATAAAGGGTTCTGACCATATTGATATATTTGTCAGGGAAGGCAAAGCGCTTCATAATCTTGAAAAGAAAGTGTAAGTTGACCCTATCGAATGCTTTTTGAATGTCTACTGAGAGTGCATATTTGGGGGATTTGTCATTCATTGACATGTTAGCTATGGCTTCTATGGTCAGTGTGTTATCCCACACATGTCTATTATTCATGAACCATAATTGATCATGAGATATGATGTGAGGTAGTATTTCATTTAGTCTATAAGCGAGAATTGATGATAGAATTTTTATATCTAGATTGATTAAAGCAATTAGACGATAGTAGTTTGGGCTGAAATTAATGGCGTTAGATTTTTGTATAAAAATAGTTTTGGAATTATTCATGTATAAATCAGAGATACCAAATTGTATTATATAATTGTAGACTTTAAGTAAAAGAGGGGATAAAAGTTGCTTGAAGGATTTATAAAATTCTGCTACATATCCATCTGGACCTGGGGCTTTTCCTGGTTTCAGTTTATTTATGATTAAGCGGATTTCATCAGTGGATATTGGTGCCTTAAGGGAGTATCTATGGGTGTCATTTAATTTTGTGAATTGCAAGTTATCCAAGAAGAAATCAGTGGAGACATCTCCAGCAAGTTCTTGAGGTTCATAGTCCTCTTTATACAACTCTTCAAAGACATGAATGATTTCCTTGTCCGAGAAGAAAGACTTGCCATTATGGTTAATTTGTTTTATTCTAGTGGGTGGAGGTTTGATATTTCTTATCCTGGCCAGTAGTCTAGAAGGGGTTTGAGCCTATTCAGCATTTTTTTATTAGGGATGCTTTTTGAGTCAGAATTCCTCTGAGTGTAGCCTTAGCTGCTGGATGTCTTGGGGAATGTCTGAATTGTCTAAAGAATTTGTTGTGTGGGATGGGAATTCCTGAGCTTCTTGACAGAGATTCTTATTATTTTGAAGATTTGAATTGAAGGACCAGTTTGATAGGATTTGGCAATAGGAGTTTGATCTATTTGGATTTATTTTAAGATTGATTTTTGCATGATCAGAAAGAGTTCTGGGGTCACTGCTGTAATTTATTTCATAATTTAAAAAATGTTAAGATTAGAAAGAAGTCTAGCCTAGACCATGATTTATCGTATGCCAAAAAAATGTATATTTACTAATTGAAGGGTTCTCTCTGAAGGATTCAAATGGATCACATAGATTAAAGTCATCTATTAAATCTCCTAAGAGGGTAGTAAGACCTGCGGGTTGTTTGTTAGCCTTGCATGTCCTATCCAGTTAAGGTCTGTTAGTCATGTTCCAGTCCCCACCCAAAATCAGTAGATGATTATGAAATTTTTCTAGAAGTGTATAAATTTCATATAAAAAAGAGGATTGGTACATACAAGGACCGTAAACATTTAGAATAAGGATTTCTTTATTGCAGAAGGGAATAGAGCATGTTAGGTAACATCACCTTCCATTAGAATCACACCAACTTGCTATTAATGAGCCTTTAAAAGAGTTTTTAACAATTATGGCTACTCCTTTAGAATCTGTGCAATTCCCTGCAGCTATTATTTGTTTAACCCATTTCTTTCTGGCATCCTTTTCCCATTGTTCTTTTGTCATGTGAGTTTCTTGAATGAGAGTTATCTCGAAAATTGATTTGTAGGTTAAGTGCAACATTAGGTTCTTTCTCTTATTATTTTGTAGACCCTTAACATTCCATGATTCCAGCGATACCATTAGGGAGTTATTGTGGTAATCCGATAATTATTACTAGAGTTAGATAGGCTGAATAGAGAAGATATGTTTGAGTTATAGAGGATTATATAACCAAGGTACCAATATTTAAGGGCATTTTTAGATAGGTCAAACAAATAGTGGTAATTAGATAAAGTGAAAATCACCCCTTTCAGACCTCCCCCCATGCATATCCACATCCTACTACTATCTGAAAGAGAAAATGGAATACTATTTACAGTTCTAACTATTATACAAAAAACTTCTATTGTTTCAAGATCCATCTGACTATACACACTAAAACTTCCTGCTCTATGTCAATGATAAACTGATTATACAAGAATATAAACATTTACATGTACTAGCTAAATAAGGTGGATAACAAAAGCCTCATAATATTGGCGGGGATGACATTTTAAGGAGAATTTTAGAGCTGTCATATATAATACTAGAAGATTACTTTTACAATACAAAGTGGATGACACGTTCATTTAAAGCATATAATAGACAAGTGTACCGTTATAGTTCCTAGACAGGCATTTAAACAATTGATTTGTATTAACCGCTAGATACTACTATTAGATGTTAGTTTTAGATATTAGTAGATATACTATCTACTGTTCCAGAGTGAATAAAGCCTGTGAATCCTAGTACAAAGTTTCAGCAAAATGCAGTGAAAGGTGAACAATATACTGTACACAGATTATTAGTGTATAGGACAGTTTTAAGCAGCTTAAGTTTCTAATGACAGTACTATGACCATTACAAAAAGAAAGGTTATTATAACATGACCAAGTTATGGTTTCTTGAGAAAAAAGAAGAAAAGAGAAGGATCCAAGGGTGATTAGAAATCTTTCAACAACACTCTTTACACAATACTTTTTGAGCTGTTCAGTTTCCAAATTGTCTTTTGCAATAGACAACACATAAGTGCTATAGTCCCAAAGATATCAAAAGGGTAATTCATTTTTACTTCAACTACATGTAACTGCCCTTTTAGGATTTAAGTGGATGTTTTCATAAAACTATATCTTAAAATATTTTTTCCCTTATAAAGCAATGTGCTTATGCATGCATGTGTGCACGTGTTTATGTTTGTGTGTGTATAAATTTGTATGTGTATATATGTGTGTGTGTGTGCGTATATGTGTGTGTCTGTATGTATATATATATATATATATATATATATATATATATATATATATATATATATATATATATATATATATATATATATATATATATATATATATATATATATATATATATATATATATATATATATATATATATATATATATATATAGGTTCACTTCAGAAGCTCGAAATACTGAAATCTCGAATTTTAGTATCTCTAGCCCAAGAAGTCAAATCCACATAATAGCGAAAGTTTAGAAACGTGAAACTCAAAACCTGGAATACCAGAGGTTTTGAATTTTGCGCTTCTAAAGTTTAACTATGGTCATGTATTCAAGTAAGTGTGTGTGTGTGTGTGTGTGTGTGTTAAGGGGTTTGAGTAGGGGCTGTGGTGTTTGTCAGTGTGTTTTGTTGCTGTGATGTGTGTGTGCGAAGAGAAAGTAGCTTGTGTGGTGGTGTTTTGTGTATGTTTGTATGTAGTGTGACCTCAGAGTGAGAATATTTAAGTAGGGGGTATGGGGGTCACAGCCCCACATGGGTGCAGGGCTTGCCCCTGCTTTCATGTAGTAGAGTGATTGTGTGTTTGTGTGGTGGATGGTGTGTGTGTGTGTGTGTGTGTGTGTGTGTGTGTGTGTGTGTATGTAGTAAAACTAAAAAATTCAAAACCTCCGGTATTCGAGGTTTTGAATTTTGCGGTTTTCCGTTTTCGTTGTTTTGTGGATTCAACTTCTTGGACACGAGATACTGAAATTCGAGATTTCAGTATTTCAAGCTTCTGAAGTGAATCTATATATATATATATATATATATATATATATATATATATATATATATATATATATTTATAGAAACATACATAGCTATATAAGTACATGCCCATACAATTAAATAAATCAAGTGTGTAGGTAAAATGGGATGAAGGGGGACTGCAGTTCCAGGTGTAGGGTGTAAGGGCTTATGGCTGTCAGTTACTGAATGGTTTACACTGTTATATAATCATCCTTTTTTTTTAACATTTATGAGGTGAGCAACCTTATTTCTATTGTAGACAGGACTAAGACACTTCAGAGCTTTGCATTAACAATAAGCTATAGCAGGCTTAAGAATAAAAATGGATTTTCATTTTAAATTAGGATGTTACATCAAGCCTACTTCAGATATCTAGTTACAATTGTTGAATAGTAAGTGTGTTACAACTTTCAGAGCTGCAGTATATTTACCCTCATACACTTTTGCCTTTAACTACTGTAGGAAGTGGAAGCAGGTATATTTCCATGCACTACAAATAATTATAATCTAATCTCTCCAGTCATGGCCCAACCCATGTGTTCAAGGCATGAATGACAGCTTTTTCCTCTTAGGCTTTACTCTTGAGATGCATACCTCTCAAATTTCAAGACTCCTGTAAAATGACCAGATTTATACTTTATAACACCAGCCTCTTACTCACAGAATGTATTTTTTCTGGGAAATTATTGAGAAATGACGTTCAGAAGATAATAACAGACATTTGACAGACAGACCTCATAACCTTCAGAAAATACATTCTAGACCCCCCCCTGCATTATTTATGGCTTTGTCCAGACCACTTGCTTCAAGAAGTTGTAAGCCATATCTAGACGATTTCTTTACATCCACGTCTCATGTGCACAACAGCCACAAACAGAGAGTCCACCACAATCTTTTACATGTAGTGCAATCACTAATATTAAATAACTAAACCAGAGATCTTCTGTGTACCATATAACTGCAAACTATGCAATCATCTCCAACTTCCATTGAACAAACCTAATCTATAATTATGTCAGAAATCGATCAGCCACATTTTATTTCTGCACATTGACCTGCAGCTGACTGAAAACTATCTCTAAACCCTTCCCTAGTTACAAAGTGCACTTTATCTGAAAAGCAAAGTTGAGTCCTGAAATATAAATGAAAAAATATCAAGTAATTTAAAATGGCACAGTTACTAGAATGTCATTTTGAAGACATGGGATCGATTTCCAGGAGTAAGCATCAGTTATTTCCTACATACAGTAGGAAAAAACAAAGAATGAGATTATGCTACAGCTTTGCGGTATCTGTAAAAATCACATCTAAACCCAAATCTCAACGCCTCAATAACTACCTCAGGTAAAGTCCCTTTCCAGTCCTCTCTGTCTCGGCATTCTATTTGCAGGCCGTGTAACCAAACCATGCAGCTGTTTAATGCCCCTTGACCTTATAATTATCTTCTGATTTACCTACCAGGAAGAATAAGTCCACTGAGGGTAAAGTTTACAAATGCGCTATGCGAGCTACGTCACACAAGGCCAGCTCTGCCCAATCATCTGAATTGTACGTGCAAGTCTAGGGGGAGGATAAATATAAATAAATAAATAAATAAATAAAAACAGAGGAAGAAAAGTGAAGAATACTCTAAAGAAGACAGTCTACTGAGTGCCCAGCACTTTCCTTATACTTCCGCACACCACACAAGTCCGTTCAGAAGAAGATGTCTGAAGTTACAAAGCGCTTATCCGGACTTTTGAAATAAATAACTTAGATGTGATTATGAGCGAAATGAGTCACTGTGAAAAAAGAATCATTAACTAATCATCTAATAGTGGAGCTATCTATTGTATGGTACAGTGCTGCTCACCTAATGGGGTACTGTCTACTACATCATCATCATCGTAAATCCCCTTTTTACCAGTTTTCTAAATGGGGTCAGGATTTTGTGTCAACTATTGCCATCTTTCTCTTGATTCTTTGTCACTCTCCTACTTTCTTTCAGAATCAGGACTGACTGTTGCAGATCTTCATTCACGATCCATCCGTCTCTTTGCCGGATGCCTGTGGTTCCTCTTGCCTTATTCCTGTCTGTCCCAAATCTTCTTTACCAGATTAACTTTTGCTTTCCCACACATGTGCCTGAACCACTGTAATCTGTTCTTTTTGACCTTCTCAGCAATTGGAGCAACTTGGGCTTCTGTTCTGATGTCATCATTTCTTCATCCGATCCACATTGTGCATCCTACCACATTTCTCAGGCACTTCATCTCCATCAACTTTAGCTTCCTCAGCTGCTCTGCCTTTATTACTTAGGTTTATGTACCAAACAGTAGTACAGGTTGCACTATTGTTTTGTACACCATACTTTTCAGCTTCATTTGCATTTTTCTGTCACACATTACTCATGACTCTCTATGCCACTTTGCTGCAGCCACTCTGATTATAGCTTGAACCTCCACATTCAGACTTTCCTTCTCCTTAACCACCCCTCCCAGACACTTGAAGCTGTCAACCTGTTCCAATATTTCCCTTCTATTTCAATTTTCAGCTTCTTCTTATTTTCCCCATTTGTTGCCATTACCAATGTCTTATATGTATTCATTGTCATCCTATGTGCCTTCAGTTTTACATTTCTTGGTATAATGTTAATCATCTAGTAGCAGAACATTTTGCTGCATGATGTAATACTAAATATCTAATAGGTTCATAGGCCCATAGGTAAGTACTAGGCTCAATGCCCTTGTGGGCCATTTTAATCCTAGCCAATTTCTCATTTTGTGCTTGAAATAATCTATCCCATTTGGTTATAGATATGCCTTACCCATCCAGTGCTTAGTAATTATATATTACCCCTAATGAGAATGCCATAGGTAATTTGAGGGGACTTATGTATGGGATAAAGCATTTGGATGCTGCTTCTATCCATTAGTAACACAGGGTGCAGTTCTGGGATGACTCTTCTGTTCCCCATCTAGATCTAAGTTGTGCTTGAATAGGCACAGCGATGAACTTTGTTTTATGTGGATGGAGCGTCTGTCCAGAGCAACAATATACTCTTTGATATATACCTGTCCCTGCAAACCATGCTGTTGATGTTGATGAAGAGAGTTAGATTTCTGATGCCATTTGACTTGCTGATTTTCAGTAAATCCATCAGTAATAGGTTGGAGGATGTCTGATTTTCAGTAAATCCATCAGTAATAGGTTGGAGGATGTCTTACATGCTAGACACAGGTCACATCTTAGTAGTCTGTAGGATACCAAACACAGTGACAGGTCTTTGAGTTGCTGCCTGTAGGACATGTTATTTAGGCCTTGTAGCCTTTTAGTAAGGTATCTCTGTGGGCATTTCAGTTGTTGCATCTGTCTGGATACAGATATGACAAAGGGAACATTATATTCAATGACTTGCCTAAAGAGGGCTGAGTAAAGGGGGACAATGACATACGTAGATGTAGACACAATCTCTTTGTTTATAAGCTGTGCAAATAGAAGGACTTTCTTACAACAATAGGCACATGTTGATCAAAAGTTAGGTCACTGTCCACATAAGTTCTCAAATCCCAAAAAAAGCCTGGGTCAGATCTTAGGGACATATTGTCAATATGGTAGTTTCCTGGGGTAAATCACCTTCCAAAGGATGCAATAATGCATTTTTGGCATTCAGTTTCAGTCTATGATTTTGGCACTAGTTATTTATTTGAGACAAAGCTTCCTGCAGAATAGCTAAGTCACTGGCTCCTAGCTTGCAGTCATCAGCAAACTTAGTCAGTCAGAGCCCTTTGTTATCGACTTTTACTTCAGAATAGTAGATGCCAAGCAAAAGGGGTCCCAGCACAGAACCCTCAAAGCTAATAGGGGAGCTGTTTTTGGGTAGTCATTTTTGATATTCAGGTGATATATTCAGATAAGTGGTTGCAAACGATTTTAGTTACATTTTGTTGTCAGAGTGTAATTTTACTCTTTTTGATTGAAGAAGTGTATTTTGGAGAAAAGGAGATATGGGTTTGTATACAGTGCTATAATGCAATGATATGAAGATAGGTGAGAATGAGATAGGATAAAGCACTGAAGTGGAACCCAGTAGATCAAGGTGTAGAAGTGGTTCCCACATTCAAAACCAGTTATATATATTCTCTGTGAGCACTTCTGCTGTGGTATGCATTTAACATAACATGACTAACATAGGAATGTCACCAACATTAGCGCCTTCTTAATGGCCACCTGCAGTAAAACACATGCCTAGTGGCATATTCCAACTCTTTCCAGCAAACTGATACTAGTACAGCAATAATAGAGTATTTAGTAAGCAAAGAGTGGTTTAAAGCCAGTCCAGAAAGGCAAAAAGAGTAATGAAACTAAGCTCTGACATCATAAAAAAACTATAGCATCTTATACATACCCCAGGATTCATGAAGCTCGGCACAAGGACGACATTAGCCTTGCACCGACCGTGCTGCATAGAGATGGCGCAGCAGCACCACATGCATAGTAATGAAGGCGCGCTGCCGTAATGGCCACGTGCATAGGAAAAGTGTACGAGTGCAGGGGACGTGTCCAAGTGCTGCATGGAGGCATGAACATGTTGGCTGCATACGTGCAACCTAAAATGCTGACTAGTACAGCCTGCCTCTAACAGTAATCACTCCTGTCAGTGTCCATGGATACTGAAATGTATGCAAAGCATACAAGACAGTTTTGCGAACACCAAAATAAAAAGTAAACACAAAGGCACGTAGCCGAATATTGAGTCCCCGACCCTCGAACAAATGATAATTAAAACCCGTGTCCATATTCCATTGCAGTGTCAATAGTTATACCAAGTGGAAGTAAAACGCATCGTGTTAGTGTGCCACCAATTGCTAAGCCTAGCCCAATGGTTAGAGTTACCACCTGTCCTACATTGTGAGGGACAGTCCCCCCTAGGCAGTTGTGTCCATACCAAAACCATTATAAATGTCAAATGTCCTGTGATTGTAGGACATAATTATGTCCCATATGTTATGTAATAGTCCCATACAAAACTTATTTCCATATATAAAATACCTAAATGTTATAAGAAACAGAATAAGCAAGTAAATGAAACAGAATAAGCAACTACACCTCTACAGCAATAAAAGCTTATATTTAGGCATAAAACTAAAGTACTATCCTTTGTTTTGACCGTGGGTATGTGTTGGCCTGTAAACTCTGATGTGTGTCCCGAAAATGTCCCATCCTGGTCATATGAAACGGTGGCAACCCTACCAATGGTCAGAGCATTTGCCCAATATCTGCCCATTCGCGGTTAGGACGGCCCATAGATGAATGGGTATTACCCGGGTCTACCTACCATGTCATGAAAGATAAGTATTTGCATGTACCTATGTGCATGAAGTACAGCATGTGGATGACAAGAAATGCTAGGGTCGTCCTCACAACCATATTGGTACCAGAGATATGTAGTGTACGCAATGTCTTCTGTTGACTGTGCCATGGGCCATCAACTAGAGAAGGGATGGATGGTGTCTGTGGAATATGGGGGTGGGGGGTGACGGGTAATGTAATAATTCGCCAAGGGGAGACAGGATTGGATGCACAATAGGTGAACTGGAGATGTATGAGGGAGCAGTGGGTGAATCAGAAAGATAACCAAAGAACAAATATTCACATCCGCAATACAATCCCACAAACATATGAACATTAAAAAGTGCAATACACATGTAGAGAAATGTTACCGGCACATACCCACATAATGGTCTGGCCTGAACTGAGCCATCCAACCCCAACACACCTGGATACATACTTGAATACCCATCATCCCCTTCACGGCACACCACCTCCCCTTTCTGAACGTCCACCAAAACCACCCATACTCGGGCTGCTAAGATAGGTGCAGCCATATCTGCACATAGTGACCCCTACCCATATCTAGTAGGCAGTCTCACCCTAGGCAGTCTCAGGATTGCAAACTATGTATCCCTTGCATGTATAACCCTACCTTATTTCCGTAAAGCCAAAGAAGGTCATCAGTCTCCACAATTTTTGGATATCCCCCATGGGATAAGTATTTGTTCTAAACATTACACTTGGTGTCACGACACAATGTCCAGTCCTGTATACATCTGTACACAAGTTGAATGAGCAGTAGTTGTCCACAAGACTGCTCAGCCTCCAGCTGGTCCTGCAGAATCTACGACCCAGGATTAAACACCTGACCATGATGCACGTCTCCCCACATGCATTATCGGGAATATATACCTTACGCATTCGCATAGTGGCAGTCGGATATAGGGTGATTAAGGTACTTTAAAGCAGATGTAAGTAGGGTTACCACCTGTCCCACTTTACGAGGGACAGTCCCTTTTTGGGCAGTTGTGTCCTGACCAAATATAATACAATGGCAAATGTCCTGTGATTGTAGGAAATACTTATGTCCTACATTTCATGTAACAGTTGCATAAAACAGTTATTTCTGTACGTAAAATACTTAAATGTTACAAGAAACAGAATAAGCAACTAAAATGCTACAAGAATAAGCTTTCATTTAGGTAAATAAGTAAAGTTCTAACCTTTGTACTGACCATGGGTATGTTTTGGCCTGCACTGATGTGTGTCCCGAAAATGCCCCACTTTGGCCATTTGAAAAGTTGACAACCCTAGACGTAAGCAGGCATTCAAGCATGTATGCCCGACGGTAAGTGGCAGTGATTCAACGGTATGGGAAATGTAAATAAGCATGTAGGTGTATTTGCATGTGTATGTACAGACCGATATATATAGATATATATATATATATATATACATACATATATATATATATATATATATATATATATATATATATATATATATATATATATATATATATATATATATATATATATATATATATATATATATATATATATATATATATATATATATATATATATATATATATATATACACACACACACACACACACACACACACACACACATATATATATATATATATATATATATTATATTACATATGAAGAATGAACATGGTCACAATATAGCAGTCATAACAAATGTGAAAGGAAACAGTAGCAGATATCCCCGTAATATTTAGTGCTGTTATATATCAGGATGGCCATAGGTGAGCACACTTCTGCATCCCCAACCACAGGTAGAATGCTAAAAGTGGAACGAATGATCTCCCCGTGCTAAGTCTGACGTTGAACTAGGTACAGGGCAGTCCTGGTCCCCAGCCAGACAAGCCTAAACCCAGATGACCATATGAACACCCTGACAATTAAACACATGTATGTGCCAGGACTATAGGCTTTGGAGGTCTGAATATCCTTGGAGTGAGTCAACATGCAGCACGGGTCCAGAACAGTAGGGAATAGGGAATGGCGCATGTGTAGTAGTACGGTTTTCCCAACAGGAAAATGGATGCCTGCTGTGTAAGTGAAGTGATGAGGCATGTGTTTGGGTAACTATGAACCATGGGTATACATATAAATGTAGCAGAACACCACCTAGCGAAAAGGCATTCACGGTTCAAGGTCGACAATAGCACATATAATTTTCCTTGTGGAATGAATGTTGCTCTGTTGTATAGCCGACATTTAAACATGTAAAGGTGAACGTGTGTATCACATGGGACTATTAACCAGATCCTTTCAATCAAAGTGGTACTGTCATAATGAATAAGGCACAAGTAAGCACAAATAAGCGGCAGTAAACATATGCAACGCACAGTAAGCACAGGCAAGTGTGCCTGCGTGGGTGTAAGCAGCTCCCAGCACAGGAAATGTATGTTTGTATGTACAGATGTAATATACACACACACACACACACACACACACACACACACACACACACACATATATATATATATATATATATATATATATATATATATATATATATATATACATACACACACACATATATGTGCGTATAGATATATATCTACATACATGAAATATATATATCTATATCTATCTATCTATATATATATATATATATATATATATATATATATATATATATATATATATATATATATATATATATATATATATATATATATGAATGGACGTTGTAACAATAAAGCATACACAAGGGATACGAAGGGAATCAAGAGCAATGTTGGTATTATATAGTGCTTTCAGCGTATGTCATAAAAAGTTGCCCAGGAGTGAGCAGAGCACCACTACTTACACTACAGGCAGGGTTTTACCAGTGGGATTAGCATCGTTGAATTGCTAAGTCTACTTTACACAAAGATGGAATGTAGTCCCGTGCTGGGATCTCCAAAAATTGGAAAGTGCAAATGGCCGGATTCCATAATCCCAGGAAACGCACGTATGTGCAAATATACATGGCGGGAGACCCTGTGAATACACGAGGTGGGACAAAATGTGTGTAGGGCCCCAAAAGCCCTGGAGAGGGCAATGTGTAAAGGTGTGTCCTGGCTGCAATAACAAGTGGATAATGGATGTTAAGCGTGTAAATTCAACATGGGTGGGGTGGAGGAACTATGGGTATGCAATTATGGATCCAGGCATGCCAGGGTTAGATGGTCCAGTTCTAATAGACCGCCCCATGGAGGTCAGCTAGATCGTAATAGGTATATATGCATACTCACATGCAGACAACAATATGTTGAAGTACAAATTCTGTAACACATGCATTCCATTTGTTGACATAAATAATAGGAATGTGCCCATATAAACATCGACAGCAGATGGAATAATAGGCTGTGCAGAAGAGGGATGGGTTGAATCACACTATCACATTCCAATTACCATCGGTAATCCGTACATGAACATATAGTGACATCTGTCCGCTGTATAACGTGCTACATATAGAAATACGAGTACACCAATAAGTGCTGTCACTCCGTGTTAAAACAAATTCACATCTGGCAAGGAACAAAACGTAAAGATAACTTCAATTTATTATAACTAAGAGCAGCAAGTACTAACAAATAAACAAACGGAAGATCAAGTTAAGCGCTTTCACCCAGCATATCCGGGCTTCATCAGAACTGAAACATTAATTCAAAGCAAACAATTTAAATCTTTTTTGGCGCCAATAATATTACAAAGTTTAAAGACACAGAAGCATTTAAAGCGATTACAATTGCTGGACCACTAAATATATAATTTGTGTCACAATCTCAGATTCTTTAGTTCCCTGACGTTGCGGATAATAATAACATCAAGTAGACTAGCGTAACTGTATAAATGGAATATATACACTGTATAAAATTGTAAAATATATATAAAATACCCACTATCAATATAAAAATATACATATGTATACTGCTATAATGTAAAAATAAACTATCATGTCTCATAAAATGTTGTATAAATAATTAAATGGATGAATGGATGTGTAATTCACATATATTTCAAACTTTTCATTAAAAAAAAATAATTTCATGGATGTAAATATAAATGTAAATATAAATACAAATGTAAATCTCACATATAGCCTAAAAATAATCACTATACCTTATCATAATAAAATATATAATAAATAGGCATTAATATTATAATACAATAATTAGTGATATAATAAATCAATATATAAAATGTAATTTATTTAAAAAATAATAATGGTTTAATTGATATAAAATTGTTCAAACCAGGTGGTGTAGTGGCATCAAGATATATTTGCCACCATATTTCTTTGTAGCTGAGCAAACTTTTAAAATCTCCTCCTTTGGGGTCAAATTTGATTACTTCTAGTATAATAAATTTAAAGTGGTGGTCTTCCCCTTCCCTGTCAAAATGTCTGTAAAGTGCGTTATTGTTGTCTTTGGTTCTTATACTATATATATGGTCATAGATCCTTTTCTTTAGATTTCTTTCCATTTTACCTACATAAAAATTGAACACAGTTGACAAATACTTAAATAAATTACCATCTTGCTATTGCAGTTGCCTGCCTTTCTTTTTACACAACTTTTGTGTCCGTTAGCCAAATAAATAATATTCTCTTCGGACATATATTTACATTGATTGCAGGTACCACATTTGGGATTCATACCAGTAGTCAACTTGTTATTTTTCTTTCCAATAGTTCTACATTCCACTAGTTGTTTAATATTAGTTCCCATTTTGTATGTAAACTGTGGTTTAGCTCCCAGTACTTTACAAAGCTGGGAGTCTTTAGAAATGATGTACCAAAAATGGTTTAAAATCTTTTTGATATAACTGGCAGCTAAATTAAACTGCAAAATGTAAGACCTATGAAAGGAATCAGCACTGTTATCTAACTTATTGTTGTCACTATCGCAAGGTAAGCTTGTCTCTTGAAATACAAGTTTGTGATTGCTCCCTAATAAAGGTGAATATCTGGTATTGCTGTATTGTAATATATATTGAATCCATCATAGTAATGGGATAGCCTCTGTGTAAATAACTCCTTTATAAACTTTAATTCAGAATGTAATAATTCATTGTCAGATGTCATACGTGAAGCTCGTACACACTGACCTTTGAATATATTATTTTTCAATTTCTCTGGATGACAACTAGTGTACTGTAAATAGTTGTTAGAAAAAGTATCTTTCCTGTGTATAGAAGAAGTAAATGTATTTGATTGATGTTGAATGAAGGTATCTAAGTAAGGTAGTCCAGTGTTGTTGTAAGAATATGTAAATTTTAAATAATCACTACTCGTATTCAAAAAATTTATTAAAGATTCCTTTGTACTAGATTCAGCATCCCATAATATGTAAATGTCATCTGGAAATCTGGAGTAATGTTTCACGTACTTAAAATAATCACTGGAGAATAGTACAGTGTCCTCCCAATGAAGCATTACCAAGTTAGCATAGATGGGAGCACAAGCGGCTCCCATCGATACTCCTTTTGTTTGTTTAAAGTATTCACCTTCGAAGTATATATAATTGTTGTCCAATACTATGGCCATCATTTCTTCTAATAATCTAATTTCATCCCATTCGAGGTTAGAATACTTGTAAATGCTAGCACTAAAGGCTTCAAGTCCTTGGTCTTTAGGGATGCACGAGAATAAGTCAATTACATCTACAGTAAGAAATGTAATATTGTCATATTTCAAATCTAAAAGAATCACACTATCACATTCCAATTACCATCGGTAATCCGTACATGAACATATAGCGACATCTGTCCGCTGTATAACGTGCTACATACTGATTACAAGATAACTAGAGTGAAGTGTCGGTGTTATAATGAATAAGGCACTAGTATGTTGGTGAAGCATATATAAACACCATTACGCATGTGTAAGTGTGTATGAGTGGGGAATGTATTGACACACAGATATATATATATATATATATATATATATGTATTGCAAGATATGAATATACATGTATGAATACATAAGCAGATATATCTGTATATATTAGTGTAAATAGATATATGTTACAGTAAATATACACATGTATATACCTAGGTTATGTTACAGCAGTTACGGGAAACATATGTTCAGACCGGGTATATGTTGTTGGGAGGTCCAATCAACAAACGTCGACCCCCCCCCCCCAGCTAGGCCGGTGAGACATACAGACACACAATAAAGGTAAATACAACACTGCTTCCCAGACCACCAGCAGGAAACAACCAGTGGGAGAGATCTACAAGGTCTACACTTTAAACATGGACAGCGACATCCCTTGTGGGACACCAAAAATTCTGTTCTTCCAGGCAATGTGAGTAAAGACTACTGCAACCAAGATGTAGCTGTACACGGAGCAGTCGGTTGTGCAAGCCTGATAACACATGGGTTGACACAACGTACGACATGTGTCCCGACACGAGGAGAGTGGGCAGTGTGTAGGGGTGTGTTCATATCCCACCTGCGCCTACCTGCAACCACAGTAAGGATGAGTGCTGTAGAGTAGTGGCAGGTAGGGGAACTATGGGTATGCGATTATGGGCCTAGGCTTGCAGGTGTTGGCTGGCAGACATGTATTAGGACTGCCCCATGGGTATAAGTAATATTCTAATGTGGGTATAGCAGATGCCCATACCTCCCAAACCTTAAGAGCACATCTACTGGACAGTCCGTAAACAGTTGGGGGAACACATAGGGACCGTATCATTGAACTGTCCCCAATTGCCAGGGACGTCCATGATTACGAATCAGAATCTAGCACAGTCCCAACTAAACCCTCCTAGAACTAGTGATATTAGGAGGAAAGGTGGTGGAATACACGTAATGAATAATGACAATATGTAAGAGTCCTAAACTGCATGTACCTCAGCCAATGTGTATGAATAAATATGTGCTCTGGGTCCATCAGTGTGTCAGGTTAATAGCACCAACCTTCTAAATGCATGGATAAGGCAATCCCAAGCAAAACAAAGACTCTTTGTACCGAAGGCAAGCGTCCAGTCTGGTGGACCCCAGCCATAAACAAACTCTACAACAAAAGGAGGAAGCTACTACAAGATAGAGCAAAATCCTTAAAAGGTAAGACACCCTTGATCACTATAAGTAAAAAACTAAGAGCTCTCATAAAATCATCCAAAGCAAATTTCGAGAGAAAAATAGCTAAAGACTCAAAAGACAATCATAAGGCCTTCTTTAGCTATGTTAGAAACCTAGGAGGAAACTCCCAGATATGCTCAGAACTAGTTCAAAATGATGTGAAGATTACTGATCCTACAGACATTGCCAACATACTGGCTGACAGGTTCAGTGCAAATTTCTCCCAAAAGGAGAGATATCTATACCAAATGAGTGCAGCCCCCAAACATCTCCAGCGCCCAAGTGAGAACTGCTCTCTCCAAAGCAAAAACACAGCATCCATGGGACCCGATGGTGTCCCCGGCTGTGTGCTCCATGAACTCAATGAGGAATTAAACCCACAGCTAGGACAGCTGTTTAATCAAAGTCTTACCTCTGGATACATGCAGGAGTGGCACTGCAACTGTGGTCCCACTTCACAAAGGCGGTGCCTCCACAGACCCTGGAAATTACCGCCCATTAGCTTGACAAGCCTTATCTGCAAAGCCATGGAGAGGATCATAATGGACCTCATAAATAAAGACATAGGGAATTTGCAGACTTTGGATCCAACCCAGTTTGGCTTTGTCAAAGGCAGATCATGCCTTTTAAACTTGGTTGACTTTTTGAAACAGTCACCAAAGCCATTGATGAGGGAAAGGCAGTCCATACAGCCTACCTCGATCTGGCTAAGGCCTTCGATACAATACCCCACTCGGGTATCATTGAAAAACTCATCAGCTTAAATGTTAACCCATACATCACAAGATGGGTTGCAAACTGGCTGAGTGACAGAACCCACAGGGTCAGAGTTGCTGGCGCCATGTCAGACTCAAAGCCTGTCACAAGTGGTGTCCCACAGGGCTCAGTCCTGGGCCCACTCTTGTTTGGCATCTACTTTCCGAAGTACAAGCAAACACAGGAGGGTTATGGCTGACAAAGTTTGCAGATGACTGCAAACTGGGCCATAGTAGAAAACACATCTGACACAGATATCCTTCAGAAGGGTCTCACAGAAACGGATAACTGGTGCCAGAGCCACGGCCTAAAGTTAAATGCCAAAAATGCATAGTCATACCCTTCGGGAAAAACAAGGTTACCCCTAGCTACCAAATAGGTGGCAATCCACTGAGCACAGAAGAAGTTATCAGGGACCTGGGGACCCAGGTTGATAGTAGTCTGTCATTCGACACCCATGTAGCTAAAGTAGTTAGGAAGTCCTTCTACATTGCCCACCTTATCATGAAGGGATTCTCATCTAGATCAAGGAGGTCATAGTCTCCCTTTACTCATCACTCATCAGACCAATGATTGAGTACAATGCCCCATTCGGAATGTATCTGACCCGACACTTGCAGCAGCTGGAGAGGCCACAAAAGTTCCTCACCAAAAGGATAAAGGGTCTCAAAATCTGTCCTATGCTGCCCGACTGAAAGAACTCCAGCTCTATTCAGTCACTTACCGCTTGCTCAGAGGTGACCTTTGCCTAACATACAAGGCCATGTCAAACCCAGATTTGATGAATATGCTTCACCTCAAAAATCTAGATCCATCAGAGCCACAAGGGCGGAGACTTAAACCGACACGGCTATTAATAGGACGTGCTGGAGGGATAGATTCATCACCCAAAGACTCCCTATGCTGTGGAACAAAATCCCGGTACATGTGAGGCAGAGCACCTCGCTGGCCTTGTTCAAGAGAAATCTTGACCAATGGATGGGAGATCGCAGATATACCCCAGGAATTACCTCAGTGTCACTGCTCAACAGAGGCACAGCAAAATAATGGGTATAGTTCCCCATACTAAAGGGGTGGCGTAAGCCACAAAACAATGGGCTAGGCTTATAAATGCCCTCGGGCAGATAGCCTAGTATGAACCTATGAACCTATGAACCTATGAACCTAAATGTGTCCCTGAGGTCGTTATGCAGTGTCCCTGATTCAGTATTCATTCTTCCCCATTCGTATGAGAGGTCTGATAGTGAGAGTAGGCGCATGTTCCACTGACTACCTTATAAAGTTGATAGAATAATAGGGTTGGGGTTACCACCTGTTCACCTTTGCAAGGGACACTCCCCTTTGGGCAGCTGTGTCCTGCAAAATAACTGTAATTATGGCAAATGTCCTATGATTTAGGACAAAGCTTACCTACATTGTCTGTAGTAGTTGCATTAAACAATTATTTTGTACCTGAAACACCTAAATGTTATAAGTAACAGTATAAGCAACTATAATGCTACAAGAGTAACCTTTTATTTAGGCAAAACAGTGAAGTACTCCCCTTTCTACTGGTGTGTTGATGTGTTGCCCTGCAAAGTCTGATGTCTCTACATACAGGTCCTATAGGGTTGCCACCTTTCCAAATGGCCAAAGTGGGACATGTTCTGTAGAAATGTCAGACTTTCCAGGACAAAACATACCTATAGCCATGCATAGTACAGGATTATACTTATTTGCACAAATAAAAGCTTAATCTAGTTGCATTTGAATTGCTTATGCTACTTCACATAACATATAGAAGTTTCATATATAAAATAACTGTTTTATGCAATTATTAATGAAACATAGAATATAATAATGTCCTGTAATCAGGACATTTGCTATGTCTTGATTATTTTCGCAGTGTCCCTTGAAAAGTGGGACAGGTGGTAACCCTAAAGTCCCACCTTGGTGAATTGAAAAGGTGGCAAACCTATAATAGGTATGCGGTAGCATGACTCGGCCGATGGATGTGGCTTCCACAACTCAACTACTTGTCTGTATTGAAGAGTCTCGGTTCCCATGTATCAGCCAGATGGGAGCAGATTGTTTATTCACTGTACAGGCTGCTGATTCCATACAGTCAAACGCCATGCTGTCACCTAATGGGCAGCGATTCCCAATACTGTAGTCATGTAGTCTGATGTAATAGGCATCACAAGGTGGGATCAAATTGTATGAGGAACACACAATTAATATGATTAGTTCACTGGATATGCCACTGATTCCGTACAGTCAAACGCCATGCCGTCGCCTAATGGGCAGCAATTCCCGATACTGCAGTCATGTAGTCCGATGTAATAGGCATCACAAGGTGGGATCAGATTGTATGAGGAACACACAATTAATATGATTAGTTCACTGGATAGGCCACTGATTTCGTACAGTCAAATGCCATGCCGTCGCCTCATGGGCAGCCATTCCCGATACTGTAGTCAGAAGCAGCCTTAGGTCAACTGGTGCCCTAGGCAAAGGGCACAACAGCATTCCCCACCACACCACCCAGTGCCCCCATCCTGGTCTACCTACACCAAATAAATACTGGTAAAGTGCCCCCACTAAAGCGGTGCTCTAGGCGGCCGCTTAGTTGGCCTATGCCTAAGGCCGGCTATGACTGTAGTCATGTAGTCCAATGTGATAGGCATCACAAGGTGGGAGCAGATTGTATGAGGAACACACAAATATGATTGATTCACCGGACAGGCCACTGATTCTGTACAGTCGAACGCCATGCCGTCGCCTAATAGGCAGCCATTCCCAATACTGTATTCATGTAGTCCGATGTATTAGGCATCACAAGGTGGGAGCACATTGTATGAGGTACACACAAATATGAATGAATCACTGGATAGGCCACTGATTCTGTACAGTCGAACGCAATGCCGTCGCCTAATGAGCAACCAATCCCAATACTGTAGTCATGTAGTCCGATATAATAGGCATCACAAGGTAATATTGTGGTCCTCGCTCCCACTCAGGGGTGTAAGTGACAGATGCAAGCACCAATGTCGGTGCATTTGCAAGTGTGGGAGTGAGTGGGTGTAAGCATGTTTGGCTACCAGTATGTGAGTATTGCACTCGTAAAGCAATGCAGAGGCTAACTGAGTGTAAGAGGCTGTAACCAGAGGTCAACAGTGCTTAACACCGTGCAAACCCATGCATAGCCACTCCCAACTGCTTTAATGTGCCTTACTCCCTCCGTATCCAATGGGCTTGTTCTGCCCTGCAACCAAATAAACATCCTTTGCAAGGGTCGGAACCAGGACCCTATGCACACAGCTAATGTGTATTATCAATACGCCATGGCAGATATGCAGACAATGGACAGTACCACAAAGATATCATACAGCACAGTCATTCAACAGTATAGGAATGTACCCCATCATGTAGATGTATATGTGAGTGTTTATGTCCAGCATATAGGTACATACATATATAGAGATGTATTAGGAACATACCATGTGGCAACAAAGCATTACAAATGAATGTAATGGGAAACACCAGCGACGCCTGTATTATGTAGTGGTGTTGCTCTATTTGATCACAAGACACCCTCAGACAGACATGTGTCGTCATACACGCATATAGTTGTACATTGGCTGTATACATCACTCTGTGCATGTAATGTACATTAACACAACAGTACCTGTCCAATCTTTATGTGTGAACAGTACTCTCGCAAGGTGCTGTGTGCAACATCATCATCATGATAAAGGTAGATGGGGTAACCATAGATGGACTGGTAGTGCTGTGTGTACAATGGGGACGTCCTCATCATGTGTACCTAGACCATGTAGGAGTGATGTGCATACCAGGATCATGCACCCGAGGGACAGGGTTGAGCATAACAGGAGTATGATGTGATGCATATTACAAGGGTTTCATGTGTCCAGTGGGCACGTGTGTGTTATGGACAGCTATGTATAGGGCAGATGTTGTCCTAGGAGCTGATTGGCCTTACGTGTCCGTAGGTGAGGGTCAGATGTTGTGGAAGGAGTGTAGGTATGGCTGTGGAGGATAGGTTGGGTCACAGAAAAGACAGCATACAGGGTTGGTATATGACACATGTGGGGGGGATACACCCTTGAAGGGGATGGGTCTTCAGCATTCAAAAGTCCATGGGAACAGTGGGACGGAGGTCCCCAGCCATGGGCAACTGCGACTGCACCTACACAGATGCAAAGGAGGCAGTGCTGGGGGCTGTCCAGGAGGGGCAGCATCACCCTTTAAATGTGATAATCTGCCTTGAACTGGTGTATCTGGCTTCTTAACCCCTTAGGGAGCCACCAACGCAACATGTCTGGGACTGCACAACATCAGATATGTACCTGTCTGGTCCTGCTCCCAGGGGGGGGGCATGCTCCATCCTCAGTGGTGGTACCACCAGAAGGTGGTGCAGAGCAAACAAAGGTTGATGTCTATGGCTGGGCCCCACATGTGCTAGTGCCTGGTGCCATGGTCAGCTGAAGTGGGACAGGAGGTTCTGTGGGGACCTCCCAACCCATTCAGCCTATGGTGTTGCATTTTAAACCCACATATGGCTTAGTGATAGACAACAGCATACAGGATTACCTACGACAGTATGCATAGATATCACCAGCAACCCAACACAACAGATGGTATACATTTGCAGAGGGAGCACAACACATGCATATATACTGTATGCCAACTGTACAATGTGTAGTAGATGTGTGACCGCAGCCATGAACAGTTGCCTATCATTGGCTTGTCACTGGGAATCCCACACAGTGTCTGTCATACCACTGTCTCATGTGACACACGTCCAGTCAGGGATGAAATGGCAGTAACACATCCATATAATCATGAACTGTCCGCAATCCTCACACCATGCTTCTGCTGTGCACAGATGTGTGTTCAGTGTGTAACACAGGAAACAAATGGTTGCATACACTGACCAGTTCATAGATGGCCCTACAGATGGGGGTCCCTCATGAACAGAGTACTGTCATGTCTGTATTGTAACATGCAGAATAGCCATTACCACACACATGTTAAACAGGCAGTAGTTTCAATGCAGCATAGCTACACTTACATGCTGTAGTCATGTGTGGCACATCACCCTCCTGCCTTTAGGCTATTTCCCACTGTGAAAAATGATTGAGGTACATCCAGATATCAGCTGTTATGCCGTGTCAGAACATCACATCCAAGTACCACTCACAGTGATTGTCATGGCCAGATAACAACATGTTTCCCTAGATAGTATACTGTGTTTATCATGTGGATGGCTATGGGAACAAGATCACAGCTGTACCACATGAAATCAGCTAGAGGAGGACTGCAATAGGTGCAGAGTCCATGACCTGACCACTTCCATCACTTACAATACACATGCTGCTGCTGTGCAGGTGTACACCTTCACATCCACCAGAGAGTGTGTGGGTGGGACAGGCAATGTACACCAGGGAAGGGCTTGGAGACTTAACCATAAGCATCATCTGCCACACACCAAATAGTAGAGGGGTCAAACCCCTGACTACTCATTACTATTACATGTCAATGACATTACTACATGTGCCACAAAGGTGACATCTTGCTGTGGTGTAAGAACATGTGTGTAGGTGAGTGACATCTGCAACAGATATAGCAGACATACATTAGGTGTGGCACACATGTCTGTCCACGTGAATGGATGCCATTGTCACCACAACTACATTCTCTAATGGACACACATTGACACCTTTGCCAGGGCCACAAATACACAACATAACTACTTAGATTGCCACACTTCAGTAAGGCACAGGACCACATGCACCACATGGGGATATCTGGAGGTTCTATGGGCTAGGGCATGTGAAAGTGCTTGACAACTGTTGGTATGTCAATGAGGTTTATACTGGCAGTGACTGTGTTTGGGAGCATCACAACCCACACGCAGACACATGGTGCCAGTACTGGCATGCAGGTATGCATTGCTCCATGGGTGTGCAGTGTTTGGCTGTGCAAGATGGCTATACATAGCTGGGTGAGGGGTAATCCTTGGCTTCGCTTCACCCAACAATGGTATGTAGTGCAGGGGTGTAGTGTCTGCGATGTCCCACGCAGATGGGTACTGCATTATCTGGCCTGACATCGTGGTTACTAATGTGTAGGGCCATAGCTTTCCAATGCATGCCATGTCTGTGTTTGATAGTCCCTCACATGGACATTGCCTGGGATGTGCATGTCCCACAATACTGTACAGTGACATGTACAGGTGTATCTGGTTTGGCAGACACATGTTGTGTACACAGTCTGTTATACCCCGATATGCCAATACTGGCCTGGTGTGGCGAAACCTGCTTATAGTGAGCAAGTCAGCCCTGCACCTGCATGGATAGTATGATACAGGTATTCCGTGGTGTCAGTGGCATGGGTCCATACAGGGCACATGTGTACAGCATTGTCTGGCCTTTGTGGATCACATTTGATGGCACCACATATGTTGCAGGCATTCAGTGTGGAACATAGTGAAGGCACAATGTCCGTATATATGTGCCTATTGTACTGCTGTACAGGATGCCATGTCCTCTGCAGGCCACTGCATTCCCACCATACCTACTATCTGGCTTCAATGTGCATGGTACTAGCAACATAGTGGGATACCCTAGGCAAGTTTGTTTGTGCATGGCACATGGGTGCGGGACATATGCCACCAGGCCTTTTGCCAAATGTATGGGTATGGCTTGCCAACCCAGTCCTTTGGCTGACTGACAGTTGTACTCCTCATGAGGTGGCCAATGTGTCATAAGACGGATACCATATAGGAAAACTACGAAACCCGCTCACAAACATGTCCAATGGTAAGACAATCACAGCCACCTTTACACAGGCTCTGACAGACAAACACACACTTGCCATGTCCTATATACAACCCCCTACTGCATCACACTGCAGCAATATGCATTTAGGGCACATGCTATGGCGAATACTACAAAGCACTGTACTTGTCTCACGCAGGCAGACACACACACAAACACACACACACAAACACACTTGGCATGTCTGGGATTAGAACACCGACCTAACTACTTTACTACACTACAGCATTATGCAGTTACAGAACGCGCTACCAAGATTACTGTAACACAGCACTCCCAGAGGTGTATTTGTAGATGGGTGACATCATCATCCCTGCCAAAGGTGGGTATAAGAAATGTATGGAGCGTGAGCAGTCTAAAAGCATTACTCAGTCCTCAGGCAAACGGGGAGACACACACACGCGGCAAGTGTAGAACTAGAACACTGACCTAACTACTTGATTACACTACAGCATTACGCAGTTACAGAACACACTACTGAGATTACTGGGACACAGCACTCCCAGAGGTGTATTTGTAGATGGGTGACATCATCATCCTTGCCAAAGGTGGGTATAAGTAATGTATGGAGTGTGGTGGTCTAAAAGCATTACTTAGTCCTCAGGCAAAAGGGGACACACACACGTGTGGGACTAGAACACCGACCTAACTACTTTATTACACTACAGTATTACACAGTTACAGAACTCGCTACCAAGATTACTGGGACACAGTGCTCCCAGAGGTGTATTTGTAGATGGGTGACATCACCAGCCTTGCCAAAGGTGGGTATGAGAAATGTATGGAGTGTGAACAATCTAAAAGCATTACTCAGTCCTCAGGCAAATGGGGACACACACACCTGGCAAGTGTGGGACTAGAACACCGACTTAACGACTTTATTACACTACAGCATTACCCAGTTACAGAACGCGCTGCTGAGATTACTGGGACCCAGCACTCACAGAGGTGTATTTGTAGATGGGTGACATCATCATCCTTTCCAACGGTGGGTATAAGAAATGTATGGGGTGTGAGCAGTCTAAAAGCATTATTCAGTCCTCAGGCAAAGGGGACACACACATGGCAAGTGTGGGACTAGAACACCCACCTAACTACTTTATTACACTACAGCATTATGCAGTTACAGAACCCGCTACTGAGATTACTGGGACATAGCACTCCCAGAGGTTTATTTGTAGGTGGGTGTCATCATTTGCCCTGCCAAAGGTGGGTTTACGAATTGTATGGAGTGTGAGCAGTCTAAAAGCAATTTACAGTCCTCTGGCAAATGGGGACAGACATACACACGCACGCCAGTGGTGGGAACGGAACACCTTCCTATTTACATATTACTATTACAATACTACATACTTACAAGTCACGCCACACAGACTACACATTTCAAGGCTGTCATTATGACCTTCTATGAATGCAGACATCAACAGGGATGCTGGCAGTTAAGATGTACATACCTGTGAACCTGTGTGTTTAAAGTAGGAATCCATCCTGACCTGGAGTATGCCCATCTGTGGAATGGATGACTATTACCACTATACAGGGTTATAATGGCCATGCCCATAAACAGAGGCACATAACCAACACAAGGTGTCACTGGGCATGCTCACACAGTAGCACAGGGCTGTCTGGAATGCACTATGTGTCCATCTACACAAGGATATATTGGGCATGCTCATACACTTAATAGCACAAGGGGCATGCTCACACACTTAGTAGCACAGGGCTGTTCGGAATGCACTATGTGTCCATCTACACAAAGATATACTGGGCATGCTCATACACTTAGTAGCACAGGGGGCATGCTCACACACTTAGTAGCACAGGGTTGTTCGGAATTCACTATGTGTCCATCTACACAAGGATATACTGGGCATGCTCATACACTTAGTAGCACAGGGGGCATGCTCACACACATAGTAGCACAGGGCTGTTCGTAATGCACTACTATGTGTCCATCTACACAAGGACATACTGGGCATACTCATACACTTAGTAAACATGGAAGGCCACAGTGGCCATGCTATTACAGGTAGACATAAAGAACACATTGTAATGGGCTCTGGTGTTAGTAGTTGTCATTGTTAGTAGGAACGCTGCTCTACATATAATTAACACCAGTCTTTTGCACAACATCTGCTGTCATTCTGGGATGACATGGCTGACAGCAGACAGGCCTTTGACACATATCACATGCATCCATGATTCAAGGGAGTGGGGATAATACCCAAGTCACATCCGCCCACACAGTGCCATTCCAAGGCAAATTTCCTAAACACAGGATAACTCCCTGACACTTACAGGACAACTGCATTGTTTTCCTGTGCTAACCAGTGCTAGATGTGTAGCATCCATAATCACAGCTGGTCACTGTAGATCCAACAATGGGGAGTACTGACATCTGTGCAGTGAGGAACACCTGGCTGATGGCTGATGGCTCTGTAGTGCACAATAGCACTACCACCATATACCTCAGAACCTAGCACTACCACCATATACCTCAGAGCCAGACATGTAAGCCATAACACAGGTATGGACCACTCCAGGTGGTGTCCCCACATACATAAAGGCCACTCACATGTACTGACCGGTACCACCATGAAAGGCATCACAGATGAGTCATGTGCAGGACACAGTTTCACATGCTGCATTCTAGGATGTAAACCTCAGACACCACCATGCCTTCGGACCATCAACACGCATCCATACTTGTTGTGGGACATATAGGTGTACACCACCATGTGACCCTTGACCTGTGTACTGCATCAAGCTCTACATCAACTGTAGAGAGTACCCATGTACTGACACAGTTGCATCATGTGTTATGCAATGCAATGATACCACTGTCTGTAACCAGGTCAGCTGTAC
Source organism: Protopterus annectens (assembly GCF_019279795.1). Classification (NCBI taxonomy): domain Eukaryota; kingdom Metazoa; phylum Chordata; order Ceratodontiformes; family Protopteridae; genus Protopterus; species Protopterus annectens. The sequence continues at coordinate 774,215,552 of NC_056728.1, read as the reverse complement.
ACATACCAGGGGCCCTCGGTACATTCCACCATTAGCAGATGACTGTTGTTGTACACCAGTACACACCCTCATGTATGGATATGACATACATGTACCTGCCCTGGGTATGTACATGCCACACACACACACACACACACACACACACACACACACACACACACACACACACACACACACACACACACACACAAAACATGCATGTAAATAGCATAGCTGTTGTTGTCCTTTGTGCAAACAGGTGGCTACAGCCATTACACACATGCACATGGAATGTAGGTCCATGGCTGCTTAATGCTAACAGTACATAAGGTGTGATATCAATGCTGACAGAGGTAACATTCCCTCTGTACCGGTCACCCATTACTCCCATCATATCATACAACAGTCCATGTGTCATGTATGTCATTACACATGTCCACCAATTGCAATGCCTACAAACATGCCCAAATGTCAGGATTGTAGGACCTACACACCTGTACATGTAGTGTTGTGCATTCAGATAACATGTGTGTGCAGTTGCTGATGTATGCAGGTGACGTGTATCCTAGTACATCATGCAGTTGCAGTGCAGCCTCAACATTGCCAACTGTATATGGTGATATGCTGAATGTATGGAAATATACACCTCAGGTATGGACAGATGTGTGGAAATAACTAAGTGGCGGGGCATTTTTGCAGATGGATGTTTGCTGTGGACAGCTCACAGGTGTGTCACTAGTGGTCCTACAATAACCTGTGTAACTGGTAAGTAATGGTTTTGTTAATTGAAGGACATAACACACAGCTTAGACAGCAGTCAGGGTGACAGCGAAGGTAGATCACTTGACACCTGTTAATAGTTAAGACGTCCCATGTGCATATATCAGCACTGTTGCCACAGGAAGCATCAGTACAGTTTTTAATGTGTGCAATACTGCTGTACATTTGTCATACATATCATGAGCTAGGCAGGTCTGAGATTCACAGTACTGGCATGTGTGGTTGCATGCGTGTCCATATATGCCACGTATGGTGCTGAATGCATCTCAATTGTTACTCAGTCTCTTGTATACTAGTGTAGACAACTGTACAGACTGCAATGTAGAAAGCAGGACATAGGCAGAGGCGTGAATCTCACACATGTGAGGTATCTGTATATGCGTGTCATAGGTGTATTCAATACTGAATGCCACAGTGTGTGTGTATGTAGGGCTGTCTAGTCCCTGGGGTGAGAATTTATGTTACCATAATGAACTGATAAGAACCCTCCCCCCATCCAGGCAATGCATTCTGCTATCCGTGTTGATTTCCCCGATCTTAGGCCATACTGACTACCTGTACATGTGTATTCTCTGTGGCATGTCATGTAGGTGCACAGTACTGTAATGATGATTTGCACATAGGCAGGGGTCCTCACCTCACCAGTAGCAACTTTGTGTGAGTGTGTGTTACTGTGTCAGTGAATCTGTGTGCGCATGGGTGTGTTACTGTGTCACTGAATACATGTGTGTTAATACCTGAGTGTGTGGGTGCAGTTGTATGTTGGCATCCTGTCATGGGAATGTGTATTACTGATTCCCAATGAGGCATCACACTTCCCACTGGCCTCTATCCTTGTAATTAGCTAGACCACTCTCTTACCTCACCACTCCATGTAACTGTACCTGTGATGTCACCCTTTATGGAAGTCACGTCTGTAGCCACAGTAGCTTAATACACAGCTATCATGCTCTTGGATCGGTAGACGTGTTTGTAATGTGGGACATTCTCACTGGTATGTGGCAGCTTCACAGTGCATGCTGGTATATTCATACATACCTGTGAGTAGTCCACATTGACATATGGGACACTAACTGCAAACACTGACATCCACCGGCATGGGCAATTAGACCTGAAGGAGGACAGCAGAACATCATGATCTACATTCAGTTACTGTTGTTACATAAGTCACATACTGTTACAGTACGAAATGCATTGTACACCTGTAGTACATGGTATTTCTTCTGCCTGTCGACAGTACTCAACAATTGTAAACTACACTTACATTCCTAGTCTGTTCACCCTGTGCATCAGACCATATGAGCATGTCCCTGCACCAATGGTGTGGATGTCAGGGATGTGGCACAGGCATCATCATATGCACAGGGTGATAATGTTTGCCAGAGGCCTAGGCTGCATCATTGGATACATCATGTGTGTGGGTTAGGGCCTTTGATCTACTTGGTCATGTGTGGATGTTATGCACGTGCGTGTTACAGTGCCCTACATATGTTTCCAGTGTGTGCGTGCATGTATGCACACAGTTCTGCCATGTGTCTGGCCTACACAGGGGTATTATTGACAGCTGCAGACTTTACAGGCGAGGTTTTACAGTTCATGTTGTCCAGCCACAGACATGTGACCTGTGCCTGCCAGGGGCTGCACGGGCGCTACCAGGCAGATGTGCAGATTGGGTACTGTCTGATGTCACTTGTCCACTGGAACCATGTCCCTGTTGGGACTGTCCTGGGCCATGTGCATGTGGCCTGCTGTGTTGTGGTGTGGACAGCACTGCACCAGATGCACTGCTGCTGCTACTGCCACTATGGGAGCGGACATGTGAGGTAGCTCGTACACGTAGACCTGAAACAGATGATGTAGCAGGCCTACGTCCATGTGCCCGATGCCTCACTCCTACCAGATGTTCCAACACAGACAGCTCATGCTCGCGGATTGTCATGCCACGGTCAAGGACTCCAACCATGTCATCCAACTGTCTATCCAAAGCTTCAGCAATCTGCTGTTGAGCATTTGCCATTGCCTGGATGTTGTTGTTTAAAGAATGGACAGCAGCCCTCTAAAGCCTCTGATATTCTCTGTTGTGCCATTCAGCATGTGCCTGTGCCTCCATTACAGCCTGAAACATGTGTCTGATGACACCAGCTGCTGCGCTCTGTCTTGCAGGAGCATGTTGGCCAGAGGTCCTCCTATGAGCAACACTGGCCACGTGCCTGTGTGGGGCACCACCAGTCAGTTTACTGACACCATGGTGTGCAGGCACACCTTCCATAGCCCCCACACTTTCCTGTTCCAAGCTACCACATGCCAACTGTCCTTCCTCTATGGCCACTGGTGATGGGGTATGTGCAGGCATGGGATCTGTGTGCTAGGATGAGGGAGATATAGCTGGAATGGCAACCAATGGCACAGTTTCAGCCCCTGACAACGCTGCTTGTGACTCAATCATGCATTCATCATCACTGCTAGAGCTGTGGGGACACTAACATCAGATGTACCGCAGGAGGGCGATGCACCTACATCACTTGTGAGGGCAGACAAGAACTGTACATTACATTCTATACAGTAGACAAACATACAGATACATACACATGTGATATGACAGAAGGCATGCAACATGCATGTGATACGGCAGACGGCATGCAGCGCAGACAATAATAGTGGTAGTTATCATACAACCCTGGTTTGCACACAACAGCATGCATGTGTCATAGCAGACGGCATGCAAATTACACAATCATAGTAGCAGTTGGCATACATCCCTGTGTTACTTCATGTAGACCAGCACAGGTTAACAGTACACGTGCCTGATGTGTGGCATATGACCTTGACAATCACATGTAGTATGACATGTGATCTGCTGACGTGTGCAATGACATGCATACACGTGTAACATAATGGTGTCCTGTCAAATATACAGTGGGGCAATGGTGTCCCAATGCAGTGTTATCTGTCCACCCTACAGATATACTGCACATTTAGCTGATGTGCATGGCCATTGCAGGGAATCATGAGGTGTCTCTATTGCTATACAGTGTGAGTTACAGATACAGTTCATAGCCATGACTGTGTTCAGATACAATACATATATACTGTGGAATGTGACCCACATCACTGAGGTGTATACACACTAAATCATGATGTGGAAGTTGTGACACAGGTCACTCATGGGTATACGGATGACACCCCTGCACATCTGCAATCATATTGCTGCTGCCTGGCAACTATGGCCAGACATGGCAATCACGTTGGTACACCATGTCCCGCATGACATCTGTGTACCACATATGCACACACACCCACACATGAGGAGCGAGTATGACATTGATGTCCGACACCAGCAAGGGGAATGTACTGTATCTGTGGGCTGATGTGGATATTGTACAGGTGACTGCTGTCATGTCGTGACACCCTCAAGATGTTCAACACATCTTATGTGGTGGATTGATGTTACGCCTACACAAGATGTGTACAGGCCTGTAGGATGTCTAGTGTTTCACATCTACAATATAACCATTACACAAAGGCCATAGTTGGACCATGTGTAGCCATTGTACGACAGGCTGTACCTTCAAGCACATCACTTCTACTGTGTGTGTTGCTCCATGTTTCTGGCCATCCTCCATGGCCATGTGTGTACATGTGTTGGCCATATTATTGTGATGGGCATCTATTTCACATGTCTGTGTTGTCCCATACAGCATACAACCATAGATGTCATATGCTCCATTGATGACAGGGTTATGCAGACAAAGGGTGGTATGTGGAATATGTTTTCAGGTTAGGTAGGCAGTATTGCAGCCAGGCCACTAGATGTCATAGACATGTCAAGATAGCACATCACATTGTACATGTCAAGATAGCACATCACATTGTGTGACATTCATAGCAGGGCTATGATCCACACCAGTGAATCCTGTGGGCTGGCCATAATCCAGCCCACTGTGTAGTACTGTTTCTATTCCCCACATGTGTAGTTTTGATCTGTAGTACATGTCCCTACAGTGAACAGCACCTCCACCATTGTATGCACAGCTGTCCACACATCTGGCAATGACAGTTTGTGAGGATTCATGTCAGTGAGATGATTCACATAGTTTGCAAGTGTTGCACATGGGTAGGCATTGTGATGCATTGCAGGTCCGACCTGCATATTGTGACAGGACCATACATTATGTGTACATGTTATAAATGGCCACATGGCAGATAGATCTGTGCATTACAATTCCTGATAAATAATAACAGTCTCACCTGCAATGGGCTGCTGTGGCAGCGGAATGCCAGAGGTACCTAAATAGGAGTAACACAGCAGTATGAGCATTATCCATGCCTGTATAATGGCTACAGGGTGCAATGTGTATGTTAACACATACAAAAGTACATTAGACTATACTATGGTGTATGCACATGTGTGCATACACAGAGTAGCATACTATGGTATGCAGCATGTGTGTATACATGCCTTGCATATGATGTTACATTACATGTTGTACAGTGACACATGCAACTATATGGAATATAGTTGTTATAGGTCCAGTACTGACTTACCAGGCAACTCCAGGCTCAGTGGTTGAGAGACACCCACCTCCACAATATTGGCTAAGGCTTGTGGATGTGGTTCTGCAGGTGTCCCCAGGTTGGCCAGTAGCTCCTTGGTACATGTGAGTGAAGGCTGGGTTGGTGGCCCACCACCTGTTGCACTTTGTTCCCTGGTGATTGCATTTGCACGCAGTTTCACCCATCTAATGAGGTCTGTACAGTGTCTGTGCACCTGCTGGTATGTGCAGTTGTGGCCACCCACATCATTGACCTTCCTGCGAAGTTCCATCCACAGGGCATTCCGCTACTGTGCATCCTGTGGCACATGGCTGAACAGGATATCATGATTGTCAAGTAGGTATGGGATGAGGGCCTCATCCTCCAAGCAGGTAAAAGGGGGTAGCCTTGCACATGGCATACCTGGAAGACATAATGATGGAGACAGGTCACAGTAACTCACAGAGCTACAGCTGAACATACATGTGTATTGCATTTATTACGTTTAGATAGTTTTATTTGCAAACCTACATGACACTGATGTGTTTGTGTCACACACCTGTGACACTCAATGGTGAGTGGATATTATCACCATATATGTGTGTGTGTTACCTGATTACATTGCTCATACTCCATGTGAATGCTGTATTGATGTGGGCATGTCTGTTTGCCTGTACTGGTGTTCCTACCTATCAGCACATGGCTGGATGTGTCCACATTAATACAGTTGACCTTGATGCTGTGTATATGTCACATATAAAGACTTACACTGCCTTAACAGACATGACCCGTGACCCAGAACACTTGCTCACATAAGGTTTTACATGTATGTGTTCTGCCATATACTTCTACATGGCACTGTACAGCAATTCAACATCCTGCCATTTATCACTTGTGTTGCACATGTGATACACATGGGACACTGGCTAGCCAGATGATATTTGCAGGGATGGATATCAACTATAGCATGTACAGTCACAGTCAACTAGTGGGCTATATGCCATGGGCCATGTATGAATCTAGGATGAAAGGTTACCTGGCAGTAGCCGACAGGCGGGTCTGTAGGGACAGGTGGAGCAGTGCCACATTATTGATCTACAGGGTTAATGATACATTTACCATGCGGTCATCACACCACGTCTGAGAGGGGAGTGATGTGCAGCTTTGACAGACAGGAATGCATAGTATGGCAGGACTATGTAAAGTGTATGGGACAAGGATCTGTCCAGCATGTGGAAGGTGGATGTCCATGAAGTATGTGTTTGAGATCAGGACGTGTACGTGTAGCATGTCCAACATCACTGGGTTGGACATGGATTTATTCAGGGTATGCATCATGCTACATAGTGGAGATGGGGAATGGGAAGGCTAGTGTAGGCCATCTGCACATGGCCAATACCCCTTAAAGGAAATATGTGATCTGATATGGGTCATTTGAGTGTTGTTTATGGCTGGACAATGATCTCTAAATTCATGGATGGCACCCTGTCATTATTAGGGTTGCCACATATGACTACTTGACAGGTGTGGTGACGTAGCTATCACAGGAAAGAGAACTGCCCAGCTGCATCCCTTACACACAAGTGTCCATTATGTTGACCGCTGCCTAGGTGGTAGTTCAAGGGTACAGGGTTATTAACATAGGGGTGACAATGCAATATGTAGCTGTCAGATTGTGGCCATATGTCACACACACCTCAAACACAAAGCCTCTTCTGTATGTTGTCATCAACACTCCTGAGTTGGCTATTGCTCCTAGGTCATAGTCATTTGCATAGTTCAATAGGCAGATGCCTTCTGTTTGTCTGTGAGGTATGGACTACAATGCCAGCAGTCCCATTGCAAAACACTTCTGTGACACAGGAATGTACATCTAGTATACCGAGTGTAGGTGGAACACAGTATGGGTGATGATGTCCTATGACCTGCCAAGGTTATGATATGCAGTGTGACATCATCCTTACTATCATCTACATCTGTACTGCTTTCATCAATTATTTGATCAAGGTTCATGGCCTTCCAGACCAGACTCAGCAGGGTAGTAGTGCAGTACTTCACATTATCAGTGGTTTCTCCCCCTTTGTGGGTTGTGATACCTGTTGGCGTGCACCATTCAGTGTGTACACGGCCTGACATGAAGCTATGTTTTACATGATGTGTACGTGGAGAGCATCTTGTTTTGCCATATGTGAATGATACAACCTGTGATGTAGACAGGTCCCATGTAGCCTGAGTGCAACTTGCACCTGCATAGTTGTGGGTAGAGGGGCCCTGTGGTGTACATGGATATATGCTTGTGTACCTGTTGGGGGGGGGCATATGTTTATGTTATCCAAGACCCTATCTGGATTGCTTATTCATGCTCAGCACTTGTTCAGAACTTGTAAGCACTATGTAAGCTAATATTTACTATACCACTCAATCTTCCTCATTACCTAGAGGTAAACAGGTTTTGTACATACTTTCCTCACTTGCTTAGAGTAAAATAGCTCTTGTACTCACTTTCCGCACTTATCTAGGGGAAAGTAGTTCTATAGTCAGGCATGTCCAAGAGTCAACTGCCAGTGTTCTCACCTGTCTATCTGATGAATTTGAACATCTTGAGGCAATGTACACATTGCCTCATGTAAGCAGACAAGTCTCTTCACCTACCACCCAACACTACAACCTGTGAGAGATGCACTCATTTAGCCAAACTGGGGGTAAAGCTCTCTCCAACCAAGCCTGACCCTGACAGTCATGTGTATAAGGTAAACATTCGCACCACACCACACTCATCACATAGTCTCACTGAATCCACCCCACCGTTAACAGGGGAAACTACTCGTGTACCAACTCATTAGCTCAATGCTTTCTGGAATTCATAATCACCAATGCCCTGCATCAACATATCCACACACCCACCAGGGGCAACAATATCCTAGACCTAGGCATTACCAACATGAGTGACCGGTGCTCCACACATGAAATAAACTCCTCATTGGTCCGATCCGACCATGAGCTGAACACCATTGATATCCACATCCTGTCCCCTCCCCCCATTAAGGGAACCACAGTATAATATGTCTACAAAGCCAACTTTTTGCTTCTTAAGACAGACGTGGTGAATGTCATGACACCCATGCAGATGGACAGTACTGTTACAACTGCTGAATCCTACACAAATGCACTCTATAAGCATTTACACGAGTGCATGGATTGTGCTATCCCAAACAGAACCAAGACGCTATACTCCTAATTAAGGAAACCAATCTGGTGGTCCCATGCCATAAACAAACTGTACTACAGGAGGAAGACACTGTTGCAAACGAGACTACAATCCCATGCATGGAGGAGCTCCCTGGTCAGCATCAGTAAGAAGGTGAGATCCCTCACAAGATCCTCCAAAGCTAGCTATGAAAACAAAACTGCCACTAATTCCAACAACAGCCACAAAGCATTCTATAGCTATGTCACAGATCTCGATGTCAACAACCAGATCTGCTCTTAGTTACAGCACAAAGGCACGAACATTACAGAACCAACTGATATTGGCAACATCCTGACAGATAGGTTCAGTGCTACCTTTCCCCCTCCCTCTCAAAGCTGCACACTCTAAAGCCAATAGCACAGCATCCATGGGACCAGACAACACCCCAGGCTGCATTTTACATGGAATTCAGAACGTACTGGCTCCCCACCTCCCCACCTGTTCATTAATAGCCTCTCATTGGGCTTAGTGCCACCTGAATGGTGCACAGCAACAGTCTACCCACTCCACAAAGGTGGCACCACAATGGACCATGGGACCTATTGCCCTATAGGCCTGACTAGCTTGGTCTGCAAGGCTATGGAGCACATCATGGATCTCAGTCACAGAGACATTGGGTACCTCCAAACCTTTGACCCCTCCCAGTTTGGCATTGTTAAGGGCAGACCATGCCTCCTAAACCTGGTGGACTTCTTAGAGACAGTTACCAAGGCATTAGATGAGGGTAAGGAGTTCCACACAACCTACCTAGATCTTTCATAGGCTTTCAACACCATTGCTCCTTCTGGTATTATCAACATACCCATCTGTCCGAACATTATCCCCTACGTCATGTGATGGTTTGCAAAGTGGCTCACGGACAGAACCTACACAGTGGGAGTTGCATACCCTAGATCCAACTGTATACCAGTTACAAGTGGCGTCCTCCAGGGCTCAGTCCTAGGACCCCTCATGTTCAGTATATAATTCTCTGATGTACAGACAAGCACAGGAGGCCTTTGGCTGAAAATGTTTGCAGACAACTGCAAACTAGGGGGACATAATTGTTTCCCCAGCTGTTACAGACACCCTCTGGAAGGGTCGCACTGAGACAGATACCTGGTGTCAATATCATGGCATTTAGCTGAATGCCTAAAAGTGCATAGTCATCCCCTTTGGATATAACTAATTACCCGTGGACTACCACATAGGTGCTAGTCCCCTACATACAGAAAAGGTAATAAGAGATCCGGGAATCCCAGTAGATAGCAATCTCTCCTTCGATACCCATAATGACAAGGTGGTTAGAATATCCTTCTACATGGCCCCCCCTAATCTCTAATGGGTTCACATCCAGATCAAAGGAGGCCATTGCGACTCTCTACTCATGACTTATTAAACCCATTAAAGGATACAATACCCCATTTGGGATATACCTTGCAAGGCAACTGAAACAGTTTGGAAGACCACAACAGTACCACACCAAGAGGATTACTGACCTCAAACAGATGACCTATACAGCCCAACCTAAGAAACTCCAGCTGTACTCCATTGCATACTGCATACTCACAGGTGATCTCTGCTTGACATACAAGGCCCATGTCCAACCCAGTATTGCTGGATATACTCCACCTAAACAGAGGCCCCTGAGAGCTACATGCTCTAGGGATATATACCTAACCACAACGATGACTAGGACATGCTGGATGGATAGATTCCTGACCTGGACACTCCCCATGCTTTGGAACATGATTCCAATGTACATCAGGCAAGGCCCCTCACTAGCACTCTTCAAGGGAAACCTTGACGTGTGGATGGGAGACAGACATGTACCCTGGGGATCACTGCAGTGGCTCTGCTGGACAGAGGCACAGGGAATTAATGGCTCTGCCATTCAGAGGCACAGGGACCTAACCTATGGGGGTGGCGAAAGCCAACACACTCTAGCTAGGCTTATAAATACCCTTGGTAAGACAGCCTAGTACCTACCTTTGCACTTATTACATGTCCTATGTGCATGGATAGTTAACTAGTGCTTCCATTTTACTTTGCTATCATGCTGATAAACTGTCGGGTGACTAAAAGACATATGTATCCTGTTACTGTGTATTGTAAATGCCAATAGACATAACTAATGTTTGCCTAACATAACAGTAATGCTATGTAACTTGTAATACATATCTGCCTACAATACTGTACATTACACCATTATTGGCACAATATCCCACAATGCAAATCATAACTGCACAGTGGGCCAACCTTTGACATGTTATTTTCAGTAATACACCCATATATATGGCTACTGTTACAATATATCAACATATACTATCCCCTGTTATAACACATACTTGTTGGACCAGCCCTGCCACTGACAGCGGCTGGTGAGGAATATTTCTGTTCAAAGCCCTTATATAGCATTCTTTGTGGTGTATGCGGTGTTTGCCTTGTGACCTACAGCAGTACACACAAATACTACAAGCGTTACTATGCTCAACAATACATCACTACAAGATAACTGTTTCCACTATATGGATTGCGTGCACTTTAAATACTACAGAAAAGGTACTAAATACACAGACATACTGACTGTTCTACATACCTTATTAGTAACCCGAGGTGTCGTTAACCGTTGATTCAATCCTTTTCAGTTTGTGTTTCAGTCTTCTTTGTAACGTTCTGCTGGTATATACGGATGGTTTGAATGTGTGAGAACCCATCTTTTTCTAGTTAAATATTGGTAACATGGTATCCTGACCATCAGTTGGTGTTCCAAAGTAGTTAATTAGATGCACATCAGCTGTGCAGCTACTCCATTAGCCGATACCATGGCAACAGTGGTGTATAACTGAGTACTCCTTTTGGGCATTGTCCGTTTGCCTTACTTTCGAGGAAGATGGCCTGGATGTGTTGTTTGTGATGTATTTCAACAACTATATGGAGACAGACAGAGATATATTAGCTTCATGACTCCCATGGATTGTGTGCAATGGCTAGACAATTTTGTTCTACATGTGAGTACAGCTGTTATATTTCAGAACATTGCTACTTATGCAGGGTTTGTTTGTACCTGATACTTCTGCAGATGTTTAAGTCTGGCAAGGATGTTTGGGCAGCTCAAGGCTGTATGGCTATGCATGAACTGTTATGTGGTTTACAGTGTGCTCACAAGACATCCTTGATTTGGTGTACAAGTGTAGCATACTGTGCTGTTACTCAGTAATTGCTAACACATCCCGGTGTACACACAACCCTCTGAAACGGGATTAGTGCAAACAAACCCTGTAACATCAGCAGCTGTTCCATTGTATAACAGCAACTATTTCACATAGGGCCATATTACTGTGTCTCTGACAAGGTATGTGAAGGCTTCTGCAGATGTCGTACAGTGAGTGAATGATTTGTGATGTTATTACAGTTTCTACTGTAATTTGTTTGGGTGTGAGGGTGATGTTGGTGGGTGTGCATAGCAGATGCAGGTGTGTAGAAACAGCTTTTATACATAATCGATATGTGCGTGAGGGCTCCTTCCCTATTTGAACACCTATCCTTTTGTGGACTAATACCATGGTAATTGCAGGCTGATTCATTAAGGCACTGTTATGTGGTTCTTGTATAGCATGCAGGTGATGTTAGTCCTTGAATCTCTTCGGAAATATATCAGAATGCAATAAAGTGTTGCTACATGAAAGCTGTGTATTTTTGTGATAGGTATTTGCAGTCATTGTAGTTGTGTTGGTGACTGACCCTCTTTGGCTAGGGTTGCCACCTTTTCATATGGCCATAGAGGGACATTTTCGGTACACACATCAGAATTTACAGGCCGACACAAACCTACAGTCAGTACAAGGGATAGAACTTTCCTTTCATGCCTAAATATAAGCTTATTCTTGCAGCAGTTTAGTTGCTTATCCTGTTTCTTGTAACATGTAGGTATTTTAGATACAGAAAGAACTATTGTATGCAACTATTACATTGCATATGAGATATAATTATGTCCTACAATCCCAGGACATTTGCCACATTTAATATATTTGGTCAGGACACAACCGCCCAAAGAGGAACTGTCCCTAGCAAAGTGGGATAGGTGGTAACACTATCATTGGCTCATGTCCATAGCACATATTTGTAATAGTGTATAGGCATATACTCTCCATATCCTTTGTTCATAAAGGTTGGTCATGGTGGAATGTGTGATTGCTATGGTTCATGTTATACACATATATGAAGACTTTAACCCCTGTATATGGGATACCTACGGAATCCCGAAACCACACAGTTCAGACGCACACAGTACCGGGCCCAGACTCTCATACCCCACATTACCGACAGCGACAGTTACTCTGGAAAGTAACACAAACATGGTACACACACACACGCACTGCTACCCACCACATCCAAACAAACCATCCTACACTATGTATGAGCAGGTGGGCAAGCCCCCCTACACCCCCCATGTAGGTGTCTGCGCCCACCACACCCCCCCACTTTAATATTCTACCTCCTAGATTAAGCAAACAGACGCACAAACCTAACCCACACCCACATATTACAGTCCCCCAAGAAGACACACCACACCCAGAACACACACTTACACACACTACAGCCTTAAGAAACACACTTACACACAGTAACCTACCTCAACCGCAACACCAGAGGACTGACTAACTGTCCCTTAACATCGTGATTTTACACCTCACGCATCTGGTGTTTCAGTACTGTGTTTTTTTGGACCTTAAGCCTTGGGATTACGCACGTCGGTATGTAAAGCAGTCGGTATGTGGTAGGCATCCCATTTATATGTACCTCCATGGTTATGTAGATGTTGTTCACTTATCTATATATCTACATATATATGTTTATCCCCATATATCGACATATATCTCTCTCTTTCTCTTTCTCTCTCTCTCTCTCTATATATATATATATATATATATATATATATATATATATATATATATATATATATATATATATATATATATATATATATATATATATATATATATATATATATATATATATATATATATATATATATATATAAAACATACACCTTTCATTTGGTACATGCCGGTATGTCCTATTTCAACACATTCCTACCTTTTGTGTTTTATCCTGTCAGTATACATGACTGCCATTGGTATGTCTCAGGTAGCTTAGTGGTATGTTATTGTGAAGATTGTGTACATGGTTGCGTGTTCTAATCCTGGCAGTGATATCTTATGTCTCAGACCAAGCACTGGTAGTGCAAGGGTGATTAGCGCACATTTCAGCAGTTGTGTGTTCCACATGTTTATTATTCTGTGGAGAACTACCTATATATGCAAGCTGTGTTTAAGGTGTACTATGTAACATGTAAACATCTGAGAAGATTCCTGTCAGGGATACTCCCCATTATTTGCAACTACATCCCTGATTGCATTATACAAAACCCCTCACTAACACTCAGGGAATCCTTGCAGAGTGGGTGGGGAACAGTGGATACACCCCCAGGGATCGCACAATTGCCTCTGCTCCACAGAGGGACAGTTAGTTAATCGATGGGGTGGTGACAGCAGACACCTTTTGCCTATGCTTATGAGTGGCCTCAGCAGCTGGGCATGTACCTACCTATGCTCCTATGAACCTCTACATACAGTATGGACACATGCTGATAGCTTAATTTACTGTTCAGGTATTGACTTACCTTGTGCTAATGGCGGTTGTGTGTACAGTAGTTGAGGGCTACCTATGTAGGATGCACACAGTAGACCACCTATACATGACAATTTACAGGTGTGTGTGTGTCATCCATGTTTGCTGTGTGTGCAGGTGGAGAAGGGTGTCAGTCCATAAGTGCCTACACTGTCAGTGTGTGTGCTATACGTTCCCTCTTTGCCAAGGCATGGGCATACTGGGCATGCCTCCATCTGCCTACTAGGGCTAGCACAGGGTGTTCATGGTCTGTGTCCCTCTGTGCCTGTGGGTCCCTTGGCAATGGTGGTAGGCTGTGAGGGCCTTCACCATTCTGTCCCTGCTGCAGCTGTTTCCACAGGATCATATTGTGTAGCATGGCACATACTATGAAGATGTGGGCACACGTGCCTGGAGAGTACTGCAAGGCTCCACCAGATATTTCCAAACAACAGAACTGTGATTTCAGCATCCCAAACACGCGCTCTATGATGATTCTGGTTTCTGCGTGTGCCTCATTTTGGGGTTCTTGCGTGGTTGTGTGTGCATTTCTGATGGGAGTCATCATCCAAAGTTCCAGTACATAGCCAGCATCCCCCACAAGATGGCCATATGGGATGTCCCCCCTGACAAATACCTGATACATCTGTGAGGCATGCCAGATGTGGGAGCTGTGATAGCTTCCAGGGCTGCCAGCACACACATCCATGATAATGCCCTGGCCATTGCACACAACCTGGCAGTTGATGGAGTGGTATCCCTTGTGGTTTATGTAGCACCTACCCTGCTCACTGGGTTGTGACTTGATGTGTATGTGCGTGCAGTCTGTTGCACCCAGTACCTTTGGGTAGTCTGCCACATGGTGGAAGAGACACATATTGCTGGCCAACTCCTCCTGCATTCGGGGGGAATTATATGTGCTCATTGGCATGTGGTAACATGGCATCCAGGAACTGGTGGAGTACCCTGGATGCTGATGCTTGTGAGATCCCCATGATATCCCCAGTTGGCCTTTGGAAGGTACCTGTGGTTAGTATTCTCAAGCTTACACATACCTTTGTGTCCACTGGGATGGGTTCCCCTCTGTTACTTCTGGCTCTGAGGTGTGGCCGGCACAGCTCAACAAGTCACTGTATGATGTCCCTGTCTACCCTGTAATGCTCTACTTCTCCAGATCATGTAGCCCCTGGTAGGTTACCCTTGGTCTGAACACTCTTCCCCTCCTCTGGTGCCTGAGATAGTTGTCAGCATCATCCTCCACACCACCGTCAGTCTCCAATACATGCTGGTGAATCAAAGCTATGGTGGCCCCTAACATGTACATATTAAAAGTTCCCTGTCTGTATACACCAATGGTGCAGAGTGTCTGGGAATACACAAGTGTGTGTGTGGGGCTTTCACACCTTATACTAGTGTGCAATGGATGATGCTGGTGTAATTGGCTGTGTTTGTGCTATTTGAGCTGCATGGTATCTTAATTATTGGTTTTACAGCAGGTACTGCTATTGTAGGGCCTTTGGTGTTGACTTATGCTTGGCTGCCGTGATTCATCTATTGCCCTTTACTTCAATTTTCAACCTGATTCCCCTCCCATTGTCAGGCGTGCATTCAGCTGCCGCCTTTCTTGTTTTGTACTTTCACAACCCAGGATTTTGTTGGGAAATGTGTTATGTAGCTGATCTACTGTAAGTTTGCTTTGTTCTGCTGTGACAGTTCTCTTTTCTTTGCTGTACGGCACCTCCACTTTCCTGTTCTGCAGGTAGCTGCTAGCAGCCTTGTTAGCTGTTGTCTATGGCCCACTGTGAGTTCCTAGGTGTTAATTACTCATTTGTACTCCAATTACCATGCTGCAGCATTTCCTTATTGTCTTCCTGTATCCTTCCTGTTTCAGCTGTGGTGTGTGCCGCACACAGCTGTTTACCGGGTTTCGAGCACATTTTCATCCACGTTCACATGAACATTCAGTTACCTTGTGTGCTCTCAGCTAAGCAAAGCTATGGCTACTTCAACACCCTTATCCTGCGGCTTTGCTTAGCAACAGGCAACCCAGATTAGCAATGATCCAATGTGCTTACAGCTACGGTGGCGCACCCCTCTCTTGATGTCATGTTTACCTTCAGGCCACTCCTTGGTGTTGTACCGTTATGCCATGTGGTACATCCTTACAACGGCGGGGCATTTGAGACTCAGTATTACTTGACTCATTTGCATGGCATTGACTACTAATTCCTAGTTACCACACAGAACACTGTCACAGACCCTTACCAACCCTTGCACCATAGTTGTGGTGTAACATGCATGCCATTGACTATTACATTACATTGCATTTTTATGACATCTAAATATATTTTCCTTGTGATCCCATTTGCGGAGAGATGCACTGTGGTTTTACTTTGCATTAGTGTGGCCATGACATTAAATGTTATTTTTTATATGTTGTGCATGTTTTTTTTATGCCATTGGCTGTATATTTAGCCATTGGCATATATTAACATTATAATACGTAAGTTTGGTCCGCTTTCATGGCTCCGGTTTTATGTTTGACAAAATGTAAACCATTTTTTTTTGGTTTACATTTCTTCATGCTTAAGCTATGCCTGCACCACTTCATGAATCCCTTTATACCTTCATTTGCATGCTACACTGCTGTGCATGAGGTAATTAGCATACATGCACCGGGAGCTGTGCAGCTCTGGCGTACGCTGTTAGTGCACATGGAAACAACTCGTACCTGAATCTCTCGGCGGCCATATTTGGTGGTAGATCACCGACACTACTCCGGCGCCTGGCTCAAGCTTCATGAATCCCGGGGATAATCTTTATATTTTGTAATGAGTTGGTTGCCTTTTTAATTTGCTGTCAATCTTTTTGGTATTGGATAACTTAACTTTGCACCTCCTGGCTACTACAGTGAGCAGGTACCCAAGGGTGCTATAGGCCAAACACTGCTCAGTGCACTTTGGGGTGATATGGGTGGGGATCGGGGGGCAGTAGGCACCATCAGTACTTATATACAGTCCATTAAGATGGATGGTCCTACAAATTTACTCCACAAAGTTTGATGATGGGGAAAAAACTCAGCTCTTAATGAAAAATACAAAATGACTTTATAGCCACATTCAGTGACAGTGATATAATCTAGTCAATATTATTACAGCTCTATAGTTGTAGAAATAAAGTAAATCAAAGATAAAGCAACATACATTCAACATCAGTAAGTAATCAACACATCTGTGTGAGCTACACCTCAACTTGTGGATTGTGAGCAAGTATTAAAAAGACCCAGAAATCAGCAGGGGCTGTTAATTCAAGAAAAAAAATGAGAAATTGTTAGCAGTCAGTTGCTTATATGGCACAGAGCTCTAATTAGTACGTAAATGATCGACTAAACTGATGTTAGTACACTATGTAATATACTAAGATACTAGAAATATCAAGTGTAATACTGATAATTATACTAAAATCTTGTTAAGAATGGTTTGTGTTATCCTAGGAATGGATTCTGCAGTCTGAAAGTAAAATTGTGATACATAATGAGAATAGAAACACTGCATATCACATCATAAACATGTGCACTAAATGCAGTGGCTCAACAGGTAGCATATGTGCCTTTGATTCAAAGATATCAGAGGGTTGTGAGTTCTATTCCCACCCTAAATACCTGGATTAATTTGCCAGTACTGACCCTACAGTACAACAAAAGGTGGAGGGAATATGCATTCCTGAAAATTATATCCTGAGATAAATGTTAAACGCTGGTCCTGTCTCCTTGAGTTGGTAGTAGTTCAGGTGGATATAAATGATACCATGGCACTTATTTAATAAACAGTAGGGGAAGTTCCCTTATACCATGGCCAATTTTCCTCTTTAATACTATATTTGGTTTCCCCTAGAAAAAGTATTCTAGCTTTGTGGGACTAACTAGCTCTACAAAGCACAAATAAAGAACATATTGTGCCAGTATTAAAACATTACCCTTCTGAGACTGTTAAGACAATTTCTTAGCTTTGAACACGATCACAGACAAAATAAAAATGCACAAATATACAGACTGACAATGGGTGGCTGCAGTGGTTAATGCTGTTACCTCACAGCAAGAAGTTCTCTGGTTGAATTCTTGGATGGGGTGCCTTCTGTGCAGAAACTGCACATCCTCCCTGCAGTCATGTGGGTTTCCTCTAGGTGTTCTGGTTTCCTCCCACTTTCCAAAGACATGCAGTAGGTGGATTGGATACTCTAAATTAGCTTTAGATGAGAGTGTGCACTTGAGTGGTGTGAATAAACTACCTTGGCAAGGCTATCCACCTGGTTGTGTAAACCTTGGCTTGAGATGATTGTCATTGCAGAAGTGACACCCTGATCCCATGGTCAAAATTGAGGATGGATGGATACAGATTGCAAATGCTAGTAAAAAGAGTATGTTACAGACTTTAGATGGATAGTGGGAAGGAGTTTTGATTGGTGTCAAGCACCTGCTACAAACTGGCTGGGGACCTAATGTATAGTTTGAACTGTGAGGTAGTAATCGAGTTATAGAAACCTTTGCTCTAAGCATCAGTGTCTCTGGAAACCAAACCAGAGTGTCCAAAAGAAATCAGTTACAACAGATCTCTCTGTGCCCCTTTAATCGAGGTAGAGCTTTAGTCAGCATTTCTGCATAAAGTCAGACTAATGTATGTATGATTTTATAAGAGAATATCACCAAGAGTAGGGGCCTTTTCAGTAGTGACCAGATGTATGAAGAGATACCACCGACAGTAGAGAAATGTTAATAGTGACTTGCAGTAAAGCACATTCCTGGGCTACTTTTCCAGCTCATTGCCACAGCCTGGTACCAGTACAGCAATGCTACACCACTTTGTAAACATCAGGTCAAGTTTGAAAATGTGTCACAGGCCAAATGGATCTAACTCAGTCAGGAAATCAGAAATTAATAAAAAAAATAAATATTTAAGGAATACAATCACATACGTTAATATTCTAATACAAATGAATTAATAGTTTTCATATTGTCACAGTTTGCTCTAACACTGTCCTGTATTAAACTTTACATTATATTACATTTCCTTTTCAGCCAATGACAATAAGCCTGCTTAGTCTGACATGTGAGTAACATTTAGCATTCTACTTCTCCTTCATCTGTATCTTCATTACTCATTTCCACCTGTACCATCCCCTCTTGAATATCTCTTTTGTTTCCTATCCACAGCTCATTATGAAAGTCCCTTCCATGGCTCTACAACTCCGTGAAAATGTATTTTCAGAGACCGAGGCAGTAGTTAGTTTCTGCAGTCTGATACCTGTGCCCATTCCTTTTCCTTCTGTCCTTGTTCAGGATGATTCATTCACATTTCTCTGACATTGTGATGTACAATATTATTATACTATAGATTCTTCTGGTCTGAGTTTAGAAATGATTCCCCCATTTGGGATAAGTCTGACCTATACCAGCTTTGTATGATGGATGACTTTACAGAAGGTCATGTAGGTAGTTGTACACATTACCAACTACAGAGTCCTAAATATGTTGTTCTCATGGACAAAGGTGGCAGGCCACTCATAATGGTGTGTACTGCTGTGTGCTGCAGATGATACAGGATAAGTTTGGAACCATGGCTGATGACCCCTATCCATTGCCCCATAACTATGCCGGAGATGGCATATAGCATGCCATTTCACAGCTATGTAACATTGTAGATGTGTTCAAACTAATGAAAGGCTCTCTTCTACTGATGGTGACTGTAGTATGCAGCAGAGATGTACTGCACAATAAAGTGCTATGAAATACATTACAATATGGACATAGGTGTACCATCAGGCAAACCTGTGGCAGCAGTAAAGGAGGAGGAGTGAGGTAAGGTGAGGATTCATTAGAGGAACATGCTGCAGCAGTACCCCATTCTGTCACAGGAGGGAATGAAATATAGAAGCCATGGCAAAGAGGCAGTGTCTGGTCCACTAGTATGGTACATTACATAGACAACCAACACTAAATAAAACAGATGCATTATTAATACACCTGAGCTATTCATAAAAGTACATTGACTGACAATGCTGTGCATCAGGCATTACCAGAGGAGTGAACAAGGTACCATTATCCTCAGAAGCAAGGTGAAAAGGAATAGCAATTACTGTATTTGAAAGGATTATGAGAAATTGATGTGGCAGCCATACACATGGATAAGAAGAGTCTGGAACCACACCCTCCAATGTTGGGGTGGACTTTCCATGATTTGAAGGCTGACTAGATGTGTGGTAAGGGCCTGTAGTATTGAGACAGAATGCATCCTGCCTAATGGATAGTGTTGCATGTAAGGAGCATGGACAGGTACCCTGCTGTGTCCTACACCATATGTACAGGTACCCCACTATGTCTTCCACCATGAAGAATCAGTAGAAGATTGATGTGTACAGCCCTGCAAATGACCATGGCTAGGAATTCCAGTTGGTAAGGCAGCAGGGAATTGGGCTGGCTGTCCCAATGGGATTCTCCCTTAGTGGAGCTGGAGGAGCATTGACCAAAACCAAAGGAGTACTCATGCCTAGAGGCAGCCATTAACAGAGGGGACAGTAGTGATATTTCTGGAACAGTGTGTGCCATTTGTGTATGCCTGGCTTGTTTCATGCAAAAAGCTTCCATCACCTAGTATTATTGTAGTGGACATTTGCCAGTGTCCCCATAGATACAGCAGTGGTTGTCATGTGGGTCATCGCTACCCAGCAGGTATGTCTGCTCCAGGTACATGTATACCAAATCACTTTCATGATTTGCAAGATGTCCTACACTTGGTGTAGCGGCTGCATTTTCTCATGCAGGCTACATAGCACATTCTACATCTCTAACATGGTGTGAATATTAATTGTCTGTACTGTATCACTGACCTGCATGTCTGCTGACTGATGTCACAGAGGACACCAAATGTGTCCTCCACCTTTCAAACAAACTTATATTACATGGCAAACAGTGTGGCACATTTACCACCATCAAGGAAACCTACATAATTTAATGAGCATCCCCAAATTCTACATAGTCTAGCTTGAGTTGGCCTCCTTGAGGCTGAAGAGAACTTTTGAACATGGTTTATTGACAATGCTTTATAATATTCTGTAGACTGTTTGCTTATTATGAATATATTTACTTATAAACCCATGAACATGATAGCAAATGGTTAGCAGTAAATTTCAGCTGTACATGTAACTGATCATATACCAAAAATTGACAAGCCCAGATGTAAAAATCCCACCTTCCCTTTCTTGCAGTAACATAAAGGCTTGGACTCACAGACAATTGCTTTGCAACTACACAGTGCTACATTTCAGTGATCTTGTAGTGTGATGCAGCCTATGGCTGCCTGGAAATTAATCTAGGCTGACATTACACCAATAATGCACAAAACAGAGTGCATATGAAATTAGATTAGCTATGTTGTAGGAACTAGTGGCATTAGCATGCCTCTCATCCTCTTAGAGTAAGAATTCAGAAAAAATGCCAACAACAGTGCTGCACAGTGACTATGCACCTCATCAATGGTAAAGGTGTTCAGTGACGGATTTGAAATATTGCTCTTCTAAACATAGAAAGTTGCAAGAATAATTAGTTTTGCATCAGCATATATTTTCTGAAAGATATGAAGTCTGAAACTCAAATATATGTTATTTCTAGTGACTGTAATCTTCAATTATTTGCTAGAAAACCACATATTTTATGAAGAATATACCAAACTATGAGACAAAAATCTGGACATTATGTGAAATTTTGGACAGTTGAAAGGCATGGATATTAGGCAGGTTTAGTGTGTGCAAATCATAGTTGCTTCGATATGAATCAGGGCACATTTAGCCCCAGTAGTCAGTGAAGTATAGAGCATAGATTTAGAAAGTCATGTTATGGGAACATGTAGCATTAGGCAAGTTAGTGCAGGAGTCATAGTGTCAAAGAGTTTAGGTGGGTGTTATCACAGAAAATATGCATGAATGTGCATTAGGATATGAGTGCTCAAATAAGCAATAAAGCACATCTTTGCTGTCACATGTGCAGTGGTATTCAGACCAAGGTGTGCTAGTATGGCAAGGTGTCAACCCAGTTCATTATGTACATGGGGAGAAAAGTGGGATGACCATACAGATGAAAGCATGCACACATGATTAATCATAAGGAAACAGAGGAAGGACAGGGAAGTCAACTTTTTGTGAGAAGACTTTCCATTTTTCATAAAAGTGGGAAAAGCTAGTGTAGAATGGTTAGATGCTAGAGGGAGAGAGGAGATTATGTGGCAGACAAACCAATATAAAATGCAGACACAGACAGATGGGTGGAAGTGGCACAAAAGGTGGGGACAGCAATGGGTCAACATAGTAGAGATTTGGGGAAGGGGAGGAATGAGCAACAAACAAGGCAAGAATAGCACACAAGGCATGAGGGATAGGGCAGGGTGCATGGCAAATGTCACAGCAGATCAGATGCCACCCCATACATGTATCAATCACCTTTGCAGCAACCCACTCATCAGGGCTTGACAGATACATAACTCAACAAGCCATACAAGTAGGCATTCCACTGTTGAGAGGCAGGCGTCCAGCTTCCAACATGCTTTGGAAAGGCCAGTATACACATAAAATGCTAGGTAACAATAGGAGACCCATCTGGAGCACTATTAGCAGAGTATCCTCTGCTTCTCTCCATTGTACTGGACAAAGAAGCCAGCAGTGAGCCCTCCAGGTCAGTTTCAGCAGCATAAAATCTGGCCTACTGCCATACTTCTCAAACTCTTAGTGCAAGGAATCTGGAATAAGCCTGTCAAAATGGGGGGGGGGGGCAACAGCACAAAAATAGGGACATATTTTAAATAGTTTCATAGTTTCATAGTATAGTACTAGGCTATCTGCCCTAGGGCATTTATAAGCCTAGCCAAAGTGTATGTGGCTTTCGCCACCCCATGTAATGATACAAAAGTGTACAATTTAAATTAAATTTAGTTTACTGTGCTTCTATCTAGCAATGACACAGAGATGACCCCCGGGGTAAACCTACGATCACCCATCCATTCGTCCAGATTTCTCTTGAAGAGAGTCAGTGGGGAGCTCTGCCTAACATGGACAGGTATCCTGTTCCAGAGTGCGGGAAGCCTCTGGGTTATGAATCTTTCCCTCCAGCATGTCCTATTCATATTTGTGCTGAGGTTTAGATCTTTAGCTCTCTTGGCTCTGATGGATTTGGATTTTTTGAGGTGGAGCATGTCCATTAATTCTGAATTGGACATGGCCTTGTACGTAAGGCACAGATCACCTCTGAGCAGGCGGTATGCTACTGAATAGAGTTGGAGCTTTTTCAGTCTGGCAGCATATGACATCCGCTGGAGACCCTTGATCCTCTTGGTAAGGTACTTTTGGGGTCTCTCCAGCTGCTGCAGGTGCCGGGTGAGGTACATACCAAATGGGGCATTGTACTCAATCATAGGCCTGATAAGGGATGAATATAAGGGTACAATGACATCCTTTGATCTGAATGTGAATCCCTTTATGATAAGGTGGGCAAGGTAGAAGGTCTTTTTAACCACTTTGGCGACGTGGGTGTCAAATGAGAGGTCACTATCAACTTGGGTCCCCAGGTCTCTGATTACTTTTTCCATACTTACTGGATTACCACCTATGTGGTAATTTGTGGGTACTTTGTTTTTTCCAAAGGGGATGACTATACATTTTTTGGCATTTAGTTTAAGGCCATGATTCTGGCACCAGTCGTCTGTTTCTGTGAGGCCCTTCTGGAGGATGCATGTGTCAGCTGGTGTGTCGACTATAGCGCCTAGTTTGCAGTTGTCTGCGAACTTTGTCAGCCACAACCCCCCTATATTTGCCTGCACATCTGAGAAATAAATGCCGAAAAAGAGGGGTCCCAAGACAGAGCCCTGTGGGACTCCACTTGTGACTGGCTTAGAGTCTGACATAGCTCCAGCTATTCTGACTTTGTGGGTTCTGTCCTTTAGCCAGTTTACAACCCATCTTGTGACAAACGGGTTTACATTTAAGCTGTTGAGCTTGTCTATGATGCCTGAGTGGGGTATTGTGTCGAAGGCTTTTGCCAGATCCAGGTAGGCTGTATGAACTGCTTTGCCTTCATCGATGGCTCTAGTGACTGTTTCAAAAAAGTCCACCAGGTTTAAAAGGCAGGATCTGCCTTTTACAAAGCCGAACTGGGTAGGGTCAATTGTCTGTAGGTCCCCGATGTCTTTGTTTATGAGTTCCATAATGATCCTTTCCATAGCTTTGCAGACCAGGCTGGTCAAGCTTATGGGGCGGTAGTTTCCAGGGTCTGTAGAGGTGCTACCTTTGTGGAGTGGGACCACTGTAGCTGTACGCCAGTGTTCAGGGACATATCCTGTAGCAAGGCTAAGATTAAGTGTTCTTATGTGCGGATTTAGCTCCTCTAGGAGTTCACGTAGCACGTAACCCGGGACACTGTCAGGTCCCATGGATGCTGTATTTTTAGCTTTGCTGAGGGCAGCTCTCACCTGGACATCTGAGATTTCAGGGAGGTTGCATTCAGCTGAGATATTTATTTCATCTTTTGGGGGAGAGGGAGGGGAGAAATTTGCACTGAACTTGTCTGCCAGTATGTTGGCAATATCTGTGGGTTCAGTGTATTTTTTGCCGTTATGAACTAACTCTGCGCATATCTGAGGGTTTCTGCCCAGGTTTCTAACATAACTGAAGAAGGCCTTGTGATTATCTTTAGTGTTCTTAACGATTTTTCTCTCAAAGTTGGCCTTTGATGATTTTATTAGCGAACATAGATTTTTGCTAGTGCTGATCAGGGATGCCTTCCCTTTATGGGATTTTGCTCTGTCTTGCAGTAGCTTCCTTCTTTTGTTATAAAGTTTGTTTATGGCTGGGGTCCACCAGATAGGATGTCTGCCTTTGGTGGAAAGGGTCTTGGTTTTATTTGGGATTGCATGATCCATGCATTCTTGGAGATGCCCGTAGAAAGCATTTGTGAAGGATTCAGCAGTGTGGGATGTGGTTTCCACTGGCTCAGGGGGCTTGAAGAATACCATTTCAGTCCTAAGGAGTGTAAAGTCGGCTTTTGAGAAGTTTCTCACTGTGGTCTTTTGTGCTGGGGGTGGAGGTGGGATATGAATATCTAGGGTTATTAGTTTATGGTCTGATCTCACTAGTGAGGGGTATACTTCCGGTGTTGAGCATTTTGTCCCCATGTTTGTGATGTTCAGGTCAAGTATATTATTTCCCCTTGTGGGGGAGGTGACTAGTTGTTCCATTGCATTTGAGTTGGTGAATTCCAGGAACCTTTGGGCTAGGGTGTTGGGACTTGAGTAATGCACCCAGTCTATGTTTGGGTAGTTGAATTCTCCTAATATGATGGTATTTGGTGAGACATTCATATCTTCCAGTGTCTTCAGGCTGAATGGAGTTCCTGAGATTGCGAGGGTGGTCTGTAGCATGCTACAAGCTGTACAGCAGTTTTGCCTTCAGTTAGTTGCACATGGATGGTCTCCGATGCTTCGTGCATTGCCACTAACCTGGAGGTGTGGGTTCTTTAATGAATATGGACACTCCCCCTCCTTTTGTGTTTCGGCCCAGGTTTTGGGGCTGAAATGCATGATATGAGGTATTTAGACTTCTGGCGTTGAGCAGCATTACCCTTAGTTTTTTTCCTTTATTGTTTTCTAAGGTGGTGGGTTTGTCTTTTGAGCCTTTCCTAAAAAAGGCACTATGGGGGTGGCAAGAGCCTTAGCCAATATCCGGAAGCCCAGTGTTGACAGGTGCAAGCAGTCCCTTGTGAAGCAGAGTGGCTTGTCCAGCATGTCACCCCAAGCAGACAGACACTGGATCCCCCTAGAATGACACCAGTAATTGAGCCAATTATTAAAGCTGATCATCTTGTCTTTGTATTGTGGCATCATTCTTGGTGAGGGCAAGATGTTGCTCAGGGTCAGGGTCATACCGGCCTGGGCTACATAATCAGAGAGCTCCTCTATGTCTCTTTTCATGTAGTCCAAGGAGGTACATCTCAGGTCATTCACGCCGGCATGGACAATGACAGAGTCATATTTGTACTTGCTTTGGAGTGACCTGAGTGCTTGTGTTATGTGGCGGATCCTAGCTCCCGACAGGCAGCTCACCATTACCCTCTCTTTGTTCAGCCTGGAAAGCGGGACGTCGGTGTGTCTGACTATAGAGTCACCTATTACTAGTGTATCAGGCATGGTGTTTCGCCTTAAGGGCTGTGATTGTTTGACACACTGACTTTGTGTACTATGTGTTGCATGTTCAGAGTTTTGAGGTGGTGTTTTCTTGGATGTCTGCTTTGGGAGCCTCTGTTGTTTCGGTAAGTTTTTATTAGAGCCTCCAAGTATGTCTTTGTGTTATTATGTGTTTGGTTTGCAGTTGTGGTTGGTTTATGTGAGACTGGGTTTGTTGTGTGTGTGGTTACCTTGTCCTCCTGTCTGGTCTTGCTAGTCCTGTGTTGAGAGAGTTCAGCCTCCAGTTTGGCTATATAGTTGCATCTCTCACATGTGTTTGTGTTTGTTGGGAGGAGGAGAGGGTTGTCTGTGTACATGAGACAATTGTAACATTGTCTCAGGATTCCCAGATTAACCAGCTGAACTGGAGAGGATGTCAGTAATATACCACTCAACATGCCAGAATAGTATAAGGGGGTGATGTGTAACTGGGTCAGAGAGAGGACTTTGAAGGGAAGTGGGTATTAGCATGGGTTGTAGGTGGATGTAGTGCTTACGTTAGTTTAAGGGTGCTTCACTTAAAAGAAAGGTTTTAGGAGCAAGTGCTAGGCTTATGATAAAGCGAATAGACTGATTTTGTTGAAAGTAGAGCTTTCTTAAGGGAAAAATTGAAGTGCAGACTTGGCGGAGCCAGGAATAGTTTAAGCCTGTTTAACTGGTGCTGCGCTATGCGCACAATCACGCAAAGCCACGCAAACACGGATTTTAAACAGGGAACTTCAAAAGAGCTGGAAATGGTCCAAAACGACCAATTACTACAATCTCTTGTGCTGAGGTCACTCCTTCAGGGACAGATAGGCTGCTCAAGGCTCCCCACTCCCACTGGTGAGCAAAGAAACTTCCTTCTATCCAAGTAAGGCAATGGACAACACATAAACTACACCACAGTCCAGAATACAGCAAAGCCTGTATACTGGTCTAAACTAGTCGAGAAAGGTGGGAAAACAAGGATATTTTTTTTTGTTTTTTAGG
This sequence comes from Protopterus annectens, assembly GCF_019279795.1. NCBI lineage: Eukaryota > Metazoa > Chordata > Ceratodontiformes > Protopteridae > Protopterus > Protopterus annectens. The sequence continues at coordinate 774,188,129 of NC_056728.1, read as the reverse complement.
TTAAAAAGTACACAGAAATGCAGGAAAAACAGTAATAAATCACTTACACAGGCTAGCTCACTTTAGTGGGTAGCCTCAACAGTTAAATTTAACAACAAACTTTCGACCAAATGTAACTTTAAGTGCAGATAATGTACAATGCAAAAAACAGGTAATAAAGCAGTTTAAACTTGTTCAAATATTGCTTTTATAAATTTAGAAAGTTGCTAGAGTAACAGGGTTTGTTTTAGCATACATTTTCTGAAGGATATGAGGTCTGAAAATGAAATGTATGTCATTATTTACGGACATAGATCCTCAGATCACCCCAGTGATTTACCAGAAAATACAAATTTTATGAGGAACAGGCCAAAAATATGAGCCAAAAATCTGGGCAGTTGAGAGGTATGCCTACTGCTAAGAGATAGACCTTGTGTACACTGGTGTCCCATCATCAGAAACATCAACTGGGACAGGCTGAGGTGATTCCTGCTGCTCCACTGCCACCACAACAGCATCACCTGCAGAAGGAAGAGAGCACAAAAGGAAAAGTTATTAGTGCACTCATATATGACATATACCATGAAAGCTGTACAGAGAGGCACTGTACCCCACCAATAAGAAGGGTGCCAAACATATGTGGCATATACCATGAAAGCTGTACAGTGTAGTGCTGCACCCCACCAATAGGAAAGTTGTTCCTGATTACTCATATAACAGCATGAATCACTTAGATGTTCATATATGAAAGACAAAAGAAAAACAGAGTTTGTATGAGCAGTTACTCCAAGATGAGTGGAACAGGAGATCCTCTCATCTGCACATTGTAGTGCAATCTTTGAGTCGGTATCTGTAAGTAGCAGGGGGTTTGGGAGGTGCAACCGCCCTGCAAATACGTTAACTGGAATGTTTGCTGTCATTCGGCAACTCACTGACTAAGATACTTCTTTTGGAATGTGTCAGCTTGGAGTGTCGAGCATTCGTAGTTCAGTAATGTGAGGTTTTGCTAATGTGAAACTTCATGCTTCTCGTCTCGGTGTTCTGACTGTCTGTCTACTGAGATTTCGGTAATCTCAAGTAGACCCATATATATATATGTGTGTGTGTGTGTGTGTGTGTGTGTGTGTGTGTGTGTGTGTGTGTGTGTGTGTGTGTGTGTGTGTGTGTGTGTGTGTGGATGTGTGTATGTATATATATAAGCCTTAACTGTGTAGCTCTAAAATAGCCCTTCAACTCAGGTAATCCTAAACCATGTTGTTCTATTGGAAGGATGAGCATATCCCACTTAACTATTGCATTCTTCCCTTCTCAGATGCATTGCTTCAACTCTTTATTAATTATTCTTCACAATTTTTTATTCATTTGATAAAATGTTCTTAGCCTGCATATTAAACTAAAGGGACTAAACCATTTTCATTGTTTTTATTGTACTATCCATATCCATAAATAGGAGCTTCTAGTTTCTCAGTTTTTGTATTATCTTTTGTTCATTCTCTTCTCAAATAGCCTTAGTTGCCATAACAGAAGCCTTTTTAATCCATACTCCTAAATACGCCATCTTATTGTGTCCCATAAAAGTGGGTATTCCTGAACCGATTCATGTATGAGTACATCATTTATGGCTATAGCCTTTGTTTTACCTTTATGAATTTTATATCCCAAAAAGAAGTGAAACTGTCTCAGAATGTTCCACAACACTGAGATTTCCTTTTCTAGATTTATCAGGCATAAAATAATATCATCTGCAAAGCAAATTTTCCTTGATTATCATACCCAATTATATCCTTGAATTTCGGAGTCCTTTATTTTCTTTGCCAATTGCTCTAAATATAAAGCAAATAGCAAAGAGAACCCTCCCACTTTAATTCTTGCCTTTAGTCCTTCATATATCCTCCTAATTAACTTTATTATTGTACAAGAGAATGCAAGTGCGTCCACTGCCCTACTCATAAAATTCCAGCTTACTCTGTCAAATGCTTTTTCAGAATCAAGACCCACCAATGACAGTGGTATTTTCTTACATTCTTCTTCCTTCTGGATCATCATTGTTCTATTAACATTGTCAAATTTTTGCCTCACCTCCACAAAACCACATTGATCCACATCTATCAGTTTTGGCAACACCTTTGCCATTCTTTTAGCTAGTACAGACTTAAATACTTAATAACCATGGTTTAAAATTGAAATGGAAGTATGTGAAGCTGAGTCTGATGGGTCTTTACTGCCTTTAGGTATTACAGCCACCACAGCTTTCTTCCAATATGTTAGTGCTTTCCATCCTTTTAAAATACTGTTAAACAAAACCTCCCAGATGTTTATCATTTTCTTCCTCCTTAACTTCCATACTTCCACAAGAGTGACATCTATTCCTGGAAAATTTCTTGCAGTTTAATAATTCATCACCATTTTTATTTCATCTCCTCCTATCTTAACTGTTAATTGTTAAGCCTCATCTACCTCTAACATTGGCATAACTATGTCTTCCATAAATATTTACACGGGGAGCTCTTTCTTGATTTCTACATTAGTCTGCATTATACAAATTTTCATAAAATTTCTGAAATATCTCTATTACCTCTTTATGATCTGTGGTTATTTTTCTTGTTATAGCCCCCCTAAGTCTGGCAACAGCCCTTTCTGTTTTCTGTTATCTAAGTCATTGTGCTAAAAGCTTTTGTAATTAGGAGTTATTTAAAAAAATAGTTGCTTAACAACAATCTTTCTAAATTCATGCACAGTATGCAGATACTCCTTTATTTTCTCTTTAGTTGTGCCCCTTCTTGTTCTGTGAGAGTTCCATTATTTTGCAATACTTTAGCCTTTGTCAGTCACTGTGAACAATTCATATTACTTATTAGCCATATCTCCCTCATTCTTTTTTACCCTGTTTTTAAACTCCATTTTCATTTTATCCCACTCACAAGCTATAACTTCTCAGGAAATTTCTGTCTTCTATCTTCCATAATAACTCTCAAATAATTTCCACTACCCATTCCTTAAATTCCTCACTTTTTAACAGGTAGGATGGAAAGCACGAGTGTCTCATCTTTACTTTATTATCCTTCATTATTTTATTTTTATTGGTGCACGATCTGGAATAGTTATTGTATGCATGCCAAAGCTTTCAAATAAATACATATGTTCCAGTGAAGTATAAATTCTATCTATTCTGGGCCAATTATTGTACGGGAATAATATGTAAATTCTCTCTGAGTTCCTACTACTGAATTCGCATCTTCCATACCAAATGATTTCATAAATTTCTTCAAAAATCTATCCTCTTTTGTTATATTTCCCTTCTAGGTCTTCCAGATACATCCTCACCTTTGCAAAGCAAGTTCCATTCCCCACTTATAAGTAATATTCCCTGCTGAAAGCTGATTACTTCTCCCAAAATTTTCTTAAACTTCTTAATAGCAATGTTTTGTGGAATATAAATACATGCCAGCATAATGTTTTTCCTATGCCTATAGCCCCTTACTACCAGCTATGTACCATTATTATCTTTTTTTGGCTCTTCTATCCCTATTGAAGCTCATTTAGCAATTAATATAATTTTCCTTTGCCTCTGATATTCTGCTAGATATCTATATTAAAATCCTTTACTAATTAAATTCACATGCTCAATACTTTCCATGTGTCTCCTGTAGCATTGCTATTTGCACTCTGCATTTCTTAATATAATTCAAAGCTCTTTCCATTTTGTCACAATATCTAAGGCCATTCACATTCCAAGATGATATGGATACCACAGCCATTATGATAAGAATTTATTGATCCCATCTATTATACATGGCTGTTTTTCAAATCTGTATTTCTAGCATTTGTGATACATGCACATTTATTTATTTATTTATTTATTTCCAGTTTGATGACCGTGGAGGTCCACTGGGCTCAAAGAGCCCATTTTCAGTGGAGGCCCGGGGAGAAAACCTCCAATAATACATAGTACAAGCTCCATAATATGAAGTACAATACATAGTGGAAATAGAAACAAACTAAGCAAATTTTACATAGAAAATAGCAAAAACTAAACAAAAGTTAAACAGCAGCTTGGAGAAGGATGTAATTAGCACAATGTAATTAGCATTAGGGGTTGGGAAGGTGGCCTAATGGTTAAGGTGTTTTCCTTACAAGCACAAGATGCAGGGTTTGAATCTCACAGGGGATAATTGGCTAGGCTTAAAATGGCTCACAAGGGCAGTTAGCTTAGTACTAATCTATGAATATGCTAATGTTTGGCTGACTGATCTTTTATACAGTTTACTTTTACAATATTAATAAGTATACAACTTTTAACAAAGATTGCTTTCGTATCAAATAAATACTTCATCAGGTTTGTGTGACAAAAACAAATCATAATATGCATGAACATGTGTACAGATATACAACTGAAAATCTAAGTAGGATGAAAAAACATAAAAATAATTGCTAAGATGGAAATACAGTAATAAATGTTAAACATAAAGCGTTATGGCTATGGGGATCTATTAAAGTGTGGCATCTAGATAAGAAAACAATTAGCTTGAGAGTGTAAGACTGCACTCTTAGCCTTTTGTTATTTGAGTTGATATACTCCTTCAATGTTTCATTTATTTTAATCCAATCTGAGCACATTTGATTTAATTTTTCCTCTAAATTACTAGAAGCCATCTGTTGTACCAAAGCTGAAGCTTGAACTGTGTTGCTGAACAGCTGCAGGATTATTCAGAATCAATGGTTTCTCTTCACCTTTTCTGGTTGATTTTCTTTAAAATTCTTCTTTGCTTGCATCCAGGGGTATACATAGCAGCCAGTAATTGAATTTTACTCAGGCTAGCAGAATTACTAGTGCTTATTACTCAGTTTCTTTTTTCACACTAGAAAAGCTGAAATTAAGCTGATTGATGTGCAGACATCTTAGAAGTTCTTGCAAATGATTTTTCTTGACATTTTTGAAATCCCAGCCTTATTTGTTTACAAAAATGGCCCTGATATTAAGAATAAGCTTGAATATTGTAAAACCATTAACACTGATGCAACAGGGAACAGCGACAAAGAAGGCACTTAAAATGTTGGTGTTGTATGTGAGTATATTTGAAAGATAATGCTCTCACTTTAGAGAATATTAATTTCACCAAATAATCAAACAAATGTACAACTGTGGGCCTTTAGGGTTGTTTTATCTGGCTAAGTGCATGACCTGCAAATCATTTCACACTGGGAAAACAAAGAGGTACATAAGAAAATGAATATATCAGCATTAATTTTGACATTTTGAACAAAATTATGTGTATAAGCATTATGTTTCTTGTAAGAATTTTTTTAATGTATTTTTAATTCTGGAAGATGTGCAAAAACTCAAATCTGACTGGAGACCATGGGAAATGAATAGTGAATATAAAGAGGTCCTTTGACAACTGAGGTTAAATGTTGGCTCATCACCTAATTTAAATGACTACATATCTATCACAAGTGTGTTATAGTGATATGCAGCTAAACTTTGATATTTATATTTGCTTGATTTAACAAACCCTTATTTGATTTTAGCATCAATTTTAAAAAGTTTTGTTTGATTGTTCACTACTTTAATACTTTTGTCTGGGATTTCAAAAGTTGTGTGGTCATGTGACATTTAAAGTATTTATACAGCAAACTAACCTGTATATACTCGGTTCTGAAGAAGTCTGTTTTAAGAGATGAAAATGATTAGCTATTAAAAATTATTTAACTCTTTCCTTTTTTGTGACATTTGGATTGACTCCAGTTTGGCTATTGTTGTTACTGCAACATATTTCCTTAACTGAAATACAAAAAAGTGAACTATATTAGTTCATCCTGAATACAAAGAAAATCCAAAAGTCCATGGTTTAAATCTCTCAACCTCCATTTTAGTATTGCACGACTCTGAGCAAATCATTTTGCCATACAGTGCTCCTGTGCTGAATGAAAAATGTCCACATGTATCAGTGATGTACTCCAAGTAACACATACAAATAAATAAAAAACATAAAATAAAGTCTTATTCTGCTGGAAACTGGTGCTTCAAGACAATATTTCTTGTATTCTGTCTCAAAATAGCATTGAGAAGCAAATGGAGTTCAGGTTCTCAATAACTTGAACCTTTATCAGAGAAAACAAAGCTAAAGAATGTTAAAATAAAGCAGATGTTGTTTAGTGTTCAAGTCCTAAAAGTGTAATGTTTTTCATATCACATCAGGTTATTCTACTGGGGTTCTGTACTTTGCATTTTGGAGTAATAAGTAATATTTCAAAACTATCATAAAACTAAAAAAAGTCAAGCAAAAAAAAACGGTTTTGTATTGTTATAGAGGTAGAACACAAAAAAGTGGTAGTTTCATTTATCAAACACACATCATCTTACTTTGTTCTGTTTTGCATCTGAAACCAGCTAAACAAAAATCATGCTGTGTGATCTTAGATATTATAATAAACATCTTAAAAATGGTAAATTACAGGAATGTAAAACTCTGAAGTACAATTCCCTGGAAGATATTCAATAAAAGCACACATCTTAGTCTAGTCTGTATTAATATATTTCATATAGGACAAAGTGTGACTTTGTTAAATAACACATAGGCAGATAAAAGCAATTAGTTAAACTTGTTCATAACTTAATAGGAAAGGAAACTATGCCAAACAATGCAAAACTGGTGATGTTCAGAAGTACCACAAGATACAGAGTTTACCAATCAAGTATAAAAAAATTTATTTCCTTACTGTATATAAATGTATGATTTTGTTATGGACTCTGTATATAGTTTATTTTAGTTATGATTGCAATTATCTTTTTGTTCTTTGTTCTTGTTAAAAATAAATAAATAAATAAATAAATAAAACAAAAAAAAAAAAACAATTTTGAATTAAAAAAAAGAAATTAACTCATTCCCTCCAATGGAGCTCAAGAAGTTTGCACTGTAACTTCCAATGGGTGGAGCCTGCCTAAGCCTTTTGACAGAATCAAATTATGTCCTCAAATTTCAAACAAAAGTTCATATTTCTGGAAACGTAGGGATTATGAAAGAAGTACAAATGACAAACTCTTCAGCATAAACTATTTTATAGTATTAATATTCTTTATGTTCTAGGTCTTGAACCAATTTTATAAGTCACAATGAATACAATAACTATTACATTTGTAATATTTTGAAAACAACGTAAAATATCTCAGCAACCACTCAAGTTACATATACTGTCAGAAGCATTTTATTCAGTTAGCTAAGAGCTTTCATATGAGACTACAGAGTTCTGTCTGTGGTACTTGGATGATGAGATATTTAGAAAAATGTGAATATTATATCTATATAAATTAATATCATAAAAAAACAACAGTTACTATCTGTTTACCTACACTAGACAAAGTAGACAGAGGTCAAATGTTAATGCAGTTAAGTTTGCCATTGCGTAAGCTTTAAGATTAAATCTTTTAAACCCTTGTACATACCATGATTTTGGAATTATTGATGCAAATATGAACAAGCAAGATTTGATGCCTACAGGCATCAGTAGGAGTTAACTGCAGACACACCTGGAGGCATCACTCAGATGTGAAGAGTTAATAATTTTCATACTACAACCACTTTTTATTACTGTTCTGCATTAAGCTTTTGATAATGCTAAGGTTTGGCTCAAATATCGAAATAAATACATAAAGAAATCAGAATTGCAACTGAAATAGAGCACAATAATAATGGAAGTTCACATGTTGGGCAGGTTGTTAAGAAAGAATCATAATGCAACCACATGTGATAAATAGCAGTGTCAAGGTAGTGTCAGAAGGCCCAGCAGGGAATAAGTATGCATAAGTGTGACATAGCATAAACATGTTTGGGATAGTGATGCATAATGAATCCGCACATTTGCAAAAATGGTAGCCACTGTGTATGTGAGTGGACCCTACTGTGAACTGTCATGTGACCCAAAGACATCAACATGCAGGTAGTGTGTGTGACACAATGCACATTTACTTGTGGATTTGAACACCATATATCTGTAACATAGGCACAGTTGTGAGTCCATACAAAGGCTGCATAGCAATGTGCTAACTACTTTTATTTTATAAATGGGCAGGAAAGAGAATGCTTGGACAGACAGAAATGGAAGAGTAAGCAAAGGAACACACAGAAGAATAATAGGAGGAGACACTGATATGGGTAGAGGAAGAACAGTATAGCTTTTAGGTGTTAGTGCCTTTTTTATTTTGTAGAAGAAGGGTAGAAGGGGTAGGAAACATGGAGATGCTGGTAGTAAGAATGGTATAAGGATGTCAGAAGAGACAGCTACACAAACATAAAATGCATATAAATACCGACAGGGGAGATACTGGCACAAAAGGTAAGGCCAGAATGGAGATTTACACACAGATAGAGGGTAAGTATTTAGTGAAGGTGAGGTCTGGGCTGCAAAGAAAGAAAGACAGAGAGAGAGATACAAGGAAGGTAAACACCATGATGGGGGATAGGGTGGAGTGAAGACAGCCTGCCAAGCCATCCTAGAGGTGAACCTACCCAGAAGTCAGTTACCTCTGTGGCTGACATCTGAGGTGAGTTCTTCCAGTGGTGACCTGATAATCAGGGCTGTGTAGATACAAGACTTTATCAGCTGCATGTGTAGGTACTCCAGGGTACAAATATGGGCATCAAGCTGTTGGTCCACCTCATTATTTACAACTGACCCAGTAGGGCTCCTCTGTGCCACTGTCTGATTAGGAGCCTATGTCACCCAGCACAGAAGTAGAAAAAGAAGCCACCAATGAGCCACACAGGTCATCCTTCATAGGTTGACCTAAATATGCAATTCTGGGGATTACTGGGGAAAAAGCAGTCAGCATTGCAGTTGACACAGATCATGATGGCTGCTGCCTCATCTCTGCCAATTTCACATCAAATCCTGCAGAACAAAATGAAAATAAGTGAGAAAAAATAACAAAGCAACATGATTAAAATAAGAATGAAAACAGTTTAAGACAGTAGCCCAGATAGAAAGGAAGAAAAAAGTCTGGTAGCAAATAAAACCATTAAGCAACTAAGCTATGGTGAAATAGTTGAATGAAAAAAAATCCTCATTGCTGAAGTAAATGTGGTAAGTGACAACGGTTATACACACATGCCTTTTCTGTAACTAATCTAGTCCAGATACAGACTTTCTGTATATTGGACTGTTTGTGAGCTTCTGAGATCTGCTAGTTCTCTCCTCTCCTAGACTTTTACTAGCTTATTAGTCTAGCACTTTACCAGACTTCTTGTAGCAATTATTGTAGCACACAAAAGTGCTACCAGCACTAAACGTTCTACAAGGAAACTCCAGTACTTATTATTAATGGCCACCCCTCCAAGCATGTCTAAAGGTCAGTTCCCTCTGCTTTCTCCTGTTAACCTGGTGAACTTGGGCATCCTGAGGCAATGTAGCAACTGCCTCATGTACACTGATAACCCTCTCCTCTTACCTCCCAATACTCAGACTTGCGAGAGATGCACTTATATATCCAAATTGGAAGCCACACACTTTCCAGCCAATATCGAAACAACTGGTCAAAAAGAGAAGGTCAACGCTTGCACCACACCACATGGAGCACATAGCCCTCCAGAACACACACCGGTACTTCCTTCACATAAAAACACAATCCACACACCCACCTTCATGGAGGCTCTCAATAAAAATCTACCCAAACAGCAGAGACTTCTAGGGCAGAAATGCACTCAACCACCACAACACAACACTAATCATGAGACACATAACCTTCCTAAACAGTGTGCCACTCAACCAAAGCCCCTAAGGCAAAACAGCATGCCCAACACACCAGTCATAGGTGATTTGATAGTGAAGCACACTGATGTCCCACTCACTAGGTTGAATAAGGAGAAAGTAACAGTCAGCTGCCTGTCAGATGCTAAGATCCACCACATAACCTTCACACTCAGGTCCCTCAACAACAGGTACAAATATGACTTGGTCATTGTACATGCGGGTGGAATGACCTGAGACATCCCTCCCTGGACTACATGAAAAGAGACATGGAGGAGCTCTCAGATTATATAGTTCAGGTGGGTATGACCCTAGCCCTGAGCAGCCTCCTACCATCACCCAGAATGATACCACAGTACAAGCAGAAAATGATTGATTTCAACAATTGGCTAAGTTCTGGTGTCATTCTAAGGGGATCCAGTATCCATCTGCCTGGGATGACATGATTGACAGACCTCAATACTTTGCCAGACATGGCCTGCATCTGTCACCCCTGGGCTTCTGAACACTGGCCAAGGCTCTTGCCACCCCTATAGTGACTTTTTTAGGTGGCATTCCAAATACCAAATTACCACCATAACAGCTACAAACAAATGCGATCTGAGGGTCATGCTGCTCAATACTAGAAGTCTAAATCTCAAAATGCACTCACTTGAAGCACTACTCAAAATGGAGAACATCGACATTTGTGCTGTAAGAGAGACCTGGTTCAAGGCAGCAGAAAGCACCCATGCACTATCAGGCTATAACTCATTTCAAACCTTTTGGCCATAGAACATAGACTGAAGCTCCAAAGGCAATGGTGTTTCCATATTCATAAAGGATTCTCACACCTCCAGACTGGTAGCCCAACATAAAGCATCAGAGATACTTCAGGTGCAGCTAACATTGGGTAAGACAGAAATTGAGGTCATAGTCTGATATAGGTCCCCAACCATGTCCCAAGACTCACACTCCATGTTCATAAGCACCCAGGAGAATATCAGGGTACAAGTTAACACTTTCATGCTGGGTGACTTCAACTACCCCTCCATTAACTGGGAAAACTACTCATGTACCAGTTCACTTGCCCAATGTTTCCTGGAATTCATTAATTCAAATGCTTTGGACCAGCTTGTTCTTACCCCCACTAGACGTAGCAACATCCTTGACCTGGTCATTGCTAACATGGGTGACTGTTGCTCTATACCAATAGTCAACTCCTCCCTGGTTAGAGCCGACCACAAACTAATCACCTTGGAAATCCACATCCCTACCACCCCCCATGCAAAGGTAACCACTATGAAAAACTTCTCCAAAGCTAACTTTGGGCTCCTAAAAACAGAGGTGGCTAACTTCATGGCACCCATGCAATTTGAGAGCAGCTGCATGACCACTGAATCATACACTAATGCCCTGTACAAACATGTACACAAATGCATGGATCTCACCATACCCAATAGAACCAAGATGCTCTCCTCCAAAAAATGGAAGCCAATCTGGTGGTCTCCTGCCATAAATAAACTCTACAGCAGAAGGAGGAAACTGATGTGAAATAAGGTGAAGTCCCAAGACTGGAAAACCTCCCTTATCAGCTTCAACAAAAAGATGAGATCCCTCATCAAATCCTCTAAAGCTAGCTATGAAAAGAGAATTGCAGCAGATAGTAAAGACAACCACAAGACCTTCTACAGTTATGTAAATATTCTCCACGGAAATACCTAGATTTGCTCAGAGCTATTGCACAATGGCACCTCCTATACCGAGCCAACAGGTATTGCCAATATACTGACCGACAGATTCAGTGCCAACGTTACCCCGCTCTCCCCCACCAAAGGACCAATCACAATACCAAGCAGATTGCCAGGCACCCAGTATTACTGCTGCACAGGTTAAAACACTACTGTCCAAGGCCAAGAATACAGCTTCTATGGGACCTGACAATATCCCTTGCTGTGATCTACATGAACTACAGAGTGAACTGGCACCTCACCTATTTGCCCTGTTCAATCACAGCGTCACCTCAGGCTTTGTCCCTACTGAATGGTGCACTGCTACAGTCATCCTTCTCCACAAAAGAGGAGCAACAACAGATCCTGGGAACTATCACCCCATTAACCTGACAAGCCTGATATGCAAAGCTATGGAATGCATCATTATAGACATAATAAACAAGGAAATAGGGAATCTCCAAACTCTGGATCTCACACAGTTTGTTTTGTGAAAGGTAAATCATGCCTGCTCAACCTGGTCAGTCACCAGAGATGTGGATGAAAGCAAGGTAGTTTATACAGCCTACCTTGATCTAGCCAAAGCCTTTGATACCATTCTCCACTCAGGAATCATAGAAAAACTCACTAAGCTACACATCAACCCCTATATTACTCGGTGGGTTGCAAACTGGCTCACAGACAGAACCTACAGTGTGAAAGTAGCTGACTCCAAGTCAGACTGCTGACCAGTCATGAGTGGAGTCCCACAGGGTTTGGTCCTGGGTCCTCTCCTGTTTGGTATCTACTTTTCTGAAGGCCATTTATAGATAGTAATGTGATATAAATTCTCTACATTTCTGTTGTTCTGAATTAAGAATAAACAACTTGTAATAACTGTTTTCCTCTAACTACCTGCTGATCTGCAGTTCCAGCTTTCACACAACTGTATAGCGTTTGCAGTCATGCAAATACCACAGAGCTTTAGCCACTAACATGGCTTTCTTGAGGAGTGATGCCCAAATCAGTAGAAGTAGTCCTACACCTAAATACTAATAAATCTTAAATAACAAACAAAACATGTAACAAAACCAAAACTAACAAACATTTGTGTATTAAGCATAGTTTAATATTATATGTGAAACTGGCTCGGAGATGCATAAGCCTACATCTTGAAAAAACTAAACAAAATAATTGGCAGCTTATAGCAAAGCTAGAAAAATACCAAACCTAATATCACAAAAAAGAAATTCTTTTGAATCACCATTACAAACTTTATACTGGGCAACTGCAGATCCATTCAATGCTGCTGGAGCAAAAATTCATTTGTAGAAAGATTTGAGAAATGACATCTGTGGACACTCATGCATCAGGGTGTAGAAATTCTGTTCTGAATTCTGAAGATTTATTATAATTATTATTATTATTATAATTATTATTATCATTATTATTCCAAAAGTACACACATACTATGTAAAACTACAGTATTTTATATTGTTGATGTAGATTAGCATTGTTTATTATGCTGTTTGCTGTCTTCTTCATATCTGTAACAATGTTCACATCCTGCTGTATCTTAGTGATGCTTATATTCTGCTGTTTATTAGTGATGTATTTATTCTGATATTTTAATAGATTTGTTTCTGCCGTTGTATTCAGTTTTTTTGTTTTTTTTTTTTTTGTTTCTCTCTGCTATCTATGCCAGTAACATGTCCCTGACTTTATGTGACATAAGAGAGTATGTGACCACCCTTATGGCAGTGTCTACTAAGTGATTTATGGCTTTGACATGGATGCCAAGATTCACCACTCTTGCCTTGCTCTCAAGGTGAATTTCTATGTCATCCATGCCTGAAACACATAATAAGCAGGTTATCATCAGCAACCGCTCATAATTATATATGCTATAAATTCAGCAAAGACTTTCCTGTATATATTGTAAATAAGTACATAAAGAGTAAAATGTGATAACCATTTTTAGAACAAAATATATAGGGCAGGATTCACAAAGCCTCCGTGTAAGAGTTACAAGGCTTACACGGAGACTGCAGTTAAACGGTGTGACGTCAGCATGTCATGCATATGCATGAGGTAATGCTGATTCACACCTAAGGCTTACACGGTCCGTGGAAGACAGTAGGGGGTGTGTCCGTAGGCTGAGCCCTGCAAACGGACACGCCCCCATAAGAGTAAAAGTCCCGAAAGTAAACCCTCAAGACAGAGCCAGTGTAAATGTGAATAAATACAACAAAACACATGCCTCCACAGACTACGAACATAAAATGTACAAATGAACATCTTATAATTTTTTTAAATTGTAAAGATGTTTGCCTGTGAGTGTGCTCGTTTGTGTGGGCGTGCCCGTAGCTTAGCTATAGTTAGCAGTCAGTGGAAAAGCATATAAGAACTAAATATGCAAAGTAAGCCAAGAAGCAATAGCGTAGCGGTAGAGACATCGGCTGAAGAGCAGGCAGTCATGGCTCGAGACCCCGCAACATCAATTTTTATTTTTAGTGAAATAAGCACGAAACAAGTCCCTGACATATATGTACACATATAAAATTATATTTTATGTAAAATGTAATGAAATGGGCCATATATTTTGAAGAAATTTGAGATAACAAAATAATAAAAAATGTCAGATGTGCCTATAGCTGAGCTACAGTTTAACAAGTTGATTGCATCTGCCTGTAGGTGAGCAGTGTTTTAACAGGTATAAAACGAGTGACCGTAGGTGAGCACTGGTTTGACAGGTGTAAAATGAGTGCCCGTAGGTGAGCAGCGGTTTGACAGGTGTAAAATGAGTGCCTGTAGGTGAGCAGCAGTTTAACACGCTGAAAATGTGTGCCCATAGCTGAGTTGAGCGTAACATGCATGCTGACAGCCAAACCACGCGTAAACCAGCGTGATCCGTTTGCGTGGAGCTGCGCGCCGTGCCAACAAGCTAACTGACGGGCAACGTTGAGCAAGCTGTAACAAAACTGCCTTTACACAGACACACCTCCTAGCCTGTGTAGACGGTCATAAAGTATAAAAAGCAGTGGCCAGGTTCAAACCCAGAATACCATGCACCATAGTCAAGGTACTGAACCACTAAGCCATGACAGGTGCACTTTGAAATGCAGTAATAGCATATATATAGGAATGAATAGAAAGAGGAGTATGACAAAGCAGGTTTTGTGAAGCTGATACAATTCCAAAATGGCCAATCACAGATAAGTGCGGGAAAAACGGCATATATAAGCCCCATAGGTGGGAATACACAGCATAACCAATTGTAGAACCGACTTGCAGCCATAATGTCAGGTGTAGGTGAGGGTAGTTGCTTTTGAGCACAGAGGTGGGGCATTGAGGAGTCGAAATATATGGTTTGGCTCCTTGTCCACAATCATGAGGCCCAACTCATGCAGGGCCAGGTCCTGTGGGGAGCATATAGGGCTGAGGTGTGGGACCGGTTGGCTCATGATCTCACCAGTGCCACAGGGATACCAAGGACTGGTGAGCAGGTCCGTCACCACCATGCGGACCTGAAGAGACGCAAGCAGGACCAACTGAACCATTGGATCCAGGAGGCCCGGCAAATGCCCAATGCCCCACTACTGAGTAAGTTACATGTAATTATTTGTGTAAGAAATTAACCTAGCTGATATTATGGAGATGTGTATTCCAATATTACTTTATTTATATTACAGCTGCAGGTGTCTGTTCTGCGAACTGTAGAGCCTATGGCGATAGGCTGGCACAGTTGCGCCACCAGGCAGGTCAGTAATCCTCTCCCTGTAAGTGTAAATAAATATATAAGTATGACAGTTAACAAAAGAGTGCAGTGAAGTCACTAATTAATAAAATGTGCAAGTAACAGTGTAAGAGGGTTTGCATGTATTACTTGATTATAAAAGTGTGATGCAGTCTGTAATCCAAACAGAAAAATGAAACAAGTCTGAAATAAAGATGTCCCACCTGTAATATAATAGTACATAACCTGCAGCAGGCTGAAAAGTACAGCTGCAGAAGCTGAGTAAAACACGTGTGAAATATATCCCTGTTGACATACAGAAGCATGACAAAAGTGAGACTGTTGGAAAGGATTGTTAGAACTACAGGTAAAACATGTCAATAAAGCCTAGAATTAAGTACCATCCTGAATTGTAAAAATAAAACAAGTGAGAGAGTGTGAGAAAGAGTTATGAATCCTCCAATAAAGTAGTAATAACTCCTGAATAAAGTATACTGCAGTCGGTACAGAATGAAATGAATGTGACAAGCAGAACCAAACAGTAACATGTGTTGAAAATGTAACTGCAGCTGGAATGTGTATCCCAAAATCTGGATATGTTGCTCTCAGTCTGCAATATGCAGATAGTATGGTTGTCTGAAATACCAAACATCCACAGTTGTCTATAGCTATATAAAGCAAATGTAGCAGGATGATGTAGCTGAACAAAGCCAGATATGAACGTGTATGAATAAAAATGAAAATGTATATTGATGTAGCAGTAACATTCCTATCACCAACTTGCAGTAGTTATCACATAGGAAACTGTAGGTAGAACTGTAGTGTGTATATATCTGCAGCTATTAGAAATGTACAGCATATGTATTGGTATTTGAAGTTGTTAATTAAATTTTCTTCACCCTACCCTATAACCACATATAATCCATTCCACGTGAAATTGGTATATGCAATTACAATTAACACCCCTGGACATTTGTCCTGTTGGTTCATACATATTTGCATGTATGTTGATGCATCTGCCCTGTTCATACATCCAAACCTGATGGCCTGTTGCCATCAATCAACCCTGCATGTTGTTGGACTGTCTATTGCTGTTCAAAATATGCATGTGTTATGCTTGCTGTTCAATGGTTTGAATATCTGGGTGTTTGGTTAATGGGAATACTAATGCATGCTGTTACAACTAATTGTGAATGGTATTGTACGTTACTAACCCAAACTGTCATGACATAATGCAAAACATAGGACGACAGGTAAGGTGGGTTCCAGCGGACCCACCTCTCCCTCCTCAGCTGGCGAGTGCACCTGGCAGTAGTGCCCAGGCAGGACCCTCCTCTGGTGGCCCTGTGCCATCTGCAGGTGAAAGCACTGCAGGGGATGGGGCTTGTCCCCCCTCTGCAAGCATGGCTGGAGGAGAGCATCCACTCACCCTCCGTAGTGTTCGGACTGTGGTGCGTAGGGAGATCCTGCACACTGTGCTTGGGCCCCTACGCCAGCTTGAGGCACGGGTGGCACAACTAATGGGCATGCCTGCTGCCCGGCCTACACAGCCCCCAGCACAGCCCCGTCCTGGGCCATGAAGGCACAGTGGCAGCTGCCCATGGGTGGGGATATCAGTACCACTGTTGCCATCTGTGGGCTCATGGGCTCTAGATATCCAAACATCCGTCCCTGTCAATTGTGTAACCCCCCCCACATGTGTCATACACTGCCCCTGTATGCGTCTTGTTTGTCTTGTCTGTTAACCTACCCAACTTACCTCCCCAGCTATACCGACTTCCTGTACCTGACATACCACTCTCACCTGAAAAAAAAGGGCACTCTGTACCCACAAAAAAATTATGCCCCATACATAGCTGCCCATTTTGCACACATGTCTGCTGGACAAGGAAACTGTCAATTACAATTGGCTGTACAACAAGTATTATTGTTGTCCTTACACCTCTCTCAGGGGTGGAAGGTTTCAAATGTCACACCAAATTACAAACATATGCACAGCTGTTGCTGATGAAGAAATGGGCAGCTATGGGCCTTAGCTACATCCCTCCTGCAAAACCCGAGCTTGTTTCCCTACTGTCTTACCCTCTTTGTGACCCCTTTTTCACCACTTTCCTGTCTCCCCATTTTCATTTCTTTCAAAGAAAATAGTGCGGGTGTGCGCAAGAGTAAGCACTTTTAAGTGGTTGTAAGCAGGTGTGCGCAGAGTTGAACGCCAGTGCGCATGCGTGAGCTCCGCACAAACCAGTGCTAATCCGCGTACAACTGCTTAAAAGTGCCTTAGTCACTCTGAATGACAAGGCCTGTAGTCTGCTCAAAAGCAAAATAAAATCCCACTCTCAGTCCCGAACCCAGGACCTTGAAAACAGTAGCCTGCATGACTTACCACTAAGCCATGACTGTTATATAAAACATTGTGCTACAATAAATATATCATGTAATAGTAGGAATGAATGTAAAGGGAATATAGGATGTGTAGTACACAAAGCATGTCATGTATATTTACTGTCAAATGTAGTGGATTTCTAGAATAGTAGTGTGTGAACAGAAACAGCCATGCTAGTTGGTAGCTAGTAGGTAATAATGTCACTGTAGCAGCTTGCAAGCCACACACATACTCACAGCAGGATAATCACTGCCCATATCCCACAACCTCTTACAGGAACACATCCGGACTAAGTAATAAAAAATGTGGAGCAAAGGGCCAAAAACAGGGACACATTCCAAATAATGCTACAACAAACTTAGACAGTTCAGAGAGTAACAGGTTCTGCATTTTGTTGGATGTTTGGAAGGGTATGAAGTCTGAAACTGAAATGTTTGTCACTATAGTCTGACTTGAGCCCAGAGTGATTTGCCAGAAAAAGCTGTTTATGAGATATTGACCAAAATATGAGGCAAAAATGTGGACAGCCTGCAAATATCTGTACACTTGAGAGGTCTGACACTGCCATATTTGAATAGTTAAGAGCCTAGACATAGCAACAATGACTGAGTTACAGGGATGCCCCACAATCTCCCTGTGAAATGTACAAACAGTAGGCAGAAAGGTGTTACAACACATGCAATGGTAACTATGAAGTACTGAAAGTATGCACCACTTGCATGGCAGAAATAGTGTAGTAATACATATGCTCATGCTATCCCACAGTCACAACTGCAGAATACCAGACAATTTAATGGGTGTACCCCACTGATATGTACCATTCCATGAGGCAGATAAAAGATGCACCTGAGAGTCTCTGTGGCCTGCTCAGCAGCATACTCAAATACCCTAATAGATGTCAAGGCCCACACCATGGCCAGACCACACTGCATGCAGTAACACCCTAGCAGATATAGCAAGCATTCCAAGGTGTGAATGTACATGGAAATTAGGAAAGCCACAGCAACACACTACAGTCAAGACACCTAGCAGGCATACAAGTAGTGAATGTAAAGGGCAAATATTGAAGCCATAGCAACAAAGTGCAAGAGCCACTGCTATATACCAGTTAAACCACATGTCCCACAGGAAAGCACACACACCCACATTAACAGTAGTAGTAGTCTTAGGTGTCAGTGTACAGACACACTTAGTACAGGAAACTGGAGAAATGAATGGAGAAATGTTAATCTACAACACAGCCAGAAATATGAGAGAGATACTAAACTTTACACTCACAGAACAGTGTCCACAGCATACCAGCATGGTCCCTGCCCTTAAACTCTGAAAGGGCTATGCCTATCTCACATACCTTTTTATAGCACTGTCCTGGAATCACAGTGAGAACTGCAATCAGTACACAACTGGCTGCATGCAATTAGCAAATGCTGGCTAACAACTGGTGCAGAGGCCATCACATGGACATATGCAGATACCTACAAAAGCATGCTGTACTCCCAGTCCACACATGCAATACTTTCTTTGCACCCTGTGGAGTTAGGGAGAGACAGAGAGAGAGAGAGAGAGAGAGAGAGAGAGAGAGAGAGAAAAAAAAACATACACAAACAAAACCAGTCATCAAAACCCACTCGAAAGCTGACAACTGCCAAATGGAGCAGCAAGACACCAAACCAAACGGCAACGCAAGCAGCTGTGACAAACACAGGTAATGTAAAGTAATACTTTAAAAGTCTACATACTGTGAACCCTCCATATGTGTCATTGGTCTGTATCCATATGTATATGAAGATGTGCATAGGGCAGGGGACATACAGCAACTATCAGTGAAGGCTGCACATACATATGTATGTGAGGGCATCTATGTGCATATATCAATGTAGGTTGAATGTAGGTTGTAGTGCAATGTACAAAGTAGGTTTCACAGTTATGTATGTTTAGCAGTATGTTAGTGTGTGTATACAGTTTTGTAAACAAACATGTTGATATACCTATCTATCATATGGATACGTATGTATGTCAATATATGTATGTGTATATATATATATATATATATATATATATATATATATATATATATATATATATATATATATATATATATATATATATATATATATATATATATAATATGCATATATGTATACATACATAGAGAGGGATGTAGGAATACATAGACAGATGTAGATAGATAGAATATGTAGAAACATATATATGTAATACACACATTCAGATATAGATATATGTAGATACATATACATAGACAGACAGATCTGACTATCTACAGATATGACTGTATATGATGATCTCACACTCCCCTGTCCCACCCTCTGTCACTCACACCCCCTCTCTGTCACACACCCTCCCCCTCTCCATATCTATAGCAATATATGTACATCGATATATATATATATATATATATATATGTATACAGACATATATATATATATATATATATATATATATATATATATATATATATATATTTATATATATATATATATATATATATATATATATATATATATATATATATATATATATATATATATATATATATATATATATATATATATATATATATATATATATATATATATATATATATATATATATATATGTATATATATATATATATATATATATAGAGAGAGAGAGAGAGAGATGTATATATATTCTGAGTGAGGCACATGTGTACAGATGTATTGCAACAGGTGCCTGGTGACAAAGGCATGGAGTGAACACCAGTGTCAAAACTGGAGTACCATACCCCATTTCAAATCACCTACACCAGTAACCACCAGATATGTGATTGGCTGCCCACCACTGCATGTGTCAGGGGTGAACAGGGTCATAAATGTGTACAATAGTCCCCCCAATGATAGTCACAGTGGCACACTATTCCTGGAATACCTGCACATGGTATGTGTCAGCAGACATGGTGTGTTAGCTACAGACATGTAGGTCAGTGTACCCCTCCACACCACACAATGGCTGCCATGGTATGTACCTCACATGACAGCTACAGATATGGAGAAGGACACAGTGACATGTACAACACTGTGACAATGCACTCAAACACATTACCAATGCACAGTGACTGACAACACCATAGAGTACACACATACTTCCCACATAGAGGTTACCACTCCTGGATTTACATACTTAAGTCACACCCATGACAGATGTCCAACAACCATAGTAACACCTCACACCATCCACAACCTAAATGACTGCTGTGTGTCGTCCGTGACACTGCAGTAGAGAGCACAAGGTGAAGGTACAGGTTCCTACCCACAGATAAGACATATCCTGCAACAAACCACACAGCATTAAGAAGCAAGATTCCCCATGAGTACATGTCACACATACCCCTGCTGAATGTTAGTCAGATAGGTAATATGCCATATGAGTCACTCTGTGTAACTGTTTGACAGGAGCAGGTACCATCACATCATATGTGTCACAATGGTCAGGGTAGTAGAACAGTATGCTGCTGTAGTCCCAGGGGCAATAGCATATTGTATTGTATTGTATTGTAATGTATTGTATTGTGTTGTATTGTATTGGTATGTAGAGGTGCCTCCTTCGAGGAGTGGAACCACTGCTGCTGCTGTACGCCAGTGTACAGGTACATATCCTGTAGTCAGGCTAGTGTTACATAGCACTTCTATATGTGTGTTTAGCTCCTCTTTGAGTTCATGTAGCATGCAAATGGGGATACCATCAGATCCCATTGATGCTGTGTTTTCTGCTTTTCTGAGGGCAGCTCTCAGCTGGACATCTGTGATGACAGGGAGGTTACAGTCAGCTGGGATAAGTATGTCTTAGCTTGGGGGAGAGGGAAGGGGGAAACCTGCACTGAACCTGTCTGCCACAATGTTGCAAATATCTGTGGGTTCAGTGAATTATTTGTTGTTGTGTACTAACTATGAGCATATTGGAGGGTTTCTGACCAGGTTGCTAACATAAGTGAAGAAGGCCTCGTGGTTATCTGTAGTGTCCCCATTGATTTCCCTCTCAAAGTTGCCCATGGATGTTTGTATGAGAGAAAATAGCTCCTTACTAGTGCTGATCAGACATGCCTTCCCTTTATAGAATTATGCTCTGTCTTGCAGTAGCTTCCATCTTTTGTTAAACAATCTGTCTGTGGCTGGGGTCCACCAGACAGGATGCTTTCCCTTTGTGGAGAGTGTCTTGGTCTTATATGGGATTGCATGAGATGTCCGTAGAAATAATTTGTGAAGGGGTCAGCATTGTGGGTTGTGTCTTCCACTGGCCCAGTGGGCTTAAAGGATACCATGTCAGTGTTATGAAGTGTAAAGTTTGCATTTGAAATGTTATTCACTGTAGTCGTTTGTGCTGGTGGTGGAGGTGGGATATGTATATCCAGGGCAATTAGTTTGTGGTCAGCACACAGTAGGTGACGATGTACCCCATACAGTACCTCGATACAAACCCCCAGAGTGAGGAGGTGCTTTGGACCTGAATCAGTGTTCTGACTGCTGGGGTTTGGTAGTATGTCATATGGAGTGTGCCAGGTACTGTTGCACAGTTGTTGGCTGAGCACTGATACCTGGCCATTTACATGTGTATCCACCAATAGACAGACAGATGCTATATATGTGAGATATGTTGTATCACAACAGTCGAGTAGCATGTGTAGTATGTGTGCCAAATTCTGCTGACATATTTTGCTGAGATCATGTTCATAGGTTCATAGGTTGGTACTAGGCTATCAGCCCTAGGGCCTATACAAGCCTAGCCATAAAAATTCCCTGGCTATTTCTTCCCACATTATTTACTTTCCTGGACCCCTGTCTAGCAGGGTGACTGACGTGATCCCTGGGGTGAATTTCCTTTCTGCCATCCAATCGTCAAGGTTCCTCTTGAAGAGGTCCAAAGAGGCACTCTGCTTGACATGTATGGGCAATCTATTCCAGAGTCTGGGGAGTCTCTGGGTCAGAAACCTATCCCTCCAACATGTTTTGTTTATTGTGATGACAAGGTTTAGATCCCTGAGGGATTGGGATTTCTTTAAGTGTAGCATGTCCAACAGCACTGGGTTTGACATGGCCTTGTATGTTAAGCAGAGAGTATAGCTGGAGTTTTTTAAGACGGTCAGCATAGGGCATCTGCTTTAGGCCTGTGATTCTTTTAGTGAGGTATTTCTGAGGCCTTTATTTGTTATTTCCTTTTTCAGGACCATGGCTCACCAGCGCAATCCAGCGTACTCTGCAGCTGAGGATGAGGAGATACACCAGAGCCTGGTGCGGGATTATGTAATACTCTTTTCCTGCACCAGCCAGAATCAGCAGGACTGTGGCAAGACCTGGTCCATCGGGTAAATGACATAGGCACGCATAATAGGACATATGAGCAGGTACGACATCACTGCAGTGCTTTAATCAGAAATGTCCATCAGCGTGCATCGGATATCCACAGGCAACAGGTTGCCACAAGTGGTGAGGTGGCTACACATCCCCCACTCACCAGACTGGAGGGACTACTCATAAGTGTTGTGGCTCCAGCCCTCAAACAACAACAACAACAGCAGCAGACCTGCATTATGATGGAGGCTGGAGCCACACAGCACCAAGACTACAAGCGTGCAGGTAATATGCCATATGTATAGTTGACTGTTGTGTACGCTGGTAGTTAATGCATGTGTGAGGTGTGTCCTTGGTTTGTAGCTGTCAGCATAGTATTTAATGTGCAAGTGTGATATTCTCAATATCAGCAGCTGACCTGTGAAAGGCAACTGTTGTACTACTGACCTGTATCATACTCAGTAACAATGGCACAGTTGTGCCCACTGACATTAATTTCCTCACTTCTGCAGGTCCCTCGGTGAAACAGCAATGCAGCCATGCAGCCTATCCATGCTGGTGAGTGTGTATTAACAATACCTTTAATAGCCTTGATAGTAATAGTAATATTAGGCTCACTTAGTAGTGCTCTGTGTATGCATGCAGGTGTGTCTGTGTCTGTGTGTTGATATCTCGCATACTGAGTAGTGTGCAAGTGTGCAACTGTGTGCAAGTGTGCAACTGTGTGCAACTGTGTGCATGTGTGCATGTGTGCACCTGTGCATGTGTGCATGTGTGCATGTGTGCATGTGTGCACCTGTGCATGTGTGCATGTGTGCATGTGTGCACCTGTGCATGTGTGCATGTGTGCATGTGTGCATGTGTGCACCTGTGCACCTGTGCATGTGTGCATGTGTGCATGTGTGCATGTGTGCACCTGTGCACCTATGCACGTGTGCACATGTGCATGTGTGCACCTGTGCATGTGTGCATGTGCGCATGTGTGCATGTGTGCATGTGTGCAACTGTGCATGTGTGCATGTGTGCATCAATGGTAACATTGTTTAGACATTGTAAACTGTGTTTCCTGTTTCCCTCCCACAGGTTCTGGTGCTGCTCTGGTGTCATGCAGCAGGGAACCTGAATCAGGTGCCACGGGTACTGATAATGATGACACCTGTGTAATGGCACAGGAAGGTATGCCAGGGTCTGTCATTGGTCAGCCAATTGACAGTACACAGCTGTCAACCACATCAATGCGCACAGTCATCCTGCCAATACACCCTTTGGTGATGGACAGAATACAGTGGGCATTGACCAGGGTAATGTGGTATCTGTGGCACATGCTTTCCCACACAGCAGCCATGAGCATGGCCCTGAGATGGTACCACACAGACAGATGTCCAGGGGTTCTCATGGGAGCATCTGTGGGCGTACTTCCCCTTTCAAACATGCCCACAGAGGTCTTACAACCTCAGCTATGTTTCGGGCTGTCATGCAGGCACAGTCACGTATGGAATGGTACACCAGATAGGGTCTGAGGGAGCTGACAGCATGTCGCACAGCCATGACTGACAGTATGCGTGACATTGCGGCTGCTGTCCGTAATTTCACCGATGTCATAGACAGACATCGTGGGGACATATTAGATCGGTTCCACAACTACATGCCCATGAAACAGGGCAATGGTGGACGGTTGAGGCATCGACGTGGGCGTATGCTAGAAGCAGTAGCAGCTGGCAGTTGTCACGGATGACAACAGGGCCGCGGCCACCACCATAGTGCCAGCAGCCCCAGGAGACCATGTGCACGTGGCTCTTGACAGGCCCGACAGGGATCTGTGTCCAGTCAATGAATACCTGCTTCTGATGACAGTACCCAGTCTGGATTTGTACTGGATATGGTCCGTAGCACCCCTGCAAGGCACAGGTACCGTGTCTGTGGCCAGAGACACTGATCTGTATGACCTGGAAGGTACAGTCTGTGGCTGTCCACAAACACCAGTATATATCAGCCATGAGGTGGAACTGTGTGCATCCATACACACATGTGAATTGACAACACCTAGGGCTACTGCATACACGCACACACTGCATCAACATTGCCCCACCTTGTACTGCTGTCCCTCATCAACACACATACACATACATGTCAATTGGTGGTATCAGTGGCAGACTCAGGCATACCAAGTTCACACCCTGTGCATATGATGAAACTGTGCCGCCTCCTGCAATCTGTAACATCAGTGCAGGTACAGGTTAACATGTTGCTGATGCACAGGGTGACTACATAGACGTGTAGTAATAGTATCATGTTGTTAACAGTACTGTGTGCTGATATAATTGTGGGTGTATCCCAGCATGCCTGATGCAGTAAGGGTATGATTGTCTTGTACTGTTGTCTACACCCATGATAAGTACCATAGTGTATCATCTGCACATGTTGGCATACTGGTGGTAAGGATGTCAACAGAAGGCTACATACATAGGTAGCACAGGGGATAAGGTAATGAAAGTATTGATACACAATGATGGACATGTAAACTGCAAGTGGCATGTTGCCCACACTGGACTCTGCAATGTGGATGTTTGAGGATGTTGATATGTGTGCAGTACTACACGACTGGTACAGGACACACAGGAGCACCCTAGCACTGCAAGCTCACATCTCATACCATGCTAGACAGCCCTAACACACAAAAGTGACTTTCACAGGAGGGAGAGTCCCCATAAATGTCAGGGATACTGTGGTGGCAGGACAGGTAGCATACATCCTACTAAGTATGGAACCACTGAGTGAAGGCTCAGTGTCTGTTATTTGACATGTGTATTACTGCAGGTATGAGCACCTGGGTTTCCATCCAGTTATTGTACATCCTGACGGTACATGGTCTGTACACATGTGTGCGCTGAGACTGGACCCTAGCCATCTGACCTGTGTATTTCCATGTACATGTGTATAGTGCCTGCATATTTGCACTGTTACCTACTGGAAGTGATACAGCTTGTTTGTTGTACAATGGACTACATGCAGCCCTGCTTACTGTAGCTTTGTTTGCATGCATGTTTGCTTGCAGTTACCCTGGAACACTGATCCCACTGCAATGCAGAGTTACAGAGCTTCTGTGGACTCCTAGGGACATCTGCATAGCTTACTATATATATGTCCATGTCTCACTTGACTGAACATCACTGTTTGTCTTGTTCACATGTATGTTGCCTGTGACACATTGCATATGACTTACCTGGCATTTGTCCATGTGAGCAGTCATATATGCCAGTGCTAACTAATCACAGGCACTACACCCTCACATACTCACCTTCTGTACCTTGTTCCCCATTGGCCCTATGTGCTGTTAATCACCATGGCAATCACAATACTATGGTAGCATGTGCAAAGGTCACTTGCCAGTCACCTCTATGGTACAGTTGTGGAATATGTGGGTCATGTGGCAATGTCACAGCTGCCACATGTACACAGTCAACCCTCTCCCTACACATGGACGTACAACACATGTATGAGATGCAACCACATAGCCAAACTGGGGACTAAGCACTCTGAACCCAGTACTGGCATAACCTGTCAGGTGGCATGAAATACTACAGTGACTACAATACCAGTCTGATGAAGACCTACACTGACAGCAATCCAAACACGTGAACACACTGGACCATTCGTGGAACCTCAGAATAGCATCCTACCTGAGCAGCAGACACCTCTGCAGCTGGCACACAGGCATACGTTAAGCCGGAACACAGCACGTGCAACACATAGCACACAAATCCTGTGTGCCAAACAGTCACAGCCTGTACGGCTGGACAACACACCTGCTACAGTTGTGTTAGGTACCTTTATTGTCTGGTACAGTGAGGTCCCGCTCACCAGGCTGGACAAGGTAAATGTCACAGTGATATGCCCGTGGGGGCACTATGGTCCACCACATAACACAAGTATACAGGTCAGTCAGAGGCATGGACAAATATGACTCAGTCATTGTCCATGCCACTATGGCTGACCTGTGATGTACCTCCCTGGACTACATGATAGGGAACATAGAAGGGCTCTCTGAGCATGTGGCACAGGCTGGTATGACCCTGATCTTGGTTGGCATCATACCCTCACCAGGAATGCTGACGTATTACTGAATGCTGATGAATTACTGTAGCTACAACACCCTAGCTGAAAGGTTCCTAGCATGTAGTCACTGCATTGCTATGGAACAACATGTTACCACTCCCACAACAGGTGAAAACATGCAGCACCTGTTCATCAACAACATGTAGACTATATGCCCCAGACCAGATGTGTATCCCTCACTGCTAGGATGATACCATATACAACTCACACTGTATATACACATACCACATGCAGCATCCACACAGAAGACCACAGTCATAATGTTATCCAGTGCAAATATCATATATTCACATGTGGCAGGCATCAGACATGGGAACAATTGAAGGTCACAGGTACATATGTGTATTTGGCACACACATACATCATCTGTGTCCATTGCCATTACTGGTTTAATCAATGTCATGCATTATTGTGAACAACCCACACACATGGGCATTCTGTGTGAC
Source organism: Protopterus annectens (assembly GCF_019279795.1). NCBI lineage: Eukaryota > Metazoa > Chordata > Ceratodontiformes > Protopteridae > Protopterus > Protopterus annectens. The sequence goes on along the minus strand of NC_056728.1, from coordinate 774,160,710 downwards.
AAAAACACATGTGGCATGTGTGGAATTCAAAGCCATAACTAACTGTGCTATGACAGTAGTGAGAGATGCAGTAGCAGAGCATTCTATTTGCATTACTGGGAGATTTGCCCTCTTCTGCTGTACTTGTAGGGTGCTGACATCATCTCTGTGTAGAGATTGGAATATGTAGCAGCTGGTGTGTTGTACTGGTTGCCAAAAGGGTCAGTTTTCTCACACACACCCTACTTTCACCCCCAGAAGACCACAGTCATAATGTTATCCAGTGCAAATACCATGTATTCACATGTGACAGGCGTCAGACATGGGAACTATTGAAGGTCACAGGTACATATGTGTATTTGGCACACAAATACATCATCTGTGTCCATTGCTATTACTGGTTTAATCAGTGTCATGCATTATTGTGAACAACAACCCACACACATGGGCATTCTGTGACAAAAACACACGTGGCATGTGTGGAATTCAAAGCCATAACTAACTGTGCTATGACAGTAGTGAGAGATGCAGTAGCAGAGCATTCTATTTGCATTACTGGGAGATTTGCCCTCTTCTGCTGTACTTGTAGGGTGCTGACATCATCTCTGTGTAGAGATTGGAATATGTAGCAGCTGGTGTGTTGTACTGGTTGCCAAAAGGGTCAGTTTTCTCACACACACCCTACTTTCACCCCCCCAGACACACACACGCTTGCCATTTACAGTATTCAAACCCCTACCTAACTATGTTATGACACTCAAGATGGACACATTAGCAGAGTGCGCTATTCACATTACTGGAAGGTTTTCCTTCTCCTGCTGTACTTATAGGGTGCTGACATCATTGGTGTTTAGAAAGGGGAATGTGCATCCTGAAGTGTGTTCTCCTAGTTGCCAAAGGGGACATTTCCCTCACACAGAATTGCACACACACTAACCCCCCTCATTCAAACACACACACTTGCAGGATTCAAACCCCTACCTAACTATATTATGACACTCAAGATGGACGCATTAGTGGAGCACACTATTCGCATTACTGAGAGGTTTCCCTTCTCCTGCCCTGCTGTACTTATAGGGTGCTGACATCATCAGTGTTTAGAAAGGAGAATGTACATCCTGTAGTGTGTTTTCCCAGTTGCCAAAAGGGACATTTCCCTCACACAGAATTGCACACACACCAACCCCGCTCACCCACACACACACTGAGCATTTGCAGGATTCAAACCCCTACCTAACTATATTATGACACTTGATGGAGACGCATTAGCAGAGCGCACTATCCAAATTACTGGGCATCTGTTCTGCACCTGCAGTATTTATAGGGTGCTGACATCATTATTTCTACAGAGGTATGTACATCTAGTACTACCTGTCAGGTGGGAATAGCATATATATGCATTTGCAGCCACCTACTTCAGGGTCAGATATGCACATCAGCACTGGCAGGTTATGTTCTATACCATGCTTCTTGACCACAGGACCTGTAACACACAACACAACCAGTTTGGACCACCCCTCCCACATCCAGGACACACACTTTGCTTCCCTGGGAACAGTGCCAAGATATGCAGGTGTTCACATACACCATTCCAGTTGTTAACATCAGGTACAGGTATATTGTGTGTGGAACTACTCAGGCCTCTACAACATTACCCTACAGCCACTACAATTTGTGAGTCCATGTGCTATGGCAGAACCACTCACCACAGCCACAAGGGGGAATACATATGCACCTGACCATCTGCAACATGGGTACTCACTGTTCCACACCAGAGGTAGACCACCATTGTTGATATCTGACCATACCCACCTTTCCCTGGACATCCATATCCCATCCCCACCCCCAGGCAAGGTTGTCACTGCAAACAAAGTGTATTTATCAAAAGCAGACTTTACACTTGTGAAGACTGGGGTGGAAGACTTCAAAGGACCCATGCTGGGGGAGTATACAGGCCACTCTGCATAATCCTTGACAATTGCATTCTATGAGCATGTGGAAGGTTTGCATTGATCATGCTATCCCAAATATACCCATGACTCCTCCACAACAGGACACCTGTCAGGTGTACACCAGCCATATATGAGCTGTCCAACAGACAGAGTGAGCTAATACATTGCAGAGCAGTAGGCCACAGAGGGAGGACATTTCTGAACAGTACTGGCATGACACTTCAATCCATCATAATCATCACGACAAAGTGTTGACAGTGAAATTGTCCAGACAATGCAGATAAGGCTCCCCTCACTGTGTTATTGACACCCACTTACTGTTAGAGGTCCTCACCAACCCTCTTCCAGCACACACCAACAACATGGATGTGGCTTAGCAAATTCAACCCCTGGGATCTCCACTGTGTCCCTGCTTGATGGATGCACAGCACACTAGCCTCACATGGTGCCTTATGTGACCTACTGTACAGTGGCACAGTAGCCTACTGTACTGGGGAGGCAGATGCCAAGCACACTCTGGCTAAGCTGTCAATTCCTAGGGCAAACAGCCTAGTGTTGACCTCTAGACCCATATGTTTAATTGTCAGATGCACAATATTTGTTGCTGATAGACTGTTTGCAGGTCTTTATTGCCATAGCAGTACCTGTTTCTATGAACAACTTGTGTATCTGTGGAAGATGTTTGAATATGAGAGGGATCCACTATATCACTTATGTCTCTGTAGTCATTTAACTGTGTGCATTGGGCAGATTGCTGTAATGTGGTTGGTTCCTGGAATAACACGTACAAATACCAGATATGTGTGTGGCCAACTGCTAAACTGAGATTTGGACTAAGTGTGTGAGCATGCCCAGTTCAGGCTTTCCATGGCATGTTGTCTGACATATGTCTCATTTATCAAAGTGTGTGAGCATGCCCAGTGTGAGCTTTCCATATGTTGAACTCTGCAGCCCACCACATTTGTGGATGAGTGTGAACTTCAATAATATGTCACGTTTATGGTTGTGTGTTGTGTGTCATGTTGTGTACTTACTGTCCAACTGCTTTGTGTCTGAACACAACAGGGATTATACTGTTCCTGCAGGGTTTGCATGGGATACTTTGCATACAGTTGTCAACATCCTTTCATACTGACCTAACACTGTAGTACTGTATAGTGTACTGGTTCAGTACTTTCACTGTGGTGGACAGTATCCTGGGCTTTAGTCCTATCACTGCTTTACATTTTCATAGTGAGCACGACAGACTGGTTAGGGGCCAGTTGTGCACATCTGACCATGTTGCATTATGTTCAGATATGAACTACTTAAACCAGGCTTGTCCAACATTGGTAGTGTATTCCACAACATAGGTGGACATTGGCAAACACTAGCGATGTGCCCTAGGCCATTTCTAATGCTAGTCAGAGTGTGTTTGTCCTTTGACACACATTGTAAGTGGAGTTTGCCATGACATATGTCATGGTTAGTATACTGTGCCTCCGTCTACCTGTGATATAACAGTGATACCCAGGGTAAACCTACCATCTCCCATCCACTCATCAAGATTCCTCTTGAGGAGAGTCAATGAGTGACTCTCTGGCTAACCTGTACTGGGAGTTTACTCAAGAGTGGGGGTGGCTTCTGTGTTATGGATCATTCAGTAAAGCTTGTCCTATGTATGTCAGTGCTGGGGTTCAGGTCTCTCATGTGCATAGCTCACTGCCATTCAGATTGTACAAGGTGCAGCATGTTCATTGCTTCCAGCTTGGACATGGCTTTATACATCAGGCACAGCTTGCCTCTGGGTGGGCATTATGGCAGTGTGTGGAGCTGCAGTTTGTTTAATCAGGCAACACATGGCATCTGTTCAAGCTCTATGATACTCCTGGGGAGGTACTTTTGGGGACTTTACAGTTGATGGAGGTGTCTGCTGAGGTACATCCCACAGGGGCTATTGTAGTCAATTGTAACGCTGATGAAGGATGACTGCAGAGCCACAATGACCTCCCCTTTTCTAGATCTGAGAACCTTCATGATTAGATGGGTATATGGTATGTTTCTGTAACCACTACAGCCACATGCTTGTCCAATGCAGGATATCTATCAACTTGTGTCCCCAGGTTTCTCATTACATGTTAAGTACTTAATGGGTTAACACCTATGTGGTAATTGGTGGGCACTTACCGTATATCCACAGGGGTTGACTATACACTTTTCTGCAATTAGTTTGCTAACATGGCTATGGCACCAGTTGTCTGTTTCTATGTGGCCCTTTTGTGGGATGCTTGTGTCAGCTGGAGGGTCAGATATGGTGGCCAGTTTGTAGTCCTCTGCAAACTTGTTCAGACACAGTCCTTCCATGTTGGCCTGTACCTATGGGACATATATACCAAACGAGGGAGGTCCCAGGACCAAGCCTTGTGGGATGCCAGTTATATCTGGTTTGTAGTCTGACATGGCTGCAGCATGTCTGACCATGTCAGTTCTGTCCTTGGTCTGGTTTGCAACCCCTCTACTGACATAGGGGTTTATATTTAAGCTGGTGAGCTTATCTATAATGAACACATGGGGTATTGTATGGAAGCCTTTGCAAGGTCCAGCTTCACTGTGTGGACCACATTGCCCTCATCAATGACCTTAATGACTGTTTCAAATGAGTCAGACATGTTTAAGGGGCAGGATCTGCACTTAAGAAAGCCACACTGGGTAGGGTCCGGTGTCAGTAGGTCCCCAATATCTTTATGTCTGCAGTACATGATGATCCTTTCCATAGCTGTGCAGACCAAGCTTGTCAGGATTCTGGGGTGGTAGTTTGCAGTATCCATTCAGGCAACACCTTTGTTGAGAAGGACCACTGTTGTTGTACACTGCTCTTTGGGTACATATCCTGTGGTAAGGCTGACATTGAGCAGTAGTGTTATTTGACATTCCATTCTTCTTGGAGTCCATGTTGGACTCAGCCCAGGACACCATCTCATACCATTGATGCTGTGTGTTTTGCTTTGTAGATGCTGGCTGTTACCTCAGCATCTGCAATGTCAGGGGGCCAGCAGTCTGCTGGGATAGATATTTTGCATTTTATGGGGTTGCACTGCACCTGTCAGGCTGGATGTTGGCAATATGTGTGTGTGTTTGGTATGTTGTTTGTAATATTTGAGTGATTCAGAGCATATCTGTGAATTCCCAACAAGGTTCCTACCATCAGTTAAGAAAGCCTTGTGATTATCCTTAGTGTCCTGTACAATTTGTATCTTCATAGGTTCATAGGTTCATAGGGCATTTATAAGCCTAGCCAGAGTGTGTGTGGCTTTCACCACCCCTTGCTATGTGAATATTATGGCCATTTATGATTTACTTTACTGTGCCTCTGTCTGGACGTGACACAGTGAAGACCCCAGTGTACATCTACGATCATCCATCCACTTGGCAAGATTCCTGTTGAAGGGTGTCAGTGAGGGGCTCTGCCTAACATGGAATGGGATTCTGTTCCAGGGTGTAGGGAGCCTCTGGGTTATGTATCTGTCCCTCCAGCACATCCTATTTCATTATGTGTTGAGGATGACATCTCTCACTCTCACAGCTCTGATGGCTTTGGGTTTTCTGGGGTGGAGCATGTCCATTACTCCTGTGTTGGACATGGCCTTGTACAACAGGCATACAACGCCTCTGTGTAGGCAGTATGTGACTGCATTCAGCTGGGGTGTCTACAGCCAGGCAGCATATGACATATATTTGAGACCCTTTATCCTCTTGGTGAGGTACCTTTGAGGTCTTTCTAACTGCTGCAGGTGTCGGGTAAGGTACATCCCAAATGAGGCATTGTACTAGATTATGGGTCTGATAATAGAACATTATAGGGGCACAATGACCTCTGTTGATGCAGATGTGAATCCTTTCATGATACGGTGTCCAATATAGACAGTCTTCCTAGCCATGTTGGCAATGTGAGTGTCACATAACAGGTTACTGTCCACTTGTGTCCCTAGGTCCCTGATTACTCCTTCCATACATAATGGATTACCACCTATGTGGTAATTTGTGAGTATCTTATTTGGTATTTGGTGAGACATTCATACTGTCCAGTGTCTTCAGGATGGCTGGGTGGGGTTCTTGTGTGTGAAAGTGTGGTCTGTAGCATGCTACAGACTGTACAGCAGTTTTGCCTACGGTTAGTTGCACATGGGTGGTCTCTGATGCTTCGTGCAATGTCAGTTACCTGGACGTGTGGGTATCTTTGCTGAATATGGATGCTCCCCCTCCTTTTATGTTTTGGTCCAGGTTTTGGGGCCATAACACATGATATGAGGTATAACCTGGTAGTGCTGGTGTGCTGTTAGGAGCCTTGCTGCAGGTTTCTGTCACTGCACAGACATCAATGTTCTCCATACTGGGGAGGGCCTCGGGAGCATGCATATTGAGGTTTACATGTCTGGCATTGGTCAGCATTACCCTTATGTTTCTTTCCACTTATGTATTCTAGGGTGGTGGGTTAGTCTTTTCAGCCTTGCCTACAAAAGGCTCTATGGAGGTGGCAAAAGCCTTATCCAGTATCCAGATGCCCAGGGGTAACAGGTGCAAGCCATCCCTAGAACAGCAGCGTGGCTTGTCAAGCATGACATCCCAAGCAGACAGACATTGGATCCCCTTGGAATGACACCAGTAATTGTGCCACTTGTTAAAGCTGATCATTCTGTGTTTGTACTGTGGCATCATTCTTGGTGAGGGTAGGATGCTGCAAATGGTCAGTGTCATACCGGCCTGGACTACATAATTGGAGAGCTCATCTATGTCTCTTTTCATGTAGTCCTGGGAGGTACATCTCAGGTCATTCATGCCAGCATGGACAATGACTGCATCATATTTCTACTTGCTTTGGGGTGACCTGTGTACTTGTGTTATGTGGTGTATTGTAGCAGCCTACAGGCAGCTTACTGTACCCTTTCCCTTGTTCAGTCTGGTGAGCAGGACAACAGCGTGTCTGACTATGGAGTCACCTATTACAACTGTATCAGGCATGTTGTTTCTCCTTCTGGCCTTTGACTGTTTGACACACCAGCTTTGTGTACTATGTGTTGCATGTGCTATGTTTGGAGGTTGTGGTTGCTTGGGTGTCTGCTTTGGAGGCCTCTGTTCATGTGGTGTGTTTGTAATTAGGGCCTCCGGGAATGTTTTTCTGTGTTTATGTCTTTGGTTTGCAGTTGTGATAGGTCTATGTGGGACTGGGTTTGTCGTGTGTGTGGTTACCTTCTCCTCCTGACTAGTTTTGGCGGTACTGAGTTGAGGGAGCTCAGCCTCTGGTTTGGATAAATGGTTGCATCTCTCACATGTATTTGTATTTCTTGGGGGGGAGTTGAGGGTTGTCTGTGTACTTGGGGCAGGTGTAACATTGCCTCAAGATTCACAGATTCAACTTGTTGTAGCTGTCCTTAGTGGATTATATGTGTGGACATATTTTATTGCCATACTACTGATCAGTGATTACTTCCCTTTTTATGTTTTCTCTATCATGTAGTAGCTTCCTCATTCTCTTGCATGGTTTGGTAATGGCTGGAGTCCACCATGCCAGATGCCTGCGTGTATGGCATTGTGTCTTGGTTTTATTTGGGATTGCATAATCCAAGCATTCCTGGCAGTGTTCATGGAATGCCTGTATAACAGGTTCTGAGGTGTGGCCCATATTTTGCACCTGCACAGGGCCTTTAATGGATTCCACATCAGTTTGGAGGAGTGCAACTTTTGCTTTACACATGTTTTTCACTGTGGTTTTCTGGCCAGGGACTGTGGTCAGGATGTGTATATCCGGTGTGATTACTCTATGGTCTGGTCTTACCAGTGAGGAATACACTTCTCATCTTGCCATCCAGTACCCATGTTGCTGATTATCACATCCAGTATGTTTACCCCTCTTGTGGGAGTGGTACGTTGTTCCTGGGCATTTTGGTTTATGGATTCTAGGAACTTTTGTCCTACAGTGCTGGAGCTAGTATAATGCTCCCAGTCTATGTTTGGGTATTTTCAGTCACCTAATATAATGTGGTTTGGAGGGCTTGATATATTCATGTATTGCAACATAGGCCAAGTGCAGTACCTGGTGTTAGGATGGTAGTCTGTAGCAGGCTATAAACTGGGAGGCAGTTTTAGCCACTGTTACTTGAACATGGCTAGTCCATGCTGCTTCTTGTTGTGGTACCAACATGGGGGTGTGGTTATCCTTGACAATTATTGCTAGTCACCATCCTTTTGTAGCTTGTTCCATGTTTTGAGGCTGTACAGCACAGTATGAGGTGTAACCTGGTAGTGTTAGGGTGCTGTTGTGAGCCTTGACCCAGTTTTCTGTTACAGGACAGATATCAACATTCTCCATACTGGGGGAGTTTAGACTGCAACATCTTGCTGTTTAGACTTCTGGCATTGAGTAGCATTACATCTAGGTTCTTATCCCTTGTGATACCTATGGAGGTGTGTTTGTGTTTAGAGCCTTACCTATTCAGGGCATGTTGTGGGTAACAGCAGCCTTTGCCAGTATCCATAAGGCCTGGACTGATAGGTGCATGCCACCCCTAGCAGGTGGAGCATCATGTCATGCTCAGCATGTCATCCCAGGCTGGCACACATTGGATCCCCTTTGACTAACTGCAATACTTCAGCCAATTATTGCAATTGAACATCTCATCGTCATATTGTGGCATCATGCTTGGTGACGGTAGGCTGTTAGTCAGGGTCATCAAGTGTGCTTATACTACATGGTGTTTCATTGCTTAACACATGGCATTCATGCCTCAGGTGGTGGTGCAGGGCTGCCTCTGTCGGATGCACATACTACACTCCCTGTACATGTTTGAGAGCAGGTTATGTCATTTTAGGCATCCCTGTTTTTATATGAGTGAGTCAGAGAGGGGTATCATTCCCAGGGTTCCTACTGAGCCAGTGTATGTGCTATGCATTGCTTCTTTGCCAAGGCCAGGGCATACTGGGCATGCCTCCTTCTGCCTACTGGGGCAGGCTCAGGTTGTTCCTCCTCCAAGTCACGCTCTGCCTGTGATGGCCTTGACAATGGTGGGGGGCTGTTTGGCCCGGACCTATGCTGGTCCTGCTGCAGCTGTTTTCGCAAGATCATATTATGTAGCATAGCACATACCATGACAATATGGGTACATGTAGTTGGTGAGTACTGCAAGGCTCCACCAGATGTGTCCAGACACCTGAACCGTGACTTGAGCAGCCCAAACACACGCTCTATTACATTACGTGTTTGTGCGTGTGCCTCATTATGGCATTCCTGTTCAGGTGTGTGTGCATTTCTGATGGGTGTCATCAGCCATGGCTCCAGTGCATAACCTGCATCCCCCACTAGGTGTCCATGTGGGATGTCCCCATTGGCAAATGTCTGGTACAGCTGCATCAAATGCCAGATATGGGAATCATGGTAGCTCCCAGGGCAGCCAGCACACACATTCATTATTATGCCCTGGGCATCACACATGACCTGGCAGTTGATGGAGGGGAAGCCCTTGTGATTAATGTAGGCCCTACCCCGCTCACCGGCTGGTGCTTTGATGCATATGTGTGTGCAGTCTATTGCACCCACTACCTCAGGGTATTCTGCTATTTGCTGGAAGAGATGCATATTGCTGGCCAATACCTCACGGGCATTGGGGAAATATACATGATCACCGACATGTGCTGACATGGCATCCAGGAACTGGTGCAGTACCCTGGAGGCTGATGCCTGTGATATCCCCATCATATCACCAGTTGTTCTCTGGAAGGTACCTGTTACTAGTATTCTTAGGTCAACACATACCTTGGTTTCCACTGGGATGGGTTCCCCTCTGTTGGTTCTGTGTGTGAGGCATGGCCTGCACAGCTCGACAATTTGCTGCAGGAGGTCTCTGTCCACTCTATAGCGCTCCACTATCTCCAGCTCATGTAACCCGTGGTAGGTGACCCTGGGCCTGTACACTCTTCTCCGTCTCCTCACTGTGGGTTGTCTGGCACCATTTGCATTGTCACCACCCTCAGCAAGTAGCCTATGTCTCCTTATGACAGCTATGGCAGCCCCTAGCATTTCTGCTCTGTGTTCAGCTTTTTCAGTTTTCACTTTTAATAGCTTACTCCTGTCTTGCAGTGTCTCTTGAGAGAAACATCCTGCACTGCTGTTTGCAGAGTTTTAAGTGCTTGGCTGAGCTACTATTCTGCCTGTGTAATTGCCTGCTTCTAATTGTTTTCACCTGCTAGCTCCAGCAGTATTCCCTGTTAGCTTCCTACTAATTCTGTTGCTTCCTGTTTCCTTTCTGTTTCCTCAGGGGGGAGCAACGCGCATACCAGCAGAAACAGGCTCACAGTGGCTTACACGCGCGCACACATGCTTACATGGTTTAAAATCTTGTTTTTTGGGTTAAAACGCACGTACACCAGTGCAAACAGTCTTAGACGTCTGCCAACACGCTCCCAGATGCTCAGTCTGCCTTACGCGTGCGCACACTGCCCTACTCGCGCCTCATGGCGCGCACACGTGCGCATGCACACCCAGCAAGAAACTTTGGTGTAAGCAACAGTGTACACCTTCCATTTCTTGACTTTCCCATGCTTATCTTGTGGCACTCCTCTTTCCATGATATGTGTTTGACATCTGTCATGTAACACTGACCTCCAATGAACTGCATTTCTTTCTGCCATTCCCCCCTGTGATGTTACCTAGCTCCTACTCTATTCCTCCCCCTTATGTATCTCTTACACTACTCAGAATGTGCTCATTTGCTATGTGACAGTGGAATTCAGTATCCTAACACTCATTTACATCAGATTGCCTACTAATGCTTAGTTACATGTCTTAGACTCAGCTTCCCCCATTAGCAACCACTAAACGGTGGCCATGTTGTTTTTGGTCTGCTGGTCCCTGCATTGTCAATCCATGTATTGCATAAAACCCACATTTGTGGGTTTATAACCTTCTTTTTTATGTTTTATATAGCGCAGCCCTTTTGCGTCGCCGAAAAAAAAATATTTATTTTTTTATATTTGCATCGGGGTACCTTGCTAATGGCCACATATTTTGCCATTGGCATGCTGCCTGACACATATGCACCCTTTATTTGGAGCTGACATGGCTCCATCGTGTTTTTTGCAGAAACGTACTCAGTTGTCAACTGAGTACATTTCTGCAGCTAAAACGGCTCTTACATGGGCTGCTTTGGGCTTCCTGGATCGCTAATCTACCTCATTTGCATGCCTTTCAGCTGCAAGTGAGGTGATTAGCATATCCACGCCCACTCCGTGTAAGAGATGTTTTAGCTGGTCTCTTACATGGAATTTCGGGCTGTTCCTGGATCGTGAGGGCTGCATGGAGTCTTACACTACTCTTAGACTCCGTGCAAGCCTTCGTGAATCCTGCCCATAGTGTGTACATATGATACTGGGTTTATTAAAACCAAAATACATAAATAGCTGGTGCTTTAAGTAAAAGACAAGGGGCCACATTCTAAAAAAGTTACAGCAGCTGTAAACACCTCACTGTAACTTTTTTGAATTCAGAGACAGCCCTACTGCAGTGCTTTTGTACATAGATGTACAGCATCATGATGATGTTTCTCCTTTGTTTTGCCTGATGCTAATGACGCATTCCGGGGAGAGGCATATGATAATTAGCCATGTGCTCTCCCCTAGAACTACCTCCAGTTAGGTATTTGCATAGCCAAGTGGTTTAGAGAATCAATAAATTAACACAGTTGTTTCTTGTTTCTTATAGTAATGAAGATGGCCAAATGCCCATGTACACCCATTGTAGTAGAGGTAAGTGTTTGGAGTACAGTGATCAGGCATTATTAGGGAATGTGTGACTGAGTGTATGTTAGGAGTTACCTGTGTGCGTGTGTGTGTGTGTGTGTGTGTGTGTGTGTGTGTGTGTGTGTGTGTGTGTGTGTGTGTGTGTGTGTAATGGGGACATTAGCATCATTTTTTTACATTTAAGGGGAATAATAAATAGGATACTGGTTTGTTTCCCGGAGTTAATACATTTTAATTTTCATGGGAAGAATTTACATTTCCAAGTAAATGAGTAGTAATATGCTCTACTCCTCTTTAAATCAAAATGCCTTTTTTCAACAGTTAAAAAATATTGCCTTTTTTATTTCAAAAGCTGCTTACAGCTTACCTCTGGGAAAGTTGTTTCTCCTCACATAACCGGAACAAGCTGTTTTAGAAAATAACTGAAAACAGTACATTCATTGTGCTCTTGCATACAATATGTAGAACAGGGGAAATCATTTGAAAGCCACTTCATTTTTTTAAAACTCAGCCATAGAATTATTTAAACTCTGCTAATCTGAACTCAGACTAATTTATTATTTTAATAGGATGATTATGAAATCTCCTTAAAGCATTTGTGCTACAGATAGTTTCCTGACCCAGCCTATAAAAGCATGCCTGCTGCCAACTTTAAAGTAATGTTTGGCTGTTGTATAGTATTGTTTAAGACAATTGCTTCATTTTGGGAGCAAATAATATTCGGAATACTTTATTGACCTGAAATCATATGCTACCAAAAATGTTTCTCATGGCAGAGATTTGTTGGTCTGGCTCTATGCAGCTTTAAGTATCTCTGTATTAGAGTTTCCTATTTCTTAAACTTTATCTTTGTCTGTTTCATGCCTATGTGTTTTCCTCTCACCTCCCTCTATTTTTCTCTTGGTACATTTTTCCAAGTATACACAAGTGTTTCTGAAATGAAACCGTTATATTTCTGTACACCATCATTTGGTTATTAACTTCATCATTAAATTGTATCACTGTTGTTTGACGACAGAAAGAGAGAATAAACCTATCTAATCTGGCCCTTTAAGTGCAGTTTTCCTTCTACCTCCTCTCCTTCTTTCCCTTTACCCTTTTTAACCTATTTTATGTTCTCTTGCATGTCTTTGTAGAGTCCATTCTCACCATATATTCCAGTAATCCATTCCTTGGGTTTAAAACTTTTTCTGTAAAAAAGAGTCATCACTGGTGTCTTACTTTTGGAGATCTAGAAAGTGATTTGTCCCTACTGCCTGTCCACCCCCCTCATTTCCATTCTGTCTTTTCATGTCAGCATGACCCCTTCATAGCTTCTTAATTGATCATGTACCTCTTCTGACATCAGCACAGAGAAAGCTGTAGCTCCTCTAACCTCTGGCCATTGATCTTTGACTTTCCTCTTGATTTCTTCCAGAAGCTTGGTGTCCCTTTCCTTGTATGGCCTTTTTAACTTCACATATTATTCAAAGTGTGGAATGACTGAGCCCTGTACAGAGGAAACATTACCTCTTTGCTTCTGAAATATATACTCTGTCTGTTAGCTGCTACTACTGCCTTCTCTCTCTTCTCATGGTTGTCCAATCTTGTTGTGATTGATACCCCTAGGTCTTTTCTCCTTTTATCTTGCCATCCATTCTACTTCATATCAGGGTTATATTGCAGTCCAAGTGCAAAACTTTGCTTTTGTTTGCATTGAATGTCAAGTCCAACTTTTCAGGCCACTTGCTCAGATTTTCCCTGAGCATTACTTGGCTTTTCTTTCATTTTTGACTGCTGCACCTATTTTATGTCTTCAGAGAGGTTGAACCTGTTCACTGTTCAATCACATATATCTGAGGCCAACACACTGAAGAGTACTGGACCCTTATGGTAGAATACTAGTCACTTTCCTATTTGCTGACATTGTCCTTCTCATCTCAACCCTCTATATCCTATTAATTAGCTATGCATTTACACTGTTTATCAGACTTGGTCCTACCCCACCTCTTGCAATATTTTAGTCAGCCTCCAAAGTGGGCCTATGTCAAAGGCCTTGCTGAAATCCAAATAGACCAAGTCTATTGGTGGTCCCCTGTCAAGTTCACCTTGAACCCATTAATACAACTGATTAGGTCTGACTGGTGGCACCTTCTGGCCATGATCTCATGTTGGTTCATCTTATGGGGATTGTCCTCTACTCATGTTAGCAGCCATCTCCTTACTATTCTCTCCTTAACTTTCCATGCCCATGTTGCAAAGGTAACAGGTCTGTAGTTCCCCAGACTTTCTCTAGTCCCTCCTACACCATAACAGAAAAAAACAATTGTTTTTTTTAAATCCTCTGACACTTTAGCACTGGCTAAGGATCTGTTGCCAATTTCAATTTGGAGGTTTACTAACACAATGGTGAAACTTGTATAGACTCTGGAAGGTGTCCTATCCTATTTCTATGATTTTTCCTCCCTATGGGCAGCCAAGACCATCTCTGTCTTCTCCTTCTCTATCCTTGTACATGTCCACTGATCATCTCTTCTGCCTTGCCTCCCTCTCAGCATGGTATCATTCGCTTGCTTTCCTTTGTCAACATTAAAACAAAACACTGTTTCAAACATTATCACTGATTTTTCCAGGCTTCTGTGATCTCCTTACTATCTCTGGTCAGTCCTTAAACTCACATCCTTCTAAAAAGCTCCTGCTTCAGTTTGTTAACTCACCTTTTTTTTGTCTTTGCTGTCCTTAATGTCATTGTTGCCTTTTTGCTAACCTCCTTGTCCTGTGCCTTTTCCACCTCGCCATCTATTCTTTTCCATCTTTTGTAGGCTATCTCTTGACCTAATTGCTGGACTCACATTCCTGTATAACTGCACTCTACTTTTTATTTTGTCTTTTCTATTTCTTCCTCATGCCTTTGTCTGTTGCCCTGAATACTCCATCATTAAACCATTCACATAGCTGAATTACTCCCTCAGTTTGTTCATAGTTTCTGATGCCATCCACAGTGCAGCATAATCCACTCTTTTAAAGACACACATGCCATCATCTTTGTATTCTTATCCAGCTCCACTCTAAATTACACAGTAACACGATCACTGTTAGCTAATGTTGACTTCACCTGGACTTTCTTGAGTCCCTCCACATTAATTAAGATGACATCCAGAAAACTGTCCTTTCTGGTACAGTCCTGTACCAGTCCAAGACCTCAATCAACTCCACATTCCTCACTACCTCGGAGTTTAGATTCAATTGCCTGCTCATGGCAGATTCAGATCCCCTGTGATTATTATCTTGCTTTTCCTACCACACTGTTTTATAGTCTCTCTCTCCCCCAGTTGTGTATTCTCTCTCCTTGATATTTCTGGGTGATCATAGAATGTAGAAGTCCATTATCTCCCTACCTTCCTCTATCCTAACTGCCAGGACATTTAACCTTGAGTCTTCTTCTAGACACTTATTTTCCCTATTCTTATTTTGGTGTTCTTCATCTTGTTGATTTGGCATCTGAAGGTCTTCTTTTGGAGATTTAACCAGACACCAAATGACAAAAGGCAGATGATTGTAGAAGTGATGTACTGTGCTAACAACAACCAAGAAAAAAAAAAACAAAATGCACTAACAATCACTGATCCTGCACCAAGATTGCTCCTTTAATCGATTAGCACATTTATTCATACACTTGTGATTAACTTCTTCAGACAAAAACATATCTCCAAAAGTGAATATAAATACTAAAAAACTTCCTGCTTATGTGATCAAAACTAGCCAATCTCATGTAAATGTCTTATGTTTCCTCAAGAATGTGCACTACGGAAAATACAATAATTTAACCCTGGTTCTATATCACTCTTCAGCAATACTTGCCAGAGTGTTTCTCTGCAAAGAAGTTCTGTTTCACCCCAACCCCATCAAATAATTTCCCAGTTTTTCTAAAAGAGAAAAAAGAAAATGTTTTGAAATTTTAACAAACCATGGAATACTTGTAAAGGCCATTTCTCATATCCTAGTTTTATACTATAGCAGTGTTCCGGTATCCTCTAAGATAAGTTCCAGTTTTCGCAAAGTTTTCTCCACCCTCGGAATGAATAAGATTTAATGCCTCTCAGTTAATATCTCTAAGACAACTTCCATGTTTCTTGGAATCCATCAAAGACTATACAATACAATTTGGGTCAATAATAAACTCCGAAAGACAAACCAATTCAAATAATGCCCCAATATAAATACCTCAGACTGACCCTCAGTCCCACACTCTCCTTCAAAATATATGCAAACTTTATTTCCACAAAAGTAAGCAACCAATCTAAAGCTGCCTATTCCATTTCCAATCATCTCATCCCACAATCAAGACATGTCTTTGCCATTAACAGCCTTATGCTTAGGCTAGAATGCACCCTATCACTACTTTGCTTTTACCTCATAGTTTGGTGTGCTACACCTTTAAAAAATCCACCTTCTTTGTGTTAGACACTTTATATCATGTAGGTTGAGGGGGTGATTTAGTCAGCATGCATTGAATGTAAGGAATCTAAGTGGCAGATTTTATTAAATGCAGATAAACCTTCTGGCTTAAATGAAAGTATTAATAGTAAATGTTTTTTTTAAAGAGTATGTATTTAATACACTTTGGTATTGTTTTAATAAGTTTTTATTGGTTACTGATGAACATGTGATTACATTGTGAGTCCTTAAAAAATGAGTGTTGCATACTGGATTTGGTCTGATGAAGTTCTAATTTATTAACGGACAAAAGCTTTAACCTATCCACACCTAGCGTTTGTTGCAGTCTCTAGTTGCTGGTTTTGTGATTTTATGCACATTACCATTATGTTTTTTTTTTTTTTTTGCTTTTGTTTTTTAATTAGTTTATCTGCTTTGTTGGCTGATTACTTGTTCCATGAGAAGTCCACACAACCTGACACATACCCAGTGAGGAAGGATACGATACACATGCTCATAGGTTCATAGGTTCATAGGTATGTACTAGGCTATTGGCCCAAGGGCCTAAGTAAGCCCAGCCAACAAGGATCCCGGACTTATGCCACCCAAGAAAGTTATTTTCCTGTGCCCCTGTCGAGCAGAGCCACAGAAGTGATTCCAGGGGAGTATTTCCTATTTCCCATCCACTCATCAAGATTTTTCTTAAAGAGTACTAATGAGGAACTTTGCTTGATATAGATGGGTAGCTTGTTCCAGAGTATGGGAAGTCTCTGGGACAGGAATCTATTCCTCCAGCATGTCCTGTTTATTGTGATGACAAGGTTTAGGTCCATAGAGCATGTAGCTCAGAGGGATTGGGATTTCTTTAGGTGTAGCATGTCCAATAGCTCTGGGTTTGACATGGCTTTATATGTTAGGCAGAGATCACCTCGGAATAGGTGATATGCTATGGAGTAAAGCTGGAGTTTTTTGAGATGGTCAGTGTAGGACATCTGTTTGAGGTCAATAATCCTTTTTGTGAGGTACTTCTGTGGCCTTTCCAGCTGCTGCAGATGTCTTGTGAGGTACATTCCATAAGGGGCGTTGTACTCTATAATGGGTCTAATGAGTGTCGAGTAGAGGGGAATAATGACCTCTGTTTTCCTGGATGAGAACCCTTTTGTGATGAAGTGTGCCACGTATAAGGATTTCCTGACTACTGTGGTGATGTGATTATCAAAGGAGTGACTACTGTCCACTTGGGTCCCAAGGTCTCTTATCACACATTCAGCATTAAGTAGACTGCCGCCTATGTGGTTGTTCATGGGTACAGAGTTTTTACCAAAGGGGAAGACAATGCACTTTTTGGCATTGAGCTTGAGGCCATGGCTCTGACACCAGACATCTGTCTCAGTGAGGCCCTTCTGTAGGATGTCCACATCATTTGGGGATTCGACTATGGCTCTTAATTTGCAGTCACCTGTAAACTTCACTAGCCAAAGGCCTTTTGTGTTAGCCTGTACTTCAGAGAAGTAGATACCAAACAGGAGAGGTCCCAAAACTGAACCCTGTGGTACTACACGTGTCACTGGTTTGAAGTCAGATTTGGAGTCTGCAACTTTTACAGTGTGGGTTCTGTCAGTGAGCCAGTTGGAAACCCATCTTGTGATGTAGGGATTTATGCCTAGTTTAGTAAGTTTAGCTATAATTCCAGAATGGGGGATGGTGTCAAAAGACTTGGCGAGGTCAAGATAGGCTGTGTGAACCACCTTACCCTTGTTTACGGCTTTGGTGACTGCCTCAAAGAAGTTGATCAGGTTCAGGAGGCATGATCTGCCTTTCACAAACCCAAACTGGGTGGGGACCAGAGTTTGGAGGTTACCAATGTCTTTGTTTATGAGTTCCATGATGATACGTTCCATGGCATTACAGATCAGGCTTGTCAGGCTAATAGGGCGATAGTTCCTGGGATCAGTGGTGGCTCCCCTTTTGTGGAATGGGGTAACTGTTGCTGTGCACCATTCAGTGGGCACAAAGCCTGATGTCAGGCTATGATTGAACATGGTGCTTAGGTGGAGAGCCAGTTCATTCTGAAGTTTGTGTAAAATGCAGCCTGGGATGTTGTCCAGTTCTATGGATGCTGTGTTTTTGGCTTTAGAGAGTGCAGCTTTTACCTGCGTAGTTATAATTACAGGGACTCTGCATTCTTCCTGTATAGATATTGGCCCTTTAGGGTGTGAGAGGGGGGTAAAGTTAGCACTGAACCTATCTGCCAGGATGTTGGCAATATCAGTTGGTTCTGTAATTTTTGTGCCGTTGTGCTGTAACTCAGAGCAGATCTGGGTGTTGCCATTGAGATTCTTGATATAGCTATAGAATGCTTTGTGATTTTCACTAGAATCAGTGGCAATTTTGTTTTCATAACTAGCTTTGGAGGAACTTATAAGGGATCTCAGCTTCTTACTGAGGCTGACCAGGGAGCTCCTCCACTCATGGGATTTTACTCTCTTTTGCAACAGTTCCTTCCTTCTGTTGTACAGTTTGTTTATGGCAGGGGACCACCAGATTGGCTTCCTTTTTTGGAGGATAGCATCTTGGTTCTGTTTGGGATAGCACAATCCATGCACTCGTGTAAGTGCTTATATAGTGCATTTGTGTAGGATTCAGCAGTCGTAAGTGTATTGTCCATCTGCATGGGTGTTATGAAGTTCGTCACTTCTGTCTTAAGAAGCATGAAGTTGGGTTTGGAGAAATTTTTTACCGTGGTTTCCTTAATGGGGGTGGGGGCATAATGTGGATATCTAGGGTGATTAGCTTATGGTCAGATCTGGCCAACGAGGAGTTGACTTCAGGTGTGGAACTCTGGTCACTCATGTTAGTAATGACTAGGTCTAGAATATTGTTGCCCCTGGTGGGGGTGTGGATAAGTTGATCCAGGGCATTAGAACTTATGAATTCCAGGAAGCATTGAGCAAAGGAGTTAGTACATGAGTAGTTTTCCCAGTTAATGGTGGGGGAGTTGAAGTCGCCCATTATTAGGGTGTTTGGCTGTACCATAATATTTTCCAGTATATCAAGAAAAAAGGAGTGTTGATCCTGGGGAATGGTGGAAGATCTGTAGCAAGCTACAATTTGGATTGCAGTTTTGCCCAGAGTTAGTTGCACTTGGATAACCTCGGATATGTTATGCTGAGCAACTAGCCTGGAGGTGTGGATATCTTTAATGAATATGGACACACCTCCGCCTTTAGTGTTCCGGTCCAGGTTAGGTGGCCATAAAGTGTGGTATGAGTTATATCCTGGTAAGGCAGGGGTGCTCCCTGGAGCCTTGAACCAGGTCTCAGTCACTGCACAGATATCAATGTTCTCCATTTTAAGGAGTGCCTTGAGGGAGTGCATTTTGAGATTTAGACTTCTAGCATTCAGTAGCATTACCCTCAGTTTTTGCTTGCCTGTTTCTGTTATGGTGGTGAATTTGTCATTTGAACCTTGCCTAAAAAAGGCACTATAGGGGCAGCAAAAGCCTTAGCCAGTATCTGGAATCCCAGTGGCGACAGGTACAGGCCATCTCTGGCAAAGCATCATGGTCTGTGGACCATGTCGTCCCAGGCAGACAGATACTGGATCCCCTTAGAATGACACCAGAATCTTGGCCAATTGTTGAAGCCAATAATTTTGTCCTTGTACTGCGGTATCATTCTGGGCGATGGCAGGATGCTACTCAGGGCTAGGGTCATACCTGCCTGGGCTACAAGATCGTAGAGCTCTTCCGTGTCTCTTTTTATGTAGTCCAGGGAGGTACATCTCAGGTCATTCACACCAACATGGACAATGACAGAGTGATATTTGTACTTGTTGTGGAGTGATCTGAGTGCATGGGTTATGTGGCGGATCCTGGCACCCGACAGGCAGCTGACAGTAACCTTCTCCTTGTTTAGCCTGGTGAGTGGGACATCAGTGTGCCTGATTATAGAAAGTCTTGTTGGAAGAATAATCTATTACATCGCAACAGTATGCATCCTAGACACATCTTTCCCAACATATTAAAAAGTCAGGTATATAGGGTATCCAGGTTGACTACACAGGAGGGTGAATATGATCAACAGCAGAAGACATTGGCTAAGAATTTTCTTGAAAGAGGATATAATAACACGGAGATTAGGGACACCCTATCTTTTTGTAATATGCATAGAAAAGATAAGGGTAAACCTTTTTATCATAGGCAGTTAGCCACTACATCTGATGCAAAATCCTTTAGGGCAAAGAACAAGAATAGATTGGTTATTCCTTTTACTAATAGGAATACACAGATTAAAGAAGTTATTGAAAAAAATTGGAGACTTCTGACTACAGATGAGAGAATAAGTGAATTAGTGGACTATAGACCTAATATAACGTATAGGAATATGAAGTCTTTAAAAAGGCTCTTGTGTTATGAAAATAATGATGGAGCGAGTATTTCTTCACAGAGGTCAGGAACTTATGCGTGTTGATCTTGCAACCAGTGCTCCCATATATCTAATGAGGATAGATTTGTACACCCTGTGACTGGACGTGTGTATACTTTTAAGTTCTATGCTGATTGTAAATCAAGGAACTTCGTTTATTTAGCACAGTGCCAGTTATGTAGATTTGTTTATGTAGGAAAAACCAATAGGACATTACGGGAACGTATTAGAGAACATTTGTATGCCATTAATAAAGAGAACACAAGTAATGCCTTGGCACAACATGTAATTGACAATGGCTTGACACATACCTTCAAATTTAGGGTTTTGGAAATGGTGAAAAAAAACAATAGACTTGGTAATATAAAAAATCACACTGAAGAGGTAGAGTGTAGATGGATATTGAGGCTACAGGCACATAAAGCATATGGCTTGAATGAAAAGATCTCACTTAAACCATTTTTGGCGGCTAGACCTTACAAACACTGAGCCTATTTGTATATTTATTGGTATCTTCTTTGAGGTTATTAGTATATTATTTTAAATATTACCACAAATATGAATGCCCTATTGATGGTGTTATTTGATGTATATGAACTAACTGTTCTGTTTGTTTTATATTTATTGTTTTAGATGGTTTTATAAAATATAGAAGTGTATCTTTAAATTTTAATTGCAAACTTTAATTGAATGATTTCTTATGTTGCTAATTGTTAATGCTATTTAAGATGATGTATAATGTCATGCAGTTATTGAAGTCTGATGAAACGTTTTTTGAACGTGAAAGCGCTCACTTGGATCCTGCATTTGTCTTATTCCATTAAACTCTTGAAGTGAAGACTGGAGTTATTCGTCTTTTACAGCTGTGGTGTACTCCCCTTTTTTGTTTGCTCTTTATATACTGATTTACTAAGGGGCACTTTACTCAGCATACTGTGGTTTTTTTGAACCCTGATTATAGAGTCACCTATGACTAGTGTGTTGCGTGCATTGTTTTGCCTTATGGGCTGCAGTTGCGTGGCAGACTGAGTCTGTGGGCTATGTGTTATTTGGGTTGTGTTGGGGGGGTGGAGGCTGCTTGTGTTTCTGCTTTGGAGGAATCTGTTGCTTGAGCAGATTATTATTGAGCACCTCCGCAAATGTTTTTGTGTTTCTATGTGTAGATTTTGGTGGTGTAGGTTTAGTGGGACTATGTGATGAGTGTGGTGTGGTGCAAGTGTTTACCTTCTCCTCTTGACTGTCAAGTTCAGTCTTGGTTGGAGGGAGGTTTACCTCCAGTTTGGCTAGATAAGGGCATCTCTCACAGGTTGTAGTGTTGGGTGGTAGGAGAAGAGGGTTGTCTGTGTACATGAGGCAATTGCTACCTTGCCTCAAGATGCCCAGATTCATCAGATAGTCAGGAGAGAACACTGGGAGCTGACCCTTAGACATGCCTGAATAAAAAAATATTTTCCTCTAGACAAGTGAGGAAAGTGAGTACAAGAGCTGTTTTTCTCTAAGCAAGTGAGGAAAGTAACTACAAAAACTGTTTTCCTCTAGGTAATGTGGAAGGTTGAGTGCTGTAGTAATTTGTAGCTTATTTAGTGCTTACAACAAGTTCTGAAGAAGTGCTGAGCATGAAGAAGCAAATTCAAGTGCTAAAACTAAGAATCTGTATCTGAACTAGACTAGTTACAGGAAAGAAACAAGTGCAAATGCAGGCTTTTAAATCAAAAAAGTTGAAAGAGATGGAAAAATTGCCCAAACGGCCAGTGACTACAATTTCTGGGCTAGAAACCACTCCTTATGTGCTAGATAGGTTACCTAGTGCTTACCGCTCCCACTGATAAGCTAGCAGGCTTCCCTCCAACACAGAAAGGTTTTAGGGCCTCAGGAGCTTACAAACAGTCCTGGATACAGCAAATCTGTATCTGGACTTGACTAGTTACAGGAAAGGGGGAAACGAGTGCAAATGTGTGCTTTTAAATCAGAAAGTTGAGAGAGATGGAAAAACTACCCAAACGGCCAGTAACTACAATTTCTGGGCCAGAACCACTCCTTATGTGCTAGATAGGTTACCTAGTGCTTACCGCTCCCACTGATAAGCTAGCAGGCTTCCCTCCAACACAGAAAGGTTTTAGGGCCTCAGGAGCTTACAAACAGTCCTGGATACAGCAAATCTGTATCTGGACTTGACTAGTTACAGGAAAGGGGGAAACGAGTGCAAATGTGTGCTTTTAAATCAGAAAGTTGAGAGAGATGGAAAAACTACCCAAACGGCCAATAACTACAATTTCTGGGCCAGAACCACTCCTTATGTGGTAGATAGGTTACCTAGTGCTTACCATTCCCACTGATAAGCTAGAAGGCTTCCCTCCAACACAGAAAGGTTTGGGGGGGGGGGCTCAGGAGCTTACAAGCAGTCCTGAATACAGCAAATCTGTATCTGGACTAGACTAGTTACAGGAAAGACAGGAAACAAGTGTAATTTTTTTGTTACAGTTAAGCAGAACACAGGGAGATTCTAGCTAATTTTTATTTGTAAAGGAAAGGGAGAGAAGAGAAGCAGAAGATAATTCAAGGGTAGGAAGCTGAGTGGGTTGGCCTACTCAAATGTTCTCTTTGTATTAGGTAGAATGAGATAATGACACTAGACTGGGAGGAGTGTCCCAGATCAAATTTACAGTAGGGGTGGGCAACTGCAAAGCCACCAAGTATAACAGCAAGACACCAACAGGGAGGGTGAGGAGCAATACTAAAGCTACTAGCCTATACTTTTAGACAGTAAACACTACAGAAATGTTTATCACAGCAGAAGAACAGCAGTGAGCTACAAAATGAAAGTTTTAAACAGATAAAGGAGCAAGGAGACTCTACAGATTTTAACTGCAAACAGACAATTTTAGTTTAACCATGCTGATTAGTTAATAGCAATAAAATACAGTAACATGTATGCAGCAGGCAATAAAAGTGCTATATATAAATTGCTAGAAGCAATAACTAGTAAAAATAAATCAAATGAGGAATAATACTGAACGTGTATTTGGCTTGTTTAAATCATGGATCCATGGATCCTACACACTTCTGGTGTTGCACTGTAGCATGGCCCAGCCACCTCAGCCAAAGTGCAGTCTGTGCCGTACTATAAAATGTAATTATCAGGAAACAACGATAACAAGGGCAACAAGGCCATGAACCACAGTTCTTACCATACCTTCTACCATAGGTAGGGCCAGCAGACACAGATGTGAAGTCTGATGAAGAACCAGCAGCTGTTAATGATCCTGGCAGATGTAGACATGCACAATATCCTATGGCCCTGACTAAGAGGCAGAGAGTGGTTCACACATTCAATACATAAGTGAAAACCTGAGAAGCTAAACACAAACAGTATCAGTGAAATATGCAAAATTAACAACCTTTATTTACCCATGTAACGATTGTATTCTGTGAGCATCAGACAAAGTCATCCTCAGAAAGCACAACCTGTAGTAGCAGCACCATTAAACAAGGTAAGTGATGAACTTGCAAAGAAGAGATAGAAATGATTACCCTCAAGTGCAAGTACTGTATGTCAGTAGGATAAAACATGGCTCAAATGTACAGGAATGTCAGCAGTAACTCATGACAGATATATGTAACATCTACCCAATACTGTGCATTGTGTATTAAAGTTGCACAACGTAAACACCCCAAAAGTGACAATGCAATCTTAGTGTCAGTTGCACAAGGTGCTGAGCAAGCACTAATTACTAACTAGTATTCCTGCATTAGTAAAAATACTAGTGCAAATACAATGAGAATCAAAAACTAGATAACAATCATTTGAAATTGGGCAGGAAAAAAATCAGTAAGCAAGCATTAGCAATCCACTGTGCATCATAGGCAACTCTAAGACACACAGTAATGTGCAAAGGACAGGGCACAGTCCTCATCACTTGTACTGGGTGGGGTGGGGTTGCAGGAGGGTAGGTCCAATACCATTGAAGTGAGAAATCAGGTTAACAGCAAGTATCCATGCTCAGGACCAGTAGCAAGAACTATAAATCATTCAATAATTACACTTGTGTGGTGTGTGTGTGTGTGTGTGTGTGTGTGTGTGTGTGTGTGTGTGTGTGTGTGTGTGTGTGTGTGTGTGTGTGTGTGTGTGTGTGTGTGTGTGTTTGTGTGCTGAGTTGTACTGGCATGGTAGAGGATTCAATTCCTTGTCACCTCCCCAATCACAAGAATTACCTTTTCCAGGCGTTGCACTGTTAGATCCATGACCGTGGCTGAAAGGAGGAATGCTGCCTAGAGGTAAACAATGTCTGCTGGATGAGCTCTCATCATGCTTACATCTACAACTATGACCACATGGCCCAACATGTAAGGGTGTTGGCACCTTATTCAATGATGGAGCAGTGGAAGTAGAGCCTCTAATGGAACTGGACTTGGCATGGCCACATCAGCTAACACCTGATGATTTTCTAGCTTTCCGATCATGTGGATATTGACTTCCCCCTACAGATGTTCCATTATAGACTTTGCACAATCCAGAGTGTGTCATTCATCTGATCCAAGGATTCATCCACATAGTTCAGGCAGTCTTGCATATCAGAATGTACATTATTCAGTACTTTGAGTATCTCTTCGGAGGTCCTGGTGAAACATGCTTGTGCATCAGTGATGGACCTACACATCAGTTGCATGGCACCTACTGACACACCAGCATTGTGGGGGGGGGTGGAAAGCAGGTCTCCTGCAAGCACATCTACTATCACCCCTGTGTGGTACTTCACCCTCATGATGGCTAAGGCGAGACTTTGCCAGCTCTATAAATGGAGTAACCACACTGTCCTGATCAACTCTACTCCACCACCCGCACACTTCGCTCATCCAATAAACTACTTCTAAAAAGTCACAAATCTAATAACTCTTTTGGTGACTCTCTATTTGCTAATCACATTGCTAAAATCTGGAAGTGTATTCCCCAAAACATAATCACCACCCCCGCCAATATTAGATTTAAGCAGTTATTCAAATAATAGCTCTTTAATGACTGTCTCTGCACCTGTATTACCTCTGGATAATCTCATTTCTTCATTCACTACTGACAACACTATCAGTTCCAACAGTAGAGCTTATAAAATCACTCATATATTTTTACCTGTTCTGTGCTTACTTGTCTTAGTTGCCAATTTAATGAAGGAATGTACCTGCTGTTTTCTGTAATGTTTGTGTGTAATATTTAATAGCAATGTTTAGCTTTACACTACCAATGTTCTGCTATCTCCCTGCTATTTTAATAACATGTGCAACATTTGTTATCAATGTATGAGCTTTTTTTGCTAACAGTTTTCTACTATCTTTGTAAAACTAATTACTACTTATGTTACTATCTCTGGTGCTTTTCTCCCTGGGCCTCCCCTGCAAATGGGCTACTAGCTCAGTTGGACTATCCTGGTAAACAAATGTAAAATAAATAAATAAAAAACTTGTCATCCACAACCTGTCCTGTCTCAGATGGCTCTATATCATAGGTATAAACAGACATACTCACTCCCCGGGATTCATAAAGCTTGCATCAGGCGCCGGAGTAGCATCAGCGATCTAGCACCAAATATGGCCGCCAAGCGATTCAAGTCTGAGTTGTTTCCACATGCACTACCAGCATACACCAGAGCTGCGCAGCTCCCAGCGCATGTATGGTAATTACCCCATGCACAGCCGTGTAGCATGCAAATGAAGGTATATAGCCATTCATGAAGTGGTGCAGGCGTAGCGTAAGCATGAAGAAATGTAAACCAAAAAAAGGTTTGCATTTTTTCAAACATAAAATTGGACCAATGAAAGGGGACCAAACTTATGTATTATAATGTTAATATATGCCAATGGCTAAATATATAGCCAATGGCATAAAAAAACATGCACAACACATAAAAAATAACATTTAATGTCATGGCCACACTAACGCAAAGTAAAACCGCAGTGCATCGGTGTGCAAACAGGATCACAATGAAAATATATTTAGATGTCATAAAACTGCAATGTAACACAATTTATGAATTCCCCATAATAGTCAATGGCATGCATGCTACACCACAACCATGATGCAAGGGTTGCTAAGGGTCTGTGACAGTGTTCTGTGCAGTAACTAGGAATTAGTAGTCAATGCCATGCAAATGAGTCAAGTAATGCTGAACTGCAAACTCCCCGCCGAAGTAAGGATGTACCACACGGCATAGCGGTACAACACCGAGGTGTGGCTTGGAGGTAAACATGACATCAAAAGAGGGGTGAGCCACCATAGCTGTAAGCACATTGGAGCATTGCTAATCTGGGTTGCCTGTTACTAAGCAAAGCCACAGGATAGGGGTGTGGAAGTAGCCATAGCGTTGCTTAGCTGGGAGCACACAAGGTAACCAAAAGTGCATGTGACCGTGGATGAAAACACACTCGAAACCCAGTAAACGGCTGTGAGCAGCGCGCACCACAGCTGAAACAGGAAGGATATGGGAAGACAATAAGGAAATGCTGCAGCGTGGTAATTGGAGTACAAATGAGTAATTAACACCTAGAAACTCACAGTGGGCCATTGACAACAGCTAACAAGGCTGCTAGCAGCTACCTGCAGAACAGGAAAGGGGAGGTGCCGTACAGCAAAGAAAAGAGAACTATCACAGCAGAACAAAGCAAACTTGCAGTAGATCAGCTACATAACACATTTCCCAATACAATCTTGGGTTGTGAAAGTACAAAACAAGAAAGCAGGCAGCTGGATGCATGCCTGACAATGGGGGGGGGGTAATCGGGTTGAAAAGTGAAGTAAAGGGCAATAGATGAATCATGGCAGCCAAGCGTAAGTCAACACCAAAGGCCCCACAATAGCAGTACCTGTTGTAAAACCCATAATTAAGATACCCCACAGCTGAAATTGCACATACACACCCAATTAGACCAGCATCATCCATTGCACAATAGTATAAGGTGTGAAAGGCCCACACACACACTTGTTTATTCCCAGACACTCTGCACCATTGGTATATACAGACGGGGAACTTTTAATATGTACATGTTAGGGGCTGCCATAGCTTTGGTTCACCAGCACATGTTGGAGACTGATGGTGGTGTGGAGGATGATGCTGACAACCATCTCAGACACTGGAGGAGGAGAAGAGTGTTCAGACCCAGGGTAACCTACCAGGAGCTACATGATCTGGAGAAAGTAGAGCATTACAAGGTGGACAGGGACACCATACAGCAACTTGTTGAGCTGTGCCGGCCACGCCTCAGAGCCAGAACAAACAGAGGGGAACCCATTCCAGTGGACACGAAGGTATGTGCAAGCTTGAGAATACTAGCCACAGGTACCTTCCAAATGCCAACTGGGGATATCATGGGGATCTCACAGGCATCAGCATCCAGGGTACTCCACCAGTTCCTGGATGCCATGTTACCACATGCCAATGAGCACATATACTTCCCCTGAATGCAGGAGGAGTTGGCCAGCAATATGCATATCTTCCACCATGTGGTAGACTACCTGGAGGTACTGGGTGTAATAGACTGCATGCACAAACACATCAAGACACCACCAGGTGAGCACGGTAGGTGCTTCATAAACCGCAAGGGATACCCCTGCATCAACTGCCAGGTCATGTGCAATGCCCAGGACATTATCATGGATGTGTGTGCTGGCAGCCCTGGAAGCTATCACAACTCCTACATCTGGCATGCCACACAATTGTATCAGGTATTTGCCAGAGGGGACATCCCATATGGCCACCTGGTGGGGGATGCTGGCTATGCACTGGAACCATGAATGATGACTCCCATCAGAAATGCGCACACAGCCACGCAAGAACACCATAATGAGGGACATGCAGAAACCAGAATCATCATAGAGTGAGTGTTTAGGATGCTGAAATCACGATACCGTTGCTTGGACGTATCTGGTGGAGCCTTGCAGTACTCTCCAGGCACATGTGCCCACATCTTCATAGTATGTGCCATGCTACACAATATGATTCTGCTGAAACAGCTGCAGCAGGGACAGAATGGTGAAGGCCCTCACAGCCCACCACCATTGCCAAGGGTCCCACAGGTACAGAGGGACTCAGACCATGAACACCCTTGCCAGCCCTAGTAGGCAGACGGAGGTATGCCCACTATGCCCATGCCTTGGCAAAGAAGGAACGTATAGCACACACACTGACAGTGTAGGCACTTATGGACTGACACCCTTTTCCACCTGCACACACAGCAAACATGGATGGCACACACACACAACCATCTGTAAATTGTCATGTAGAGATGGTCTACTGTGTGCATCCTACATAGGTAGCCCTCAACTATTGTACCCACAACTGCCATTGGCACAAGGTAAATCAATACCTGAACAGTAAATTAAATTATCGGCATGTGTCCATACTGTATGTATAGGTTTATAGATATATAGGTAGGTACATGCCTAACTGCCCAAAGCCACTCATAAGCATAGACAAAAAGTGTCTGCTGTCGCCACACCATTGATTAACTAACTGTCCCTCTATGGAGCAGAGCCAATTGCGGGATCCCTGGGGTGTATCCACTGTTCCCCACCCACTCTGCATGGATTCTCTGGAGTGTTAGTGAGGGGTTTAGTATAATGTAATCAGGGATGTAGTTCCAAATAATGGGGAGTATCCATGACAGGAATCTTCTCAGATGATTTACATGTTACATAGTATACCTTAACCACAGCTTGCATATATAGGTAGTATTCCACAGAATAATAAACACGTGGAACACACAACCGCTGAAATGTGCGTTAATCACCATTGCACTACCAGTGCCTGCTCTGAGAGGTAAAATTACCACTGCCAGGATTAGAATATGCAACCTTCACAATAACATACCACTAAGCTACCTGAGATGTAGCAATGGCAGTTGTGTATACTGACAGGATAAAAACAAAAGGTAGGAATGTGTGGAAATAGGGCAATATATATATATATATATATATATATATATATATATATATATATATATATATATATATATACATATATATATATATATATATATATATATATATATATATATATATATATATATATATATATATATATATATATATATATATATATATATATATATATATATATATATATATATATATATATATATATATATATTTATATATATATATATATATATATATATATATATATATATATATATATATATATATATATATATATACATACAGAGAGAGAGAGGGGGAGAGAGAGAGAGATATATGTCGATATATATGTAGATATATAGATAGGTTAACAACATCTACATAACCATGGAGGTACATATAAATGGGATACCTACCACATACCGACTGCTTGACATACCGATGCGCATAATCACGAGGTTTAAAGTCCGGAAGACCACTGTACTGAAACACCAGAAGTGCAAGGTTTAAAATCACGATTTTAAGGGATAGTTAGTCAATGCTTCTGGTGTTGCGGTTCAGGTAGGTTACTGTGTATAAGTGTGTTTCTGAGGGCTGTAGTGTGTGTAAGTGTGTGTTCTGTGTGTGGCGTGTGTTCCTGGGCAACTGTAAAGTGTGGGTGTGAGTTTGCTTTGTGCGTCTGTTTGTGCGATCTAGGAGGTAGAATATTAAAGTGGGGGGTGTGGGGGGCACAGACACCCACATTGGGGGTGTAGGGGGGATTTGCCCACCTGCTCATACGTAGTGTAGGATGGTTTGTTTGGATGTGGTAGATAGCAGTGTGTCTGTGTGTGCATGTGTGTGTATTCCATGTTGCATTTATTTCGCGAGTAACTGTCGCTGTCGGTAATGTTGGGTATGGGAGTCTGGGCCCGGTACTGTGGGCATCGGAATTGTGTGGTTTCGGGATTCCATAGGTATCCCGTATACAGTGGTTGAAGTGTTCATATATGAGTATAACATGGACCATAGCAATCACATATTCCACCATGACCAACCTTTATGAACAAAGGATATGGAGAGTATATGCCTATACACTATTACAAATATGTGCTATGGACATGAGCCAATAATAGGGTTATCACCTGTCCCACTTTACGAGGGGCAGTCCCTTTTTGGGCGGTTGTGTCCTGACCAAATATATTAAATGTGGCAAATGTCCTGAGATTGCAGGACATAATTATGTCCCATATGTAAAGTAATAGTTGTATACAATACTTCTTTCTGTATCTAAAATACCTACATAAGCAACTAAACTGCTACAAGAATAAGCTTATATTTAGGCAAGAAAGGAACGTTCTATCCCTTGTACTGACTGTGGATTTGTGTCAGCTTGTAAAATCTAATGTGTGTCCTGAAAATGTCCCACTATGGCCATATGAAAAGGTGGCAACCCTAGCCAAAGAGGGTCAGTCACCAACACAACTGCAATGACTGCAGCAAATACCTGTGACAGAAATACACAGCTTTCATGTAGCAACACTTTATTACATTCTGATGTATTGCTGAAAGGATTCAAGGACTAACATCACCTGCATGCTATACAGGAACAATTTAACAGTGCCTTAATGAATCAGCCTCCAATTGCCATAGTATTAGTCACTAAAGGATAGGTGTTCAAATAGGGAAGGAACCCTGACGCACATATTGATTATGTATAAAAGCAGTTCCTACACACCTACATCTGCTATGTACACCCACCATCACCCCCACACCCAAACAAATTACAATACAAACAGTAATAACATCACAAATCATCCACTCACTGTACGTCATCTGCAGAAGCCTTAACATACCTTGTCAGAGACACACTAACATGGCCCTATGTGAAATAGTTGCTGTTATACAATGGAACAGCTGCTGATGTTACAGGGTTTGTTTGCACTAATCCCATTTCAGAGGGTTGTGTGTACACCGGGAAGTGTTACCATTTACTGATTAAAAGCACTGCATGATACACATGTATACCAAATCAAGGATGTCTGGTGAGCACACTGTAAACCACATAACAGTTCATGCATAGCCATACAGCCTTGAGCTGCCCAAATATTCTTGCCAGACTGAAACATCTTCAGAAGTATCAGGTACAAACAAACCCTGCATAAGTAGCAATGTTCTGAAATATAACAGCTGTACTCACATGTAGAACAACATCTTCTAGCCATTACACACAATCCACGGGAGTCATGAAGCTAATATTTCTCTGTCTGTCTCCATATAACTGTTGAAATACATCACAAACAACACATCCAGGCCGTCTTCCTTGAAAGTAAGGCAAACGGACAATGCCCAAGTGGAGTACTCAATTATACACCACTGTTGCCATGGTAGTGGCTAATGAAGTATCTGCATAGCTGATGTGCATCTAATTAACTACTTTGGAACACCAGTTGGTGGTCAGGATAGCACATGCTACCGATATTTAACTAGAAAAGGATGGCTTATCACACATTCAAACCATCTGTATATACCAGCAGAACGTTACAAAGAAGATTGAAACACAAACTGAAAAGGATTAAATTAACAGTCGACAACACCTCGGGTTACTATTAAGGTATGTAGAACACTCAGTATGTCTGTGTATGTAGTACCTTCTGTAATATTTAAAGTGCACGCAATCCATATAGTGGAAACAGTTATCTTGTAGTGATGTATTGTTGAGCATAGTAACGCTTGTAGTATTTATGTGTGTACTGCTGTAGGTCACAAGGCAAACACCGCACACACCACAAGGGATGCTATATAAGGGCTTTGAACACAAATACTCCTCACCAGCTGCTGTCAGTGGCAGGGCTGGTCCAACAAGTATGTGCTATAACAGGGGATAATATATGTTGATATATTGTAACAGTAGGCATATGTATGGGTGTATTACTGACAATAACATGTCAAAGATTGGCCCACTGTGCAATTATGATTTGCATTGTGGGATATTGTGCCAATAACTGTGTAATGTACAGTATTGTAGGCAGATATGTATTACAAGTTACATAGCATTACTGTTATGTTAGGCAAACATTAGTAATGTCTATTGGCATTTACCATACACAATAACAGGATACATATGACTTGTAGTCACCCGACAGTTTATCAGCATGATTGCAAAGTAAAATGGAAGCGCTATTTAACTATCCATGCACATAAGACATGTAATAAGTGCAAAGGTAGGTACTAGGCTATCTTACCAAGGGTATTTATAAGCCTAGCTAGAGTGTGTTAGCTTTTTCCACCCCCATAGGTTAATTCCCTGTGCCTCTGAATGGCAGAGCCATTAGTTCCCTGTGCCTCTGTCCAGCAGAGCTACTGCAGTGATCCCCTGGGGTTCATGTCTGTCTCCCATTCACCCGTCAAGGTTTCCCTTGAAGAGTGCTAGTGAGGGGCCCTGCCTGATGTACATTGGGAATCATGTTCCAAAGCATGGGGAGTCTCTGGGTCAGGAATCTATCCATCCAGCACGTCCTAGTCATCGTTGTGGTTAGGTGTATATCCCTAGAGCATGTGGCTCTCAGGGGCCTCTGTTTAGGTGGAGCATATTCAGCAATACTGGGTTGGACTTGGGCCTTGTATGTCAAGCAGAGATCACCTGTAAGTATGCGGTATGCAACCGTGTACAGCTGGAGTTTCTTAGGTTGGGCTGCATAGGTCATCTGTTTGAGGTCAGTAATCCTCTTGGTGTGGTACTGTTGTGGTCTTCCAAGCTGTTGCAGTTGTTTTGTAAGGTACATCCTGAATGGGGTGTTTTATCCTTTAATGCGTCTAATAAGTCATGAGTAGAGAGGCACAATGGCCTCCTTTGTTCTGGATGCAAACTCATTAGAGATTAGGGGGGCCACATCGAACGATATTCTAACCACCTTGTCATTATGGGTATCGAAGGAGAGATTGCATTTTACTGGGGTTCCCAGATCTCTTTTTACTTTTTCTGTATGTAGGGGACTAGCACCTATGTGGTAGTCTGCGGATAATTAGCTATATCCAAAGGGGATGACTATACACATTTTGGCAGTCAGCTTGAGGCCATGATATTGACACCAGGTATCCATCTCAGTGCGACCCTTAAGGAGGTTGTCTGTAACAGCTGGGGAAACAATTATGTCCCCTAGTTTGCAGTCATCTGCAAACCTTTTCAGCCAAAGCCCTCCTGTTCTTGCCTGTACGTCAGAGAATTATATACCGAACATGAGGGGTCCTAGGACTGAGCCCTGGGGGATGCCACTTGTAACTGATATATAGTCAGACCTAGGGTATGCAACTCCCACTGTGTGGTTTCTGTCCATGAGCCATATGACATAGGGGTTAATGTTCAGGTGGATGGGTATGTCAATAATACCAGAATGAGGAATGGTGTTGAAAGCCTTTCAGAGATCTAGGAAGGCTGTGAGGACCTCCTTACCCTCATCTAATGCCTTGGTAACTGTCTCTAAGAAGTCCACCAGGTTTAGGAGGCATGGTCTGCCCTTAACAAAGTCAAACTGGGAGGTGTCAAAGGTTTTGAGGTACCCAATGTCTCTGTCACTGAGATCCATGATGATGTGCTCCATAGCCTTGCAGACCAGGCTAGTCAGGCCTATAGGGCAATAGGTCCCGTGGTCCATTGTGGCTCCACCTATGTGGAGTGGGATAACTGTTGCTGTGTGCCATTCTGGGGGCACAAAGCCCGATGCGAGGCTATTATTGAACATGGTGCATAGGTGGGGAGCCAGTACGTTCTGAAGTTCATGTAAAATGCAGCCTGGGATGTTGTCTGGTCCCATGGATGCTGTGATATTGGCTTTAGAGTGTGCAGCTTTTACCTGCGTAGTTGTGAGTACAGGGACTCTGCACTCTTCCTGTATTGATATGGGCCCTTTAGGGGGTGAGAGGGAGGAAAGGTAGCACTGAACCCATCTGCCAGGATGTTGGCAATATCAGTTGGTACTGTACTGTAATGTTCGTGTCTTTGTGCTGTAACTCAGAACAGATCTGGATGTTGACATCAAGATATTTGACATAGCTATTGAATGCTTTGTGGTTGTTGTTGGAATTAGTGGTGGTTTTGTTTTTGTAGCTAGCTTTGGAGGATCTTATAAGGGATCTCGGCTTTTTACTAAGGCTGACCAGGGAGCTCCTCCACGCATGGGATTGTACTCTCTTTTGCAACAGTTTCTTCCTTCTGTTGTACAGTTTGTTTATGGCAGGGGACTACCAGATTGGCTTCCTTAATTAGGAGTATAGCGTCTTGTTTCTGTTTGGGATAGCACGATCCATGCACTCGAGTAAGCGCTTATAGAGTGCATTTGTGTAGAATTCAGCAGTTGTAACAGTATTGTCCATCTGCATGGGTGTCATGACATTCACCACATCTGTCTTAAGAAGCATGAAGTTGGCTTTGTAGACATATTATACTGTGGTTCCCTTAATGGGGGGTGGGGTGGGATGTGGATATCAATGGTGTTCAGCTTATGGTCGGATCGGACCAACGAGGAGTTGACTTCAGGTGTGGAACACTGGTCACTCATTTTGGTAATGCCTAGGTCTAGGATATTGTTTACCCTGGTGGGTGTGTGGATATGTTGATCCAGGGCATTGGTGTTTATGAATTACAGAAAACGTTGAGCTAATGAGTTGGTACATGAGTAGTTTTCTCAGTTAATGGTGGGGTAGATTCAGTGAGACTATGTGATGAGTGTGGTGTGGTGCGAATGTTTACCTTCTCCACATGACTGTTAGGGTCAGGCATAGTTGGAGAGACCTTTACCTCCAGTTTGGCTAGATAAGTGCATCTCTCACAGGTTGTCATGTTTGGTGGTAGGCAGAGAGGGTTGTTTGTGTACATGAGGCAATGTCCACATTGCCTCAAGATGTCCAGATTCATCAGATAGACAGGAGAGAACACTGGCAGCTGACCCTTGGACATGCCTAAATATAAAACTAATTTTCCCTAGATAGGTGAAGAAAGTGAGTACAAGAGGTATTTTACTCTAAGAAAGTAAGAAAAGTATGTACAAATCCTGTTTACCTCTAGGTAATGAGGAAGACTGAGTGCTATAGTAATTAGTAGCTTACAAGTTCTGAACAAGTGCTGAGCATAAATAAGCAATCCAGATAGGGTCTTGGATAACATAAACACACTGCCCCTCAACAGGTACACAATCATATATCCATGTACATCTTAGAGTCCCTGTACCCACAACTATGCAGGTACAAGCTGAACTCAGGCTGCATGGGACCTGTCCACATCATAGGTTGTATCATACACATATGACAATACAAGTTGCTCTCCACATACACATCATGTAAAACATAGCTTCATGTCAGGCTGTGTACACACTGAGTGGTGCACACCAACCGGTATCACAACCCACAAAGGGGGAGACACCACTGATAATGGGAAGTACTGCAATACTACCCTGATGAGTCTGGTCTGAAAGGCCATGAACCTTGATCAAATTATTTGATGTCAGCAGTACAGATGTAGATGACAGTAAGGTTGATTTCACACTGCATATCATAACCTTGACAGGTCATAGGACATCATCACCCATACTGTGTTCCACCTACACTCGATATACTAGATGTACATTCCTATGTCACAGGAGTGTTTTGCAATGGGACTGCTGGCAGAACCAACACTACAGAAGGTGTGTGAATAATACATGCACATCACACCAGTGCCAGCTACAGTAAGACAGGGTTAATTAATTGTATTCCCCCTCATTGTAGTCCATACCACACAGACAATCAGAAGGCATCGGCCTATTGAAGTATGCAAATGACTATGACCTAGGAGCAATAGCCGACTCAGAGTGTTGTGGACAACATACAAAAGGGGCTTTGTGGGTGAGGTGTGTGTGACATATGGCCACAATCTGACAGCTACATATTGCATTGTCACCCCTGTGTTAATAACCCTGTACCCATGAACTGCCATCTAGACAGTGGTCAATATAATGGACACTGTGTGTAAAGGGTGCAGCTGGGCAGTTGTCTTTCCTGTGATAGCTACATCACCACAACTGTCAGGTAGTCATATGTGCAACCTTAATCATGACAGGGTGCCATCCATGAATACAGAGATCATTGTCCAGCCATACACAACACTCAAGTGACCCATATCAGATCACATATTTCCTTAAGGGGTATTGGCCATGTTCAGATGGCCTACACCAGCCTTCCCATTCCCCATCTCCACTATGTAGCATGATGCATACCCTGAATAAATCCATGTCCAACCCGGTGATGTTGGACTTGCTACACGTTCACATCCTGATCTCAAACACATACTTCATGGACATCCACCTTCCTAGTACTAGGATCACCACATGCTGGACAGATCCTTGTCCCATACATTTTACATAGTCCTGCCATACTATGCATTCCTGTCCAGCAAAGCTGCACATCACTCCCCTCTCAGACATGGTGTGATGACCGCATGGTAAATGTATCATTAACCCTGTGGATCAGTTATGTGGCACTGCTCCACCTGGTTCCAGAGACCCGCCTGTCGGCTACAGCCAGGTAACCTTTCATCCTAGATTCATACATAGCCCAGGGCATATAGCCTACTAGTTGACTTTGACTGTACATGCTATAGTTGATATCCATCCCAGCAAATACCATCTGGCTAGCCAGTGTCCCATGTGTATCACATGTGCAACACAGGTGATACATGGCAGGATGCTGAATTGCTGTACAGTGCCATGTAGATGTATATGGCAAAACACATACATGTAAAACCTTATGTGAGCAAGTCTGCAGGGTTACAGGTCATGTCCGTTAAGGCAGTGTAAGTCTTTATATGTGACATATACACAGCATCAAGGTCGACTGCATTAATATGGACACATCCAGCCATGTGCTGATGGGAAGGAACACCAGTACAGGCAAACAGACATGCCCACATCAAGACAGCAACCACATGGAGTATGAGCAGTGTAATCAGGTGACACATACACACACATATATGGTGATAATATCCACTCACCATTGAGTGGCACATGTTTGTGACACAAACATGTGAGTGTTATCAGTGCCATGAAGATTTGCAAAGACAACCATTTAATTGTAACAAATGTGATACACATGTATGTTCAGCTGTAGCTCTTTATGTCTCTGTGAGTTACTGTGACCTGTCTCCATCATTATGTCTTCCAGGTATGCCATGTGAAAGGCTACCCCCTTATACCTGCTTGGAGGATGAGGCCCTCATCCCATACCTACATGACAATCATGATATCCTGTTCAGCCATGTGCCACAGGATGCACAGCAGCGGGATGCCCTGTGGATGGAACTTCACAGGAGGGTTAATGATGTGGGTGGCCACAACCGCACATGCCAGCAGGTGCACAGACACTGTACAGACCTCATTAGACAGCATGCAAATGCAATCGCCAGGGAACAAAGTGCAACAGGTGGTGGACCGCCAACCCAGCCCCCACTCACACGTACCGAGGAGTTACTGGCCAACCTGGGGACACCAGCAGAACAACATCCACAAGCTTTAGCTGATATTGTGGAGGTGGGTGTCTCTCAACCACCGAGCCTGGAGTTGCCTGGTAAGTCACTACTGCACCTATAACAACTATATTCCATATAGTTGCATGTGTCACTGTACAATATGTAATGTAACATCATATGCGAGGCATGTATACACATATGCCGCATACTATAGCATGCTACTCTGTGTATGCACACGTGTGCATACACCATAGTATAGTCTAATGTACTGGTGTATGTGTTAACATGCAAATTGCACCCTGTAGCTATCATACAGGCATGGATAATGCTCATACTGCTGTGTTACTCCTATTTAGGTACCTCTGGTGTTCCACTGCAACAGCATTTAACAGGCATCGTAATGCACAGAACTATCTGCCATGTGGCCATTTACCACATGTACACATAATGTATGGTCCTGTCACAATATACAGGTTGGACCTGTAATGCATCACAATGCCTACACATGTGCAACACTTGCAAACTGTGTGAATCACCGACATGAATCCTCACAAACTGTCATTGCCAGATGTGTGGACAGCTGTGCATACAATGGTGGAGGTGCTGTTCACTGTAGGGACATGTACTACAGATCAGAACTACACATGTGGGGAATACAAACAGTACTACACAGTGGGCTGGAGTATGGCCAGCCTACAGGATTCACTGGTGTGGATCATAGACCTGCTATGAATGTCACACAATGTGATGTGCTATCTTGACATGTCCATGACATCTAGTGGCCTGACTGCAACACTGCCTAACTAACCTGAAAAACATATCCCACATACCAAACATATCACCCTTTGTCTGCATATCATATGGGACAACACAGACATGTGAAATAGACGCCCGTCACAATAATTTGGCCAACACATCTACACACATGGCCATGGACGATGGCCAGAGACATAAAGCAACACACACAGTAGACGTGATGTGCTTGTTTGTACACCCTGTCGTGCAATGGCTACACATGGTCCAACTATGGCCTTTGTGTAATGGTTATTCTGCAGATGTGGAACACTTGACATCCTACAGGCCTGTGCACATCTTGTGTAGGCATGACATCAACCACCACATAAGATGTTTTGAACATCTTGAGGGTGTCATGACATGACAGCAGTCACCTGTATAGTATCCACATCAGCCCACAGATACAGTACATTCCCGTTTCTGGTGTAAGACATAATGTCAAACTTGCTCCTCATGTGTTTGTGTGTGTGTCTGGTACACAGATGTCATGTGGGACATGGTGTACCGACGTGTTCGCCATATCTGGCCATAGCTGCCAGGCAGCAGCAATATGGTTGCAGATGTGCAGGGGTAGTCATCCGTATACCCTTCAGTGACCTGTGTCACCCATTCCACATCATGCTTTAGTGTGTATAAACCTCAGTGGCGTGGGTCACATTCCACAGTATATGTATATTGTATCTGAACACAGTCATGGCTATGAACTGTGTCTGTAACACACACTGTATAGCAATAGAGATGCCTCATGATTCCCTACAATGGCCATGCACATCAGCTAAATGTGCAGTATATCTCTAGGGCGGACAGACAACACTGCATTGGGACACCATTACCCCACTCTATATTTGACAGGACATCATTGTGTTAAACATGTATGCATGTCATTGCACATGTCAGCAGATCACATGTCATACTACATGTGATTGTCAAGTTGATATGCCACACATTAGGCAGGTGTACTGTTAACCTGTGCTGGTTTACATGGTGTAACACAGGGATGTATGCTAACTACTACTATGATTGTGTAATTTGCATGCCATCTGCTATGACACATGCATGCTGTTGTGTGCAACCCAGGGATGTATGATAACTAGCACTATTATTGTCTGTGCTGCATGCCATCTGCTGTATCACATGCATGTTGCATGCCTTCTGTCATATCACATGCATGTGTGTCTGTGTGTGTGTGTGTGTGTTGTATAGATTGTAATGTACAGCTCTTGTCTGCCCTCACAGGTGATGTAGGTGCATTGCCCTCCTGCGGTCCATCTGATGTTAGTGTCCCCACAGACTCTAGCAGTGATGATGAATGTATGATTGAGGCTCAGGCAGTGTTGTCAGGGGCTGAATCTGTGCCATTGGTTGCCATTCCACCTATATCCCCCTCATCCCCGCACAGATCCCATGCCTGCACATACCCCATCACCAGTGGCCATAGAGGAAGGACAGTTGGCATGTGGTAGCTTGGAACAGGAAAGTGTGTGGGCTATGGAAGGTGTGCCTGCACACCATGGTGTCAGCCAACTGACTGGTTGTGCTCCACACAGGC
The DNA here is from genome assembly GCF_019279795.1 of Protopterus annectens. Lineage (NCBI taxonomy): Eukaryota > Metazoa > Chordata > Ceratodontiformes > Protopteridae > Protopterus > Protopterus annectens. The sequence goes on along the minus strand of NC_056728.1, from coordinate 774,120,446 downwards.
ACGTGGTCAGTGCTGCTCATAGGAGGACCTCTGGCCAACATACTCCTGCAAAACAGAGCACAGTAGCTGGTGTCACCAGACGCATGTTTCAGGCTGTAATGGATGCACAGGCACGTGCTGAATAGCACAACAGAGAAGATCAGAGGCTTCAGAGGGCTGCTGTCCATTCTTTAAACAACATCCAGGCAATGGCAAATGCTCAACAGCAGATTTCTGAAGCTTTGGATAGATGGTTGGGTGACATGGTTGGGGTCCTTGACCATGGCAGGACAATCTGCGAGCATGAGCTGTCTGTGTTGGAACATCTGGTAGGAGTGAGGTGTCGGGCACGTTGACGTAGGCCTGCTACATCACCTGTTTCAGGTCTATGTGTACGAGCTACCTCACATGTCCGCTCCCATAGTGGCGGTAGCAGCAGCAGTGCAGCTGGTGCTGTGCTGTCCACACCATGACACAGCAGGCCACAAGCAAGTGGCCCTGGATGGTCCCAACACGGACATGGTTCCAGTGGACAAGTATCATTAGACAGTACATAATCTGCACCTCTGCCTGGTAGTACCCGTGCAACCCCTGGCAGGCACAGGTTACATGTCCATGGCCGGACACCATGAACTGTAAAACCTGGCCTGTACAGTTCGCAGCTGTCAATAATACCCCTGTGTAGGCCAGAAACATGCCTGAACTGTGTGTATACATACACGCACACACTGGAAACATGTGTAGGGCTCCGCAACACACACATGCATAACATCCACACATGCCCAATTAGATCAAAGGCCCTAACCCACACACATGATGTCATCCAATAGTACAACCTAGGCCTCTGTCAAACATTATCACCCTGTGCATATGATGATGCCTGTGCTGCATCCCGGACATCCACACCATCGGTGCAGGGACATGCTCATATGGTCTGATGCACAGGGTGAACAGACTAGGAAGATAAGTGTAGTTTACATTGTTGAGTCCTGTTGACAGGCAGCAGACATACCATGTACTACAGGTGTACAATGCATTTCCTACTGTTAACAGTATGTGCCTTGTGTGACAACAGTAACTGCATGTTAGTCATGATGTTCTGCTTTCCTCCTTCAGGTCTAATTGTACATGCCGGTGGATGTCAGTGTTTGCAGTTAATGTCCCATATGTCAATGTGGACTACTCACAGGTATGTATGAATATACCAGCATGCACTGTGTAGCTGCCACATAACAGTGAGAATGTCCCATGTTCCAAACATGTCTACTGATCCAAGAGCATGACAGCTGTGTATTAAACTACTGTGGCTACAGACGTGACATCCATACTGGGTGACATCACAGGTACAGTTACATGGAGTGGTGAGGTAAGAGAGCGGTTTAGCTGATTACAAGGGTAGAGAACAGTGGGAAGTATGATGCCGCATTGGGAAGCAATAATACACATTCCCATGACAAGATGCCAACACACAACTGCACCCACACACTCAAGTATTGACACACATGTATTCAGTGACACTTTAACACATCCACACACTCACGGATTCACCAACACAGTAACACACACTCACACACAGTTGCTACTGTTGAGGTGAGGACCCCTGCCTATGTGCAAATCATCAGTACAGTACTGTGCACCTACATGATGTGCCACAGAGAATACACATGTACAGATAGTCAGTATGGCCTAAAATTGGGGATATCAACACGGATAGTAGATTGTATTGCCTGGATGGGGGAAGGGTCTTATCAGTTCAGTATGGTAACATACATCATCACTCCAGGGACCAGACAGCCATACATGCACATACACACACACACACACACACACACACACACACACACACACACACACACACACACACACACACACACACACTGTGGCATTCACTATTGAATGCACCTATGTCACGCACATACAGATACCTCACATGTGTGAGATACATGCCCCTGCCTATGTCCTGCTTTCTACATTGCAGTCTGTACAGATGTGTACACTAGTGTACAGGAGAGTGAATAACAATTGAGATGTATTCCCCACCATACGTGACATATATGGTACACACGCAACCACTCATGCCAGTACTGTAGAAACATGCCAGAACTGTGTGTATACATACACGCACACACTGGAAACATGTGTAGGGCACCGCAACACACACATGCATAACATCCACACATGCCCAATTAGATCAAAGGCCCTAACCCACACACATGATGTCATCCAATAGTACAACCTAGGCCTCTGTCAAACATTATCACCCTGTGCATATGATGATGCCTGTGCTGCATCCCGGACATCCACACCATTGGTGCAGGGACATGCTCATATGGTCTGATGCACAGGGTGAACAGACTAGGAAGATAAGTTTAGTTTAAATTGTTGAGTCCTGTTGACAGGCAGCAGACATACCATGTACTACAGGTGTACAATGCATTTCCTACTGTTAACAGTATGTGCCTTGTGTAACAACAGTAACTGCATGTTAGTCATGATGTTCTGCTTTCCTCCTTCAGGTCTAATTGTACATGCCGGTGGATGTCAGTGTTTGCAGTTAATGTCCCATATGTCAATGTGGACTACTCACAGGTATGTATGAATATACCAGCATGCACTGTGTAGCTGCCACATAACAGTGAGCATGTCCCATGTTCCAAACATGTCTACTGATCCAAGAGCATGACAGCTGTGTATTAAACTACTGTGGCTACAGATGTGACATCCATACTGGGTGACATCACAGGTACAGTTACATGGAGTGGTGAGGTAAGAGAGCGGTTTAGCTGATTACAAGGGTAGAGAACAGTGGGAAGTATGATGCCGCATTGGGAAGCAATAATACACATTCCCATGACAAGATGCCAACACACAACTGCACCCACACACTCAAGTATTGACACACATGTATTCAGTGACACTTTAACACATCCACACACTCACGGATTCACCGACACAGTAACACACACTCACACACAGTTGCTACTGTTGAGGTGAGGACCCCTGCCTATGTGCAAATCATCAGTACAGTACTGTGCACCTACATGATGTGCCACAGAGAATACACATGTACAGGTAGTCAGTATGGCCTAAGATTGGGGACATCAACACGGATAGTAGATTGTATTGCCTGGATGGGGGAAGGGTCTTATCAGTTCAGTATGGTAACATACATCATCACTCCAGGGACCAGACAGCCATACATGCACATACACACACACACACACACACACACACACATACACACACACACACACACACACACACTGTGGCATTCACTAATGAATGCACCTATGTCACGCACATACAGATACCTCACATGTGTGAGATACATGCCCCTGCCTATGTCCTGCTTTCTACATTGCAGTCTGCACAGATGTGTACACTAGTGTACAGGAGAGTGAGTAACAATTGAGATGTATTCCCCACCATACGTGACATATATGGACACACACAACCACACATGCCAGTACTGTGAATCAAAGACCTGCCTAGCTCATGATATGTATGACAGACTTACAGCAGTATCGCATGCTTTACAAAGTGTACTGATGCTTCCTTTGGCAACAGTGCTGATATATGCACACGGGACGTCTTACCTGTTAACAGGTGTCAAGTGATTTACCTTCGATGTCACCCTGACCACTGTCTAAGTTGTGTATGTCCTTCAATTAACGAAACCACTGCTTACCATTTACACAGGTTATTGTAGGACTGCTTGTGACACACCTGTGAGCTGTCCTCAGCAAACATCCATCTGCAAAGATGCCCCACCACTTAGTTATTTCCACACATCTGTCCATACCTGAGGTACATCTTTCTGTACATTCAACATATTACCATATGCAGTTGGCAATGTTGAGGCTGCATTGCAACTGCATGATGTACTAAGATACACATCACCTGCATACATCAGCACCTGCACATGCATGGTATCTGAACACACACCACTACATGTACATGTGTGTAGGTCCTACAATCCTGTCATTTGGGCATGTTTGTAGGCATTGCAATTGGTGGACATGTGTAATGACATACATGACACATGGGCTGTTGTATGATATGATAGATGTAATGGGTGACCGCTACAGAGGGAATGTTACCACTGTCAACATTGATATCACACCTTATGTACTGTTAGCATTCAGCAGCCATGGACCTACATTCCATTTGCATGTGTGTAATGGCTGTAGCCACCTGTTTGCACAAAGGACAACAACAGCTATGCTATTTACATGTATGTCGTGTGTGTGTGTGTGTGTGTGTGTGTGTGTGTGTGTGTGTGTGTGGGGCATGTACATACCCAGGGCAGGTACATGTATGTCATATCCAAACATGAGGGTGTGTACTGGTGTACAGCAACAGTCATCTGCTAATGCTGTAAATAACTGAGGGCCCCTGGTATGTGTACAGCTGACCTGGTTGCAGACAGTGGTATCATTGCATTGCATAACACATGATGCAACTGTGTCAGTACATGGGTACTCTCTACAGTTGATGTAGAGCTTGGTACAGTCCACTGGTCAAGGGTCACATGATGGTGTACTCTTATATGTCATACAACATGTATGGATGTGTGTTGGTGGTCCGAGGGCATGGTGTTGTCTGAGGTTCACATCCTAGAATACAGCATGTGACACTGTGTCCTGCACATAACTCATCTGTGATGCCTTTTGTGAAGGTACTGGTCAGTACATGTGAGTAGCCTCTATGTATGTGGGGACACCACCACCTGGAGCGGTCTGTACCTGTGTTATGGCCCACATGTCTGGTTCTGAAGTATATGGTGGTAGTGCTATTGTGCACTACAGAGCCAAGAGCCAGGTGTTCCTCACTGCTCAGATGTCAGTACTCCCCATTGCTGGATCTACAGTGAGCAGCAATGGTTAGCAGAAGCATACAATGCAGTTGTCCTCTAGGTGTCAGGGTGTTATCCTGTGTTTAGGACATTTGCCTTGGAATGACACTATATGGGCGGATGCGACTTGGGTATTATCCCCACTCCCTTGAATCATGGATGCATGTGATATGTGTCAAGGGCCTGTCTACTGTCAGTCATGTCATCCCAGAATGACAAACTCTGGACAACCTCGTATTTACAGCAGGACATTGGCTAATTGTGTTGGTCAAGCAGTTGCTACTTCTAGCAAAGCTCATTGTGTTGGTCAAGCAGTTTCCACTCCTAGCAAGACATCACTGCGAGTGGTGATATTGTGCTTGGTATAGGATGGTACATCTAAGGTGATGGAGAGCAGCAGACATTGTGTAAAAGACCAGTGTCAGATATATGTAGAGCAGCGTTCCTGCTAACAATAACAACTACTAACACCAGAGCCCATTACAATGTGTTCTTTATGTCTACCTGTAATAGCATGGCCACTGTGGCCTTCCGTATTTAGAATCAGAGTGCATCCCAGACAGCCCTGTGCTACTAAGTGTATGAGCATGCCCAGTATAACCTTGTGTAGATGGACACATAGTGCATTCCAAACAGCCCTGTGCTACTAAGTGTGTGAGCATGCCCAGTGACATCTTATGTCGGTTATGTGCCTCTGTGTATGGGCATGGCCATTGTAACCCTGTATAGTGATAGTAGTCATCCATTCCACAGACAGGCATACTCCAGGTCAGGATGGATTCCTACTTTAAACACACAGGTTCACAAGTATGTACATCTTAACTGTCAGCATCCCTGTTGATGTTTACATTCCTAGAAGGTCATAATGACATCCATGAAATGTGTAGTCTGTGTGGCGTGGCTCATAACTATGTAGTATTGTAATAGTGATCTGTAGATTGGCAGGTGTTCCATTCCCACCATTGGCGTGTGTGTTTAGTGTGTGTGTTTGTCCCCATCTGCCTGAGGACTGAAAAATGCTATTAAACTGCTCAAACTCCATACAATTCCTTTACCCACCTTTGGCAAGGCTGATGATGTCACCCATCTACAAATACACCTCTGGGAGTGCTGTGTCCCAGTAACCTCAGTAGTGTGTTCTGTAACTGTGTAATGCTGTAGTGTAAAAAAGTAGTTAGGTCGATGTTCTGATCCCAGACTTGCCAAGTGTGTGTGTGTGTGTGTGTGTGTGTGTGTGTGTGTGTGTTTTTCCCCATCTGCCTGAGGACTGAATAATGCTTTTAGACTGCTCACACTCCATACAATTCTTATATCCACCTTTGGCAGGGCTGATGATGTCACCCATCTACAAATACACCTCTGGGAGTGCTGTGTCCCAGCAATCTCAGTAGCATGTTTTGTAACTGCATAATTCCGTAGTGTAATAAAGTAGTTAGGTTAGTGTTCTAATCCCAGACTTGCCAAGTGTGTGTGTGTGTGTGTGTGTGTGTGTGTGTGTGTGTGTGTCTGTGTTTGTCCCCGTCTGCCTGAGGACTGAATACTGCTCACACTCCATACATTTCTTATACCCACCTTTTGTAGGGCTGATGATGTCACCCACTTACAAATACATCTCTGGGAGTGCTGTACCCCAGTAGTCTCTGTCGGGTGATCTGTAACTGCGTAATGCTGTAGTGTAATAAAGTAGTTAGGTCAGTGTTCTAATCCCAGACTTGCCAAGTGTGTGTGTGTTTGTCTCCAATTACCTAATGACTGAAAAATGCTTTTAGACTGCTCACACTCCATACAATTCTTATACCCACCTTTGGCAAGGCTGATGATGTCACCCATCTACAAATACACTGCTGGGAGTGCTGTGTCCCAGTAATGTGGGTAGCATGTTCTGTAACTGCATAATGCTGTAGTGTGCTAAAGTAGTTAAGTTGGTGTTCTAATCCCAGGCATGCCAAGTGTGTGTGTGTTTGCCTGTGTGAGACAAGTACAGTGCTTTAGAGAGTAGGCACTCTATGTACAAATCATATAACCACCTTTGTCATTCTTGCTGTTGTCACCCACCTAGGTATACACGTGTAGATGTGCTGCAATCCAGTATTCACTGTAGCACGTGCCCTAAAAGCATATTGCTGCAGTGTGATACGGTAGGTAGGGGTTTGTATATAGGACATGGCAAGTGTGTGTTTGTCTGTCAGAGCCTGTGTAGTGGTGGCTGTGAGTGTCTTACCATTGGACGTGTTGGGGAGTGGATTTTGTAGTTTTCCTATATGGTGTCCATCTTATGACACATTGGCCACATCATGAGGACTACAGCTATTAGTCAGCCATGGGACTGTGTTGTCAAGCCATACTCCTACATTTGGCAAAAGGCCTGGTGAACAAAGTATGCAACCCTACTAGTACCCAGTATATGTCCCGCACCCATGTGCCATGCACAAACAAACTTGCCTAGGATATCCTGCTATGTTGCTAGTACCATGCACCTTGATGACAGATAGTAGGCATGGTGTGAATGCAGTGGCCTGCAGAGGACATGGCACCCTGTACAGAGGTACAATGGGCACATACATGTGGACATTGTGCCTTCACTATATTCCAAACTGGATGCCTGCAACATATGTGGTGCCATTAAAAGTGATCCACAGAGGCCATACAATGCTGTACACAGGTGCCCTGTATCAACCCATGCCAGTGACACCACAGAATACCTGTATCATGCTATCAATGCAGGTGTAGGATCAACCTGCTCACTATAAGCAGGTTTTGCCACACCAGGCCAGTATTGGCATATCAGGGGATAACAGGCTGGGTACACAACATGTGCCTGCCAAACCAGGTACACCTGTACATGTCACTGTACAGTATTGTGGGACATGCACATCCCAGACAATGTCCAGGTGAAGGACTATCAAACATAGACATGGCATGCATTGCAAAGCTATGGCCATACATATTGGTAACCAGGATGTCAGGGCAGATCATGCAGTACCCATCTGTGTGGGACATTGCAGACACTACACCCCTGCACTTCACACCATTGTTGAGTGAAGCAATGCCAAGGATTACCCCTCACCCAGCCTTGTACAGCCATCTTGCACAGCCAACCACTACATACTCATGAAGCAATGCATACATGCATGCCAGTATTGGCACCTTGTGTCAGCGTGTGGGTTTTGATGATCCCAACCACAGTCACTCCCAGTATAACCCTCGTTGGCATACCAACAGATGTCAAACACTTTCACATGCCCTAGCCTATAGAACCTCCAGATATCCCATGTGGTGCATGTAGCCCTGTGCATTAGTGCAGTGTGGCAAACTAAGTAGTTAGGTTGTGTATTTGTGGCCCTGGCAAAGAGTGTCAATGTGTGTCCATTAGAGAATGTGGTTGTGGTGACAATGGCATCTCTTCATGTGGACAGCCATGTGTGCCACACCTAATGTATGCCTACTGTATCGCTATTGCAGATGTCACTCACCTACACACATATAGGTTCTTACAGCACAGCAACATGACTGTTAGATGTGTGGCAGATGATGCTTAGGGTTATGTCTCCAAACCCTTCCCTGGTATACTTTGCCTGTCCCACCACACACTCTCTGGTGGATGTGAAGGAGTACACCTGCTCAGCAGCAGCATGTGTATTGTAAGTGATGGACATGGTCAGGTGATGGCCTCTGCACCTATTGCAGTCCTCCTCTAGCTGATTGCATGTGGAATAGCTGTAATGGTGTTCCTATAGCCATTTGCATGATAAACACAGTACACGATCTACAGAAAACATTTTGATATTTGGCTGTCACTGTGAGTGGTACCTGGATGTGGTGCTCTGACACAGCATCACAGATGATATCTGGATGTACCTCAAACATTATACACAGTAGGAAACAGCTTAAAGACAGGAGAGTGATGTGCCACACATGACTACAGCATGTAAGTGTAGCTATGCTGCATTGAGACTACTGCCTGTTTAGCATGTGTGTGGTAATGGCTATTCTGCATGCTGTAATACAGACATGACAGTACTCTGTTCGTGAGGGAACCCCCATATTTAGGGCCATCTGTGAACTGGTCAGTGTGTGCAACCATTTGTCTCCTATGTTACACACTGAACACACATCTGTGCACAGCGGAAGCCTAGTGTGAGGACTACAGACAGTACATGATGATAGGGATGTGTTACTGCCATTGCATCCCTGACTGAACATGTGTCACATGAAACCGTGGTATGACAGACACTGTCTGAGTTCCCAGTGACAAGCCAAAAATGGGCATCTGTTCATAGCTGTGGTCATATGTCTACTACACATTGTACAGATGGCATGCAGTATATATGCATGTGCTGTGCTCCCTCTGCAAATGTATACCATTTGTTGTGTTGGGTTGATGGTGATACCTATGCATACTGTTGTAGGTAATCCTGTATGCTGGCATCTATCACTAAGCCATATCTGGGTTTAAACTGCAACACCATAGGCTGAATGGGTTGGGAGGTCCCAGCAGAACCTCCTGTCCCACTTCAGCTGACCATGGCACCGGGCACTAGCACATCTGGGACCCAACCTTGGACATCGGCCTCTGTTGGCTCTGCACCTCCCTGTGGTGGTACCACCACTGAGGATGGAGCATGTCCCCCCTGGAAGCAGGACCAGACAGGTACATGTCTGCTGTCGTGCGGTCCTAGAAGTGTTGCGTTGGGGGCTCACTAAGGGATTCCAAAGCCAGATATGCAAGCTCAAGGGCGGAGTGCCACATTTACAGGGTGATGCTGCCCCTCCTGGACAGCCCCCAGCACTGCCTCCTTTGCAGCTGTTTAGGTGCATTGGCAGCTGCCCATGGCTGGGGACCTTCGTCCCACTGTTCCCATGGTCTTGTGAATACCAAACACCCATCCCTGTCCGGGGTGTATCCCCCCACATATAGCACATACCAACCCTGTATGCTGTCTTGTCTGTGATCCTACCTTACCTATCCTCCACGGCCATACCTACACTCCTTTCCCTACATCCGACCCTCACCTACAGAAACATAAGACCAATCAGCTCCTAGGACTACATCTGCCCTATACATAGCTGTCCATTTCACACACGTGCTCACTGGCACATGTAACCCTTGTAATATGCATCACAACATACTCCTGTTATCCTCACCCCTGTCCCTCAGGTGCACAACCCTGGTATGCACATCACTCCTAAATGGTCCAGGTACACCTGATGAGAATGACCCCATTGTACACACAACACTACCTGTCCCTGCATGGTTACCTCATGTACCTTTATCATGATGATGATGTAGCGCACAGCACCTTGCAAGAGTACTGTTCACACATAATGATTGGACAGGTACTGTTGTGTTAATGTAAATTACATGCACAGAGTGATGTATACGGCCAGTGTGCAACTATATGCATGTATGACGACACATGTCTGTCTGAGGGTGTCTTGTGATCACATAGAGCAACACCACTACTTAATACAGGCATCACTGGTGTTTCCCGTTACATTCATTTGTAATGCTTTGTTGCCACATGGTATGTTCCTGTTATATCTCTATATATGTATGTTCCTATATGCTGGACATGAACACTCACATATACGTCTACATGATGGGATACATTCCTATACTGCTGAATGACTGCGCTGTATGATATGTTTGTGGTACTGTCCGTTGTCTGTATATCTGACATGGTGTATTGGTAATTCACATTAGCTGTGTGTGCAGGGCCCTGGTTCCGAGCCTTGCAGAGGACATTTATTTGGTTGCAGGGCAGAACAAGGCCATTGGATACGGAAGGAGTAAGGCACATTAAAGCAGTTGGGAGCATGTGTGCATGGATTTGCGCGGTTTTACTCACTGCTGACCTCTGGTTACAGCTTCTTATACTTGGTTAGCCTCTACACTGCTTTACCAGTGCAATACTCGCATACTGGTAGCCAAACAGGCTTACACCCGCTCACTCCCACACTTGCAAATGTACTGACATTGGTGCTTGCATCTGACACTCATACCCCTGGGAGGGATCGAGGACCACACTTTTACCCTGTGATGCCTATTACATCAGACTACATGACTACAGTATCGGGAATGGCTGCCCATTAGGCGACAGCTTGGCGTTCGACTGTATGGAATCGGCGGCCTGCCAGTGAATTAATCATATTATTTGTGTGTTCCTCATACAATCTGCTCCTGTCTGGCTGATACATGGGAACCGAGACTCTTCAATACAGACAAGTAATTGGGTTTCAGGAGCCACATCCGCCGGCCGAGTCATGCTACCGCATACCTATTATAGGTTTGCCACCTTTTCAATTGGCCAAGTTGGGACAGTAGGGTTAACACCTGTCCCACTTTACGAGGGACAGTCCCTCTTTAGGCAGTTGTGTCCTGCAAAAATATTCAAGACATAGCAAATGTCCTGAGACTACAGGACAGAATTATATCCTAAGTTTCCTTAATAGTGGCATAAAACAGTTATTTTATATATGAAACTTCTATATGTTATGTGAAGTAGCATAAGCAATTCAAATGTTACTAGAATAAGCCTTTATTTGTGCAAATAATTAAAATTCTGTACTATGCACGGCTGTAGGTATGTTTTGTCCTGGAAAATCTGACATTTCTACAGAACATGTCCCACTTTGGTCATTTGAAAATGTGGCAACCCTATAGGACCTTTATGTAGTGGCGTCATATTTTGAAGGGCAAAACTTACCCACAGCCAGTACAAAGGAGGGTACTTCACTGTTATGCCTAAAGAAAAGGTTATTATTGTAGCATTATAGTTGCTTATACTGTTTCATATAACATTTAGGTGTTTCAGATACAAAATAATTGTTTTATGCAACTACTACAGTCAATATAGGATATCTTTGTCCTAAATCACAGGACATTTGCCATAATTACAATTATTTTGCAGGACACAACTGCCCAAAGGGGAGTGTCCCTCGCAAAGGTGGACAGGTGGTAACCCCAACCCTATTATTCTATCATCTTTCTAAGGTAGTCAGCAGAATATGCACTTTCTTTCACTATCAGACCTCTCATATGAATGGGGAAGAATGAAGACTGAATCAGAGACACTGAGTAACAACATCAGGGACACATTTAGAGGTTTGGTGCTATTAACCTGACACATTGACAGACCCAGACCATATATAGTCATACACATTGTCTGAGGTACATGCTGTTTATGACTCTTACATGTTGTCATTATTCATTACGTGTATTCCACTGCCTTTCCTCCTAATATCACTAGTTTTAGGTGGGACAGAGTTAGATTATGAGTTGTAATCATGGACATCCTTGGTAATCAGGGGCAGTTCTATGGTATGGTCCCTATGTGTTCCCCTAATGGTTTACGGACTATCCAGTGGATGTGCTATTAGGGTTTGGGAGGTATGGGCATCTGCTATGCCCACATTGGAATATTACTTACATCCACTGGGCGGTCCTAATACGGCTCTGCCAGCCAACACCTGCACGCCTAAGCCCATAATCGCATATCCATAGTTCCCCTACCTGCCACTCCTCTACAGCACTCATCCTTACTGTGGGCACAGGTGGGGTATAAACACACCACTACACACTGCCCACTCTCCCTGTGTCGGGACACATGTCATGCGTTGTGTCCACCCATGTGTTATCAGGCTTACACGACCTACTGATCCGTGTACATCTACAGTCTGGTCAGAGAAATCATTACAGGGCCTGGCTCCAGTCATTAATTTTTGGTGTCCCACAAGGGACATCAATATCTATGTTTCAAGTGTAGATCTTGCAGATCTCTCCCACAGGTAGTTTTCTGTCGGTAGTCTGGGAAGCAGTGGTGTATTTACCTTTATTGCGTGCTGTATGTCTCTCCGGCCTAGTTGGGGGGTTTAGGGGTGATGATATGTGTTACATGTTTGTTTATTGGACCTCCCACCAACATATGCTTAGTCTGTGAACATATGTTACCCGTAACTGCTGTATTATATCCTAGCTATATACATGTGTATATTTACTGTAACATGCATATATCTATTTACATTAATATATATAGATATATCTGCATATGTATGCATACATGTATATTCATATCTTGCTGTCTATATACATATATATATATATATATATATATATATATATATATATATATATATATATAAAATCTAACGACATATGGGTCTATGGTTGTCTGCATATGTATATATTCATATGTGGGTATGTATCTGTATTCGTTCTCTGTATGCATACATTCATACTACGGTGAGGGAGAAGCATATCTCTATCTCGCTATGGGTGGATATACACACAGATAGCTCTACATCTATACGTCTACATCTGGTTATTCCGTTCCTTGCCATATATTCCGCTCCTTACTAGCCTCTATATAAATATCTTCTCTCTATTATAACGACTTACTTGTTTGGAAGATAGTGAAATTATATTATATATAATAATCTTTGTTTTATTTTTTATTTTTTTTTTGTTTTTTTTTTTTTCTGTTTGTTTTACACTCACTTAACCTGTTGTTGTTATTTTTTTACTTGTGATATTAATATTGTAAACTGGAGTTTTTTCTCAGGGGGCCCACTGAAAATGGACATGTATCCAGTTGGACTAGCCCGGTTAACAAATGTAAAATAAATAAAATAAATAAATATAGATTACACTTTGCTTTAGTGGGTCTCGCAGTGGGTGTGGCTGCTCATTAGGCAACACCTCTGCCCAATGAACACATTCGCTTGCATCCCTAGGGCTGTCCATATTGGCCAACATCAGCCAACACCTGCACACCTAGACCCATAAGTAGATACCCATAGTTCCCCCCACCCTCGCCTCCTCGACAGCACCCATCCTTACTCTGGGACCTGGTTGGTTCTGGACACACCAGTACATGCTGCCCATTCTCCACTTCACGGGACCCATTTCATACAACCATCTCGGCCCATGGGTCATCAGGGTTACCCACCCTTGTATTCCGCATCTGTATACACTGCAGACAAGATGGCCAATCTATCACATATGTATTGGTTTGCCAATTTTTGGAGTGTCCCCCAAGGGATGCTCCAGTATGTGTTCCAAGATGAAAATCCACAGGTGCACTATGTCCCCCACCCAGTTGTATCCTGCCTGTAGTCTGAGGAGCAGTGGACACTTTACATTGATTGCGTGTATAGTTCTCGTGTCGGGCTGTAGGGGGGGGGGTGGAAGGGCATGCTGCGTGTGTCATGTATCTTGCCTGGGCTCCTCACTTCCATTGCCATAGCCTTTGGACATATGTCATTCTTGTGTTCTTTTTCCTATCATAGCTGTATATCTTTATATATCTACGCACACACACACACACATATATATATAGATATATATATATATATATATATATATATATATATATATATATGTATGTATGTATTTATGTATTTATATATATATATATATATATATATATATAGATATATATATATATATATATATATATATATATATATATATATATATATATATATATATATATATATATATATATATATATATATATATATATATATATATATATATATATATATATATATATATATATATATATATATATATATATATATATATATATATATATATATATATATATATATGTATACATATATCTATCTATCTATATATATATATATATATATATATATATATATATATATATATATATATATATATACATATACATAAAATTGGGAGCCTATTTATGTATGTGTTCAGCGTATTTCCTTTACAATTAGACCTGTTTAGTACTTGGTGTTGCCATAGCGGGCAGATCACAGGAATGATTCCATGTGTGGAGAGGATCTCACATTTGATTATCATCAGCACAGCACTGACTTAGGACACTGTACACACCTCTGCATTGTAGCAGTTTCGTCCTGTCCCTCTTCTGCACAGCCTATTATTCCATCTACTCTCAATGTTTGTATGTGCACATTCCTATTATTTATGTCTACAAATGGAATGCATTTGTTAGAGAATGTACTTCTACATATTGATGTCTGCATGTGTGTATGCATATATACCTATTATGAACTCGCTGACCTCCACGGGACGGTCCAATTAGAACCGGGCCATCCAACCCTGGCATGCCTGGATCCATAATTACATACCCATAGTTCCTGCATCCCACCAGTTTTCAACTTACATGCGTAACTTCCAATATGCACTTGTTATCGCAGCCATGACTCACCTACAGACATTGACCTCTCCAGAGCATTAGGGGCCATACACATATGTTGTCCTGCCTCTTGTAGTCCCAGGCTCTCCCACCATTTAGTCTTTGAACATACCTGCCCTTGCTTGGGTAATGGTCGGAGGACTAAACAATCTTACTCATTTTTGGGTAGTCCCAGCAGGGACTATCCTCTGTCTGTGTGTAAAGTAGACTGAGCAATTCAACTATGTTACTCTCACTGGTAATATCCTGCTTGTGGTGTGTGCAGCAATGCTTTTCTCGCTCTTGGCCAGCGTGATATGGCATATGCTGACAGCACTCTATGATACTGTAGTTGCTGTTGATTCCCTTCTCATCCCTTGTCTATGCTTTATTGTTACGACGTTCATTCATCATATATATATATATATATATATATATATATATATATCTATATATATATATATATATATATGTGTGTGTGTGTGTGTGTGTGTGTGTGTGTGTGTATATATATATATATATATATATATATATATATATATATATATATATATATATATATATATATATTACATCTGTACAAACTCATATACACTTCCTATGCTGGGCGCTGCTTACACCCACGCAAGTGCAATCACATATGCTTACTGTTTGTTATATATATTTACTGTCAGTTATTTGTGCTTACTTGTGCCTTATTTATTATGATAGTACCCCTTTGATTGAAATGATGTGGTTAAAAGTCCCATGCGATACTCAAGTTCACTTTTACATGTTATTATGTCATTTTTAGAGCAGGACGACATTCATTCCACATGGAAAAGGATATGTGCTATAGTCGAACTTGAACTGTGAATGCCTGTTTGTTAAGCGGATGATCTAACCACTACACTATTCATATGTTGCTTGATTTATATGTAAAACCATAGTTCATAGTTATCCGTACACATGCCTCAACGCGTCACTGACACAACAGGCATCCATTCTCCAGTTAGGAAAACCGCACCACTACACATGCGCCATTCCCTACTGCTCTGGGCCCGTCCTACATTGACTCACTCCAAGTATATTCAGACGTCCCAAGCATATATTCCTGGGACATACATTCATTATAATGGTCAGTGTGTTCATTAAGTTTTCCAGTTTGGTTTGTCCAAATGGTGACGGACTGTACTGTATCTGTTTGAAAGTCAGACTTAGCATGTGTACACAGTTTGTTCCAGTATTAGTATCTTACATGTGGTTTGGGATGCAGGAGGTTTGCCTATTTCTGGGCGGATTGATATGGCAGCACTAAATACTACAGGTGGTTTTGCTGCTGTTTCCCTTCACATTTGTTAGGACTGCTGTATTGTGTGACTGCTGTATTGTGTCCATGTTCATTCTTCACATGCACGCATGTGGTGCTGCGGTAGCGTTGTCGCCTCACAGTTAGATGTTGCCCATTTTATTCTCACTTAGAGCGTCTTCTGTGTGGTGACATGCATGAATGGGTGTTCCTTCGTTGAAGGTTGTGTGTTAGGCCCAGCACGCCAGCACGTAAAAATCTACTGCCAATCATTAGCGGATCGGAGTTCCGCTGTGGCGACCCCTAACCGGGAAAAGTCGAAAGACACAAACGTCGGATGGGGAAGCTTCATGGGAACATGTGATAGGTATTTATTCCCGATAATGCATGTGAGGAGATGTGCATCACTGTCAGTTGTTTAATCCCGGGTCGTAGGTTCTGCAGGACCGGCTGGAGGCTGAGCAGGGTGTGGTCAGGTACTGCTAATCTGAGTTGTGTCCAGTAGGGTTGCCACCTTTTCAAATGCCCACAGTGCGACATGTTTTGTACAAACATCAGAGTTTGCAAGACAAAACATACCCACAGCCAGTACATAAGACAGAACTTCACTGTTTTGCCTACATAAATGCTTATTCTAATAGGACTTTAGTTGCTTATTCTGTTACTTATAACTTAGGTGTTTCAGAAACAGAATAACTGTTTTATGCAACTATTACATTAAATATAGGAAATATGTTTGTCCTAATATCTCAGGACATTTGACATTTTTCCAATTTTTATGCAGGACACAACTGGCCAAGGATGGACTGTCCCTCGCAAAGTGGGACAGGTGATAGCCCTAGTGCCAGGATGTCAATGGGGGTGGACATCGTGTTATGCCACAAAGTCTAATCTTGAGAACAGACACTTATCCCATGAGGGATGTCCAAAAATTGTAAATGACGGACTCCATTCAGCTGGCTATTCGAAAATGTGGTAGGGTTATGCATGCATGGGATACCTAGTTTGCATGCCTGAGACTGCCTAGGGTGCAACTGCCTACTATATGTGGGTAGGGGTCACTATGTGCAGATATGGCTGCGCCAAGTTAGCAGCCCATGAATGGGTTGGTTTGGTGGACGTTCAGCAAGGGGCGGGTGGTGTGCTTTGGATGGGACGATGGATATTCAATTATGTATCCAGGTGTGTTGGGCTTGGATGGCTCGGTTCAGGTCAGACCATTATGTGTGCATGAGCTGGTAATGTTTCTGTACATGTCTATCACACATTTTAATGTTCATATGTTTGTGGGATTGTGTTCTGCAGTATGGCCTGTCAGGTTGTATTGCGAATGTGAATGTTTGTTCTTTGGTTTCCTTTCTGATTCACCCACTGCTCCCTCGTACACCTCCAGTTCAACTATTGTGCATACGACTCAGTCACCCTTGGCGAATTATTACATTACCCGTCACCCCCCACCCCCATATTCCACACACACCATCCATCCCTTCTCTGGTTGATGGCCCATGGCACAGACAACAGAACACATTGCATACTCTCCATACCTCTGGTACCATTATGGCTGTGAGGACAACCCTGGCATATTTGATCTTCCACATGCTGTACTTCACGCACATAGGTATATGCAAATGCCTATCTTTCATGACATGGTAGGTAGATGTGAGTAATACCCATTCATCTTTGGGCCATCCAGACAGGGATGACCTGGACCGCAAATGGGCAGATACTGAGTGAATGCTCTGACCATTGGTAGGGTTGCCACCTTTTCAGATGGCCAAAGTGGGACATCTTCGGGACACACATCAGATTTTACAGGCCGACACATGTCCACGGTCAGTACAAAGGAGCGTACTTTACTTTTATGCCTAACTGACAGCTTATTCTTGTAGCATTTTAGTTGCTTATTCAGTTTCTTATGACATTTAGGTGTTTCAGATGCAGAATAACTGTTTTATGCGACTATTACATAAATATAGGACATATTTTTGTCATTAAATCTCAGGACAGCTGCCATTTGACACTAAGTGTACAGGACACAACTGCCCAAAGAGGGACTGTCCCTCGAAAAGTGGGACAGGTGGTTACCCTATATGTGTGTGTGTGTATATATATATATATATATATATATATATATATATATATATATATATATATATATATATATATATATATATATATATATATATATATCTATATGTGTGTGTGTGTGTGTGTGTGTGTGTGTGTATGTACGCATGCATACACATCTATATGATTTAATTACTTTGATCATACTGTTGAATGACTGTGCTGTCTGCTATGTTTGTGATAACATCAATGTTAGGTATAACTGCCATAGCTTAGTGGTAAATCACATTGATTGTGATGTGTAGGGTCCTGGTGTTGGGCCTGGCCGACGCGGTATATTGTGTTGCTGGGCAGAACAAGGGGCATTGGACAAAGGGTGAGTACAACACTTTTCAGCTGCTGTTTCCTGTTTAACCACCGATTCACGTCATGCAATATCCCTGTACATTCTTACTGTGATACATCACCCCAGTTCACATTTCATTGGTATTATATCGTTATACAGCATAAAATTAGCAAGATATGCTCGTATACAGATTACGCATCATAAATGGTGTGTACTGCAGTCGAACCGGCAACGTCTGCTCGATAGTCGGATGCACTGACCACTACACTATTGGTGTTCTGCTTCATTTATATGTATACCCATGGTTCATAATTACCTGAACACATGTCTCAACACTTCACTAACACAGCAGGCATCCATTTTCCTGTTGGGAAAACTGCACTAGTACACATGTGCCATTCCTGGCTGCTCTGGCCCCGTGCCGCATGTTGACTCACTCAAAGTATATTCAGACCTCCAAAGTCTATAGTCCTGGCACATACGTGTATTTGATTGTCAGGGTGTTCATATGGTCATCCTGGTTTAGGCTTGTCTGACTGGGGACCGGGACTGCCCTGTAACTAGCTGAAAGTCAGACTTAGCACAGGGCCATAGTTATTTCCACTTTTAGCATCCTACCTGTGGTTGCAGATGCAGAGGTGTGCTCACCTCTGTCCAACCTGATATAACAGCACAAAATATTACAGGGGGTTCCACTGCTGTTTCCCTTCACATTCGTTATGACTACTATATTGTGACCATGTTCATTCTTCATATCTATATATGTATGTATATATATATATATATATATATATATATATATATATATATCGGTCTGTACATACACATGCATATACACCTACATGCTTATTTACAATTCCCATCCCGTTGAATCACCACCACTTACCGTTGCACACACACACTTGCATACCTGCTTATGTTTAGGGTTGCCACCTTTTCAAATGGCCAAAGTGGGGCATTTTCGGGACACACATCAGATTTTACAGGCCAACATATACTCATGGTCAGTACAAAGGTTAGAACTTTACTTTTTTGCCTAAATGAAAGCTTATTCTTGAAGCAGTTTAGGTGCTTATTCTGTTTCTTGTAACATTTATGTATTTTACATACAGAAATAACTATTTTATGCAAGTGTTACATGAAATATGAGACACAATTATTTCCTACAATCTCAGGACATTTGCCATTTTATTATTTTTGGTCAGGACACTACTGCGCAAGAAGGGACTGTCCCTCGCAAAGTGGGAAAGGTGGTAACCCTACTTACATCTGCTTTAAAGTGCCTTAATCACCCTATATCCAACTGCCACTATGCGAATGTGAAAGGTATATATTCCCAATAATGCACATGGGGAGACGTGCATTAAGGTCAGATGTTTAATCTCTGGTCATAGGTTCTGCAGGACCGGCTGGAGGCTGAGCAGGGTTGTGGACAACTACTGTTCATACAACTTGTGTCCAGATATCTATGGGACTGTACATCATGTCGTGACACCAACTCTAATCTTTAGAACAGATACTTATCCCATGAAGGATATCCAAAAATTTTGGGACCGATAACCACGATGTTTTTGGATTTATGAAAATGAGGTAGGGTTATACATGCAAGGGATAAACAGTTTACAATCCTAAGACTGCCTAGGGTGAGACTGCCTACTAGATATGAGTAGGGGTCATTATGTGCAGATATGGCTACGCCAAGGTAGCAGCCCGAGTATGGGTGGTTTTGGTGGACATTTAGGAGGGGGGGGTGGTGTGCTGTGGAGGGGATGATGGATATTCAATTATGTATCCAGGTGTGTTGGGGTTGGATGGTTCAGTTCAGGCCAGACCATTATGTGGGTATGTGCCAGTAATGTTTCTGTACATGTGTATTGCACATTTTAATGATCATATGTTTGTGGGATTGTGTTCTACAGTATGGCCTGTCAGGTTGTATTGAAGATGTGAATGTTTGTTCTTTGGTTTTCTTTCTGATTCACCCACTGCTTCCTCGTACACCTCCAGTTCACCTATCTCCCTTGGCGAATTATTATATTACCCGTCACCCCCCCCCCATATTCCACACACGCCATCCATCCCTTCTCTGGTTGATGGCCCATGGCACAGTTGACAGGATACATTGCGTACACTACATATTTCTGGTACCAAAATGGTTGTGAGGACTACCCTAGCATTTTTGATCTTCCACATGCTGTACTTCACGCACATAGGTACACACAAATACTTATCTTTCATGACATGGTTAGTAGACTTGGGTAGCACCCATTCATCTTTGAGCCATCCTGAAAAGGACGACTTGGACCGCGAATGGGCAGATATTGAGGGAATGCTCTGACCATTGGTAGGGTTGCTACCGTTTCATATGACCAAAATGGGACATTTTCGGGACACACATATCAGATTTTATAGGCCAACACATACCCATGGTCAGTACAAAGGATAGTACTTTAGTTTTATGCCTAAATGCAAGCTTATTGTTGTAGCAGTTTAGTTGCTTATTCTGTTTCATTTAGTTGCTTATTCTGTTTCTTGTAACATTTAGGTATTTTACATATGGAAATAAGTATTGCATGGGACTATTACATAAAATATGGGACATAATTATGTCCTACAATCGCAGGACATTTAACATTTATAATGGTTTTGGTATGGACACAACTGCCCAGAGGGGGACTGTCCCTCCCAATGTGGGACAGGTGGTAACCCTAACCACTGGGCTAGGCTTAGCAATTGGCGGCATGCTAACATGCTGCATTTTGCTTCCACTTGGTTTAACTATCGACACTACAATGGAATATGGGCACATGGTTTTAAATGTCATTTGTTCGAGGGGTGGGGACTCAATATTCATCTACATGCCTTTGTGTTTACTTTTTATTTTGGTGTTCGCAAAACTGTCTTGTATGCTTTGCATACATTTCAGTATCCACGGACACTGACAGAAGTGATTACTATTAGAAGCAGGCTGTACTAGTCAGCATTTTAGGTTGCGCATATGCAGCCGGCATGTTCACGCCTCCGTGCACAGCTTAGACATGCCCCCTGCACTCATGCACATTTCCTATGCACATGGCCATTGCAGCAGCAGCATGCCTTCATTAATATGCATGTGGTGCTGCTGCGCCATCTCTACGCTGCATGGTCAGCACAAGGCTAACACCGTCCTTGCGCCGAGCTTCATGAATCTCAGGGACTGTGTTCAAACTCTGGGCAGGGGATTTGGGAGCCACAACCTCAGTGTCAGACTGACCCTCTGCAACCCCCAAACACAGACATACTCACTGTGTCCAAACTCTGGGCAGGGGATTTGGGAGCTACAGCCTCAGTGTCAGAATGACCCTCTGCAACCTCATATTGTGCCTTTTTATCACTGCCATGAGCATTGGAGGCTGTGAATACTCTGACATCAGGTGGTTGGAGTCCCATAGTGTCAGTGGCAGCCTCAACTAGGATTAGTGTAACAAAACACAAGAGTAGAGAAATACAAGAAACAAATATCAGACTTATGCTATGTAACCCTGAATTAAACAATAATAGATTAAACTCAATTAGAAAAGGAATTAAGGTAGACTTCAAGAAGAATTCTATACACTCAGTATCAGATGTGCTTAGACAGACAAAATAGAGGATGAAAGAGGGATGATAATAAAATGAAGATGGTTCATTAAAGACATACACACATGGTTAAATAAAAGATACTTGATGGCATACCTGCAGCTTTACCAGTTCATAGGTTCATAGGTAGATACTAGGCTATCGGCCCAAGGGCCTATGTAAGCCTAGCCAACAAGGTTGCCTGGCTTACGCCACCCAAGAAAGTTATTTTCCTGTGCCACTGTCGAGCAGAGACACAGAAGTAATCCCCGGGGTGTATTTCCTATTTCCCATCCACTCTTCAAGATTTTTCTTGAAGAGTGCTAATGAAGACCTTTGCTTGGCATACGTGGGTAGCCTGTTCCAGAGTATGGGAAGTCTCTGGGACAGGAATCTATCCCTCCAGCATGTCCTGTTTATTGTGGTGACAAGGTTTAGGTCCCTAGAGCATGTAGCTCAGAGGGATCAGGATTTCTTTAGGTGTAGCATGTCCAACAGCTCTGGGTGTGACATAGCTTTATATGTTAGGCAGAGATCATCTCAGAGTAGGCGATATGCTACAGAGTAAAACTGGAGTTTTTTGAGGTGGTCAGTGTAGGGCATTTGTTTGAGGCCAGTAATCCTCTTTGTAAGGTACTTCTGTGGCCTTTCCAGCTGTTGCAGATGTCTTGTGAGGTACATTTCAAAAGGGGCGTTGTACTCTATAATGGGTCTAATGAGTGTCGAGTAGAGGGGAACAATGACTTGTTTTTTCCTGGATGAGAACCCTTTTATGATGAGGTGTACCATGTAGAAGGATTTACTGACTACTGTGGTGATGTGATTATCAAAGGAGTGACTACTGTCCACCTGGGTCCCAAGGTCTCTTATCACACATTCAGCATTAAGTAGACTGCCGCCTATGTGGTAGTTCATGGGTACAGAGTTTTTACCAAAGGGGATGACAATGCACTTTTTGGCATTGAGCTTGAGGCCATGGCTCTAACACCAGGCATCTGTCTCAGTGAGGCCCTTCTGTAGGATGCCCACATCATTTGGGGACTCGACTATGGCTCCTAGTTTGCAGTCACCTGTGAACTTTGTTAGCCAAAGGCCTTCTGTGTTAGCATGTACTTCAGAGAAGTAGATACCAAACAGGAGAGGTCCCAGGACTGAACCCTGTGGTACTACACTTGTCACTGGTTTGAAGTCAGATTTGGAGTCTGCAACATTTACAGTGTGGGTTCTGTCAGTGAGCCAGTTGGCAACCCATCTTGTGATGTAGGGATTTATACCTAGTTTAGTAAGTTTAGCTATAATTCCAGAATGGGGGATGGTATTGAAAGCCTTGGCAAGGTCAAGATAGGCTGTGTGAACCACCTTACCCTCATCTATATGTTATTTATATCTAAATGTTGCTGTAAAGGCATTTAACAGTAGACACTAAGGCACTATTTTGTCATTTTCTAACCTTTACCTATGTCTAGCACTACACCGGGAGCTCCCAATGAGCTGCCAGGCTCCATTAGAGTGAACAGGAACTCCTCAGTCATATTGAGTAGTGGTTTGGTAGCAGGATCACCACCAGTAGCACTCTATTTCTATGCTTGCTCTTTTCTTGCCCTTGGTGATCATGTCACTGGCCCAATGCCAAATTTGTTTGTACTCATGGACAGGACCACCCACAACACTAACATTATCAACCGCCTGCCACCAGATACTGTCATGGAAGGGCTTGTCAGCTAAGACTTTGCTTAAAATATGCGATCCATGTTGATGAAAGGCCTGCATTATTACCTCATTCTCAGCATCTGAGAATGCAGTTTTACATGGCCCAGGGTTTTTTGGAGTTATATCACTGTATGGAAGTTAAAAAACACAAACAAATATCCATTTATGCAGACATTATTAACAGAAATTAACTAACAGATCTGTATGAATACACACATGTAATATATTACTATATCCCCTCCCCAACAAACAACACAATGTCACATTTGGTACAGCTGCAAAAATGTGTAACACCAGAACAGATAGCAGCATTAACAGTGACTCAAGTGTATGAAATGAAAATGATACCATTTGGGAGATGCTTTGTTGATATCTGGCATATAAAACTGACCTAGCATAGTTTTTGGTCTAAGATATGATCTTCACATTGCTACTAGTCATATAAAATGTTATCACATGTGTTCACATACTTGGGAAATGTTGCTATAAAGGGATTTAACATTAGATGAGGATACTTGAAATAAATGCTGTGCATTCCATACCAACACAAACTGAAAAACTGCAGACATCCCGCAATGTTATCTGAAAGATAATCCATCACAAGTGATTTAATGTTAATTGTAAAGAAACATTATATACCTGACAGGATTTGTATGAAAGTCCAAAAAAAGTATTGCAGTTGCAACAGTCAAACAGTATTATCTCAAGTTGGTGAATCCAAGCTGTCTTCCTTATTACAATACAAGTGTGTTATCACCAGATTGTGCTTATAATGTGCAGATTAACTCCTCCGGACACTGTAAATATATAAATTAAGTATAAACTCTTTATCATTCATGAATCACACAATCTGTCTGAAGTGCTAGGCTGGTAAACATGGTGTGAGGACCTAGACAATGTTGTGCACATGTCCTAGCAGTACAAGAACAAGTATTGAGAAATGGCACTTGCTAAGGACTTGCATGCATGACTTAGCAGTAGTGCACTTAAATGTTTAACACTCTTGCTCCTTTATTTATTTATTTATTGACATTTGGTGACTGGGAGAATTTGACTGGGTCAAAAGCACATTTTCAATGGAGGTCCAGAGAGAAAAGCTCCAACAAGGGATAATAATAACATTTAACATAATTAAAAAAAAAAAAAATATATATATATATATATATATATATAAAACAACATAGGTAGAATTGCAATAATTGTTACAATAATTTGTACTATTACAAATGCAGGTACTGAAATAGCACTTACAGTAGGAGTTGTGATCCGTTTAACAAAATATAAATGAAAGACATATGCAAAAATTACATTCACTGAGTAGATCTTTGATGTATGCTTACATAGGGTGTGTCAGAAAGAATACACTTGAAAAAGAAATATGAGATTACTTCTACTTCCTTAGCAGACAAAACATTATAACACATTTTTGAATATATGCTTAAGAGGTAATCATACCCGTGAGAGCAAAGTTTGTGTGTGTAAGTTATGTGAAGGACTTAAGAAAGAAACGTACAATGCCATCACTTTACAAATGTATCAAATGACAAATACTGCTCACAAAAGAAAGGAAAAAATATACTCTTATATTGCATTCATTTGTCTTTGCTGTGACATGATTTCTTCAGTTAAGGTAGGTATTAGGCTATCTGCCCGAAGGCATTTATAAACCTAGCCAGAATGTGTTGGCTTTCGCTGCCCCCTTAGATTAGTTCCCTGTGCCTCTGTCCAGCAGAGCTACTGAAGTGATCCCTGGGGTAAACTTTCTGTTTCCCATCCACTCATCAAGGTTTCTTTTGAAGAGTGTTAGTGAGGAGCTCTGCCTAATGTAGATTGAAATCTTGTTACAAAGCATGAAAAGTCTCTGGGACAGGAATCTATCCCTCCAGTACATCCTATTTATTGTTGTGGTGAGGTTTAGATCCATAGAACATGTGGCTTGAAGGGATAAGGTTTTCTTTAGGTGGAGCATGTCCATCAATTCTGGGTTGGACATGGCCTTGTATGTCAGGCAGAGATCACCTCTGAGTAGGTGGTATGCAACTGAGTACAGCTGGAGTTTCTTCAGTCGAGCTGCATAAGGCATCTGTTTGAGGCCAGTGATCCTCTTGATGAGGTACTTCTGTGTTCTTTCCAGCTGTTGCAGGTGTCTTGTAAGGCACATCCCAAATGGGGTGTTGTACTCTATGATGGGTATGATGAGTGATGAGTAGAGGGGCACAATCACCTCTTTTGATCTGGATGTGAACACTTTTGTGATTAGATCGGCCACATAGAAGGATTTTCTAACCACTTTGACAATGTGATTATCAAAGGTGAGATTACTATCTACTTGGGTCCCCAGATCCCTTATTACGTCTTCTGTATTTAGGGGACTACCACCTATGTGGTAGTTTCTGGGTGCTTTGTTTTTTCCAAAGGGGATGACTATGCACTTTTTGGCATTTAGCTTGAGGCCATGATTTTAACACCAGGTATCCATCTCATTGAGACCCTTTTGGAGGATGTCTGTGTCAACCGGAGAGTCATTTATAGTCCCTAGTTTGCAGTCATCTGTGAACTTGGCCAGCCATAGTCATCCTGTGCTTGCCTGTACCTCTGAGAAGCATATGCTGAACAGGAGGGGTCCTAGGGCTGAGCCCTGGGGAATGCCACTTGTAACCAGTTTAGAGTCAGACCTAGCTCCCACAACTCTCACCATGTGGGTTCTGTCTATGAACCAGCTAGCAACCCATCTTGTGACATAGGGGTTTATGTTCAGGCTGGTGAGTTTGTCTATAATACCAGAATGGGTAATAGTGTCGAAGGCCTTTGTGAGGAAAAGCTAGGCTATGTGTACCACCTTTCCCTCATCTATAGCCTTGGTAACTGTCTCAAAGAAGTCCACCAGGTTTAGGAGGCATGATCTGCCCTTAACAAAGCCAAACTGGGTAGCGTCCAGTGTTTGGAGGTTCCCAATATGTCTGTTAATGAGTTCCATGATGATGCGCTCCATAGCCTTGCAGACCAGGCTAGTCAGGCTTATAGGGCAATAGTTCCCAGGGTCTGTTGTGGCTCCACCTTTGTGGAGCAAAATAAATGTTGCTGTGTGCCACTCTATGGGTACATAGCCTGTGGAGAGACTGAGTTTGAACAGTGTGTTTAGGTGAGCGGTTAGTTCATCTTTGAGCTCATGTAGAATGCAGCCTGGTATACCATCTGGTCCCATTGATGCTGTGTTTGTGGCTTTGGAGAGGGCTGTTTTAACCTGAGTGTCTGTGATTTCAGGGACTCTACATTCATCTGGTATGGTTATGGGCCCTTTTGGGGGTGAGAGATTGGTGAAGTTTGCTATGAACCTGTCTGCCAGGATGTTGGTGATATTGGTCGGTTCAGTGTATTTTGTGCCATTCTGCACTAACTCTTTGCAGATCTGAGCATCGCCACTTAGATTCTTGACATAGCTAAAGAATTAATGTTTGGAATATCAAAAGTATGCAGTCATCAACTGTGAAATGACAAAGGACAGCCTTGATAAAATAGATATATTGCTCATCAAATGTAAACTGTTAGAATGTCAAAGCCTGATTATATGTGCTCCACTTTCTTTGCCTCATAAACCCATCTCAGTATATGGCACATACTGTAATGTTTAACATTAATGAAATACTTTATTAACATTATTGTAGTTCATATCTGTCTGTCTGTTCTTCCCTATAAATGCCAGTGTATGTATATCTGCTTTTTGTCTTGTAAATTCTGTCCTTCTCTTCAACGACAAAAGACAAATACAAACTAACATAATTCTTCTGTTTCCTAGGATATTTCTCTCCTGTCGTCTTACTGCATTATCCTGCAGCAGACTACACTACTTATTAACTCTTTACTCTAGCTTTTTCAGTAGACTATACCTGTTCCTGCTCAACTCCTGCTTTAAAACCTCTCTGCTTAACTGTCAAATGATATCTATTTTATAGCTCCTTTTGTCCATGCCTACTGCTTTGTTCAGTATACATTTTCTCTCTCCTAGCAGCTTTTCTTGTGACTATCAAATTTCATTAATTTTAGCTGCATAAGCTTCTTATCTTAGTTCACCTTCATATCTACAGATAACATCTCACATTTCTTTGCCATTAACTGTGGTGTAACCCACCCTGTTCGCCCTTGCTACACTCGGTCTTACTTTGCTCCTGTAACCTACCCCCAATTCCCACCCTCTATCCCTAGATTTATTCTTATACAAAACCTTCCTCTTCCTTTACAAACTCCTCCTCTTCCTACCTGAATTAATTTTATTATTCAGATACTCCTCATCTGTCAATCACACTTACTATCCTAACCATACCATCTATTATTCCACCCCTTGAGCCCCTTCTATCATTTCTACCATCTTCTGTTGTATTCCTCTAACTGTACTCTGTCATCTACTCTTATCATTGTCTATTATTAGGCTCCTTTTTCTTCAATACCTTACTGTCCTTGATATGCTATATCTCTACTTCTGTACCCTTTCCACTCCATACTACCTCATCTCTATTTCATATTCCTAACTTCCCATACTCTTGACTTAGCAAAACTCCTACCTACTTCCTTTGCATTTCATAATATTCATACAGCTATAGACACCCTTCACCTTCCTTCATTGTCTTATAGTCTTTTATTTCTAATTCTAACCAAGCATGCACATCATCTATTTATCCTCTCTGTGACTCCATCTACTATCACACCTCACATGCTACATGATACTAATCTCACCTGTTTTACAGTCTCCCACTCTTACTCACACTTTCCATGTCATTGACTGAACTTTCACTATTAAAACTGATTCCAACTTATTTTGCATATCCCCCACATCCTTTACAGATATAAAATTATTAACTCATCCCTTTATTCACATAAGGTAAACTATAAGTCCAATATTAACATACTCAAGCTCCCACTGGTCTGTGTACACTCCAAAAATATAATTTTATGTAGTGATGTCCACTTAAACCCATGTCTAGACTGCTTCTCTTCACCATCCTCTCTCTCTCTCTTCTACTATGTAAGCATCTACTAAAAATCTGAAAATCACTTCCATGAATATTCAAAGTATAGTAAAGTTTCTGAATTTCATTCTTGGATCACTCATTACTTCAAAGACATTATTATTCTTACAGAAACATAGCTCAAGCCACATATAAAAGTCTCAGAAATGCTATCCCCTGGCTATACTGTCATCTACTTGGACAGATTAAATAAAAAGGTAGCCATGTAGCAATCATGTTTTTTAATGACATTTCTGTCTCAGCTTTGTCTGTTTCTCTGCCTAAATTCCACACTGCTGAGCTCCTAGTCTCTCTAAACTAAATGAACACAAAACACTATGTATAATTGCCCTATATATCTTCCCCAGGAAATAACACCCCTAGTCTGGAAGCTATCCTGCACTGGATAACTAGTTCCATTTCTCATGCAACAGTCATTTTTGGTGACATCAAAAATAATTGGCAAACCTTCATATCAGATTGCCCGTCCCCTAGTACCAATCTATATGGTTTCTTACTCACTTCAATAAAGCTAGTAACATTGGGACTACTCTTGAATGGATCTTAGTCTCAAACCCTAATCATTACTACTCTACAAAAGCCTCCCCAAACTCCCTCTGTGACCATCATCCCACCTATGTTCAGAGATAAGCAACCCACCATACTAAATAGCACTTTTATAAAGATTGTCATAACCTTTCAAATTTCATTTCCAATAACTTTAATGATATTCTCAGTACCATTAACTGGACTTATATACCCTACCACTGGATAATACTGTTCTACAATTTAATACAGTATTTCCAGACATTCTCCACAGTCTTGCTGCCATAAGAAAAAAGAGAGTTAAATCCAACCAAACACCATTCTGTGTGTGTGTTTCTGTTTCTGTCTGTGTGTGAGTGTATACATGCTTGCGTGCATGAAAGTGAGTTATGTGTGAGTGCAGACAGAGACCGAAGAGTGAAAGCAATTGAGCACTGGCAGCAGCAGTTGTTAAAGAGGCTTGCTTACCTCTCAACCTCTTAATTCAGTCATCTGGATAAAGTCTAAAATAAAAGGGGAACAAAGGCTCAAAATAGGAACATGTTTTAAATCTCTCTGTTAGAAAAAAAAATCACAAAGTTGCTTGAATGATAGGATTTGTGTTAGCTTGCATTTTCTGAAGTGCAAGTGTATGTGTGTGTGTGTGTGTGTGTGTGTGTGTGTGTGTGTGTGTGTGTGTGTGTGTGTGTATGCGTGTGTGTGTGTGTGTGTGTGTGTGTGTGTGTGTGTGTGTGTGTGTGTGTGTGTGTGTGTGTGTGTGTGTGTGGGAGACAGAGAGAGAGAGAGAGAGAGAGAGTGAGAATGACCAGTGGCAGCAGCATTAAAGAGGTTTGTATACATCTGGACCTCTTAGCTCACGAAATCTAGATAAAGCCTGAAATAAAGGGGGAATAAAGGCTCAAAAATAGGAACATATTTTAAATATTGTTCTTATAAACTTACAAAGTAGCTTAGATAACATGATTTGTGTTAGCATCAAGTTTCTGAAGGAAATAAAGTCAAATTTATGTCATTATTTAGGGACTTCAGTTCCCAATGATGGAAACAAACCATGCATTTTAGGGGTGTGAGGTCAAAAGATAAAGTAAATATATGTAAATTTAAAAAAAAAAAAACTATATTTTGGCTGTAAAATGCTTCTACCAACACCATTTAGATACAATACAGCAACTTTGAAACATTAGGTGGAGGGACTATTTTACATCAAAATATATAAAAAATACACTCATAAAAAAAAAAACGTAAGTAAGTAAAACACATCAATTTTACAGACAGACCAATCTCTAAGTGCAATAATGCCCTCAAGGGTGTGTGTCACTGTGTAAATAATGACCTTCCAGGGATATTCATTTTTAAGTTTATTCATTAACTTAAACTAGAATTGCATGAAGTATCTGGATATATTATTAGACTGTGATTGAATTCTCCTGCCCACAAACCACTTGAAAGCACATTTTGTTCCTCTTTAAACGTTTAAATTTCCATTTTAACAATAAAACATTAGGCATACATAAGTATAATTAGCATGTTTTTTGATAGTCACATTAAAGGTGCAACATTAATTCTGTGATGAAACCCAAAGACTGAGAGTATTACTGCCTTCCAGCACTGATTTACTTTCCGGGTCCACTATAGGTGTTGCCAAACAAAAAGCTATTCTGATTGTCATGATATATAGAAATAACATTGCTCTCATTTCTAGTAGCAGCTATTAATATTGATACTAACAGTATGCTAATTTCTTTAAAAATGTTTTAAGCTTCATCTTTTAGCAATTTAACTCACTCACTGACCATACCCAAAGCTTAAGGAGTCAGTGTGCATTTGTTTATTTGATTTAACATTTGTTTACTGGGAAAGTCTGACTTAGAGCAACACCAATTTTCAGCAGAGACCTAGGAAGAAACACTCCAGACACATGTCTTTGTAACATGGGAGGAAATGAGAGTACCTGGAGAAAACCCACATAAATGCAGGGAGGATATGCAGACCCTGCACAGAAGGCATTCCAGCTGAGAACTGAACCAGAAAACCTCTTGTTGGGAGGTGACAATGCTACCACTGCACCACTGCAACATCCAACTTGTATTAGCTAATGTTGCTCTTTAAAGAAATAGAAAAGTGAATTTCTTTGCTGAAGCAGTAGGGAGAATTTCAGATGGATAGAGACATCAGCACTCTTTTTACCTGCTGATGACAGCTGAAATGTATCATCTTAGAAGTGAAAGCAAGGATATGATGCCATAAAAATAGTAAGACATATAAAATATGTGTGTGTGTGTGTGTGTGTGTGTGTGTGTGTGTGTGTGTGTGTGTGTGTGTGTGTGTATGTGTGTATTCTCCTGTCATGGTGTGTATGTTTTACTAAAATGTAGCTATGTACATCAGGACAAATCCCAGCATGGAGTAAATCTGTGACTATTCTGGAAAAGAACATTCATACTGTGATAATTGCCCTATAGAAAAGTATTCATTCTGCCTATGTTAAATATTTATTATTTGTTAATGTCTTAAATATTCCATTAATTTGTAAATAAGGTTTAGTGCACATATCTTGCACTGATTTGGCCAACAAATAATCTTAGAGATATTGCCTCTGCAAGTTTTGATTCCAGTGGGTAAAAAAGAGACTTGAATAATTCCCTTTCAGAAAGATTTATCATTTCTTGAGCATCCACGTAAATGTGTATTACTTCTAAACAAGGCATCTTCAAACACATAACTGCTATGAAAAATATAAAAGCACTAGTTCAGCTATGAGGGTCACTTGGCTAGCTAAAAATATAAATGAGCTATTGTAACCAGATTAACTTTTAATCCATTGCCTAGATAACAATGATACAGAGTGACTGCTGTTATTGAAAAGCTATTCATAAATTGTCAGGTTAACCATTCATCAGATGAGTTGGCACTTGTTCTGAAGAAATGATCAGAGGAGGACAAAGGTACAGATGACAGTTTTTAAAATCAGACATACCACATTGATCTTGTACATTGTTAAATGAACAAAGAATCACAGCTGAGAACTTAATTGCATAACCTTCATAGTTCACGTTTCCTGTTCTTTTTAGTGCTTCCCTATGTTTGACATCATAAATTAAAACAGTTGGGAAATATGACTATATATGTTGCACTGCTTTTTATTTGATACCATTAATTCCCCCTTTAAATCTAGGAAACCAGCATACTAGTGAGAACAAAGTCTTACCATTTATTTGAACAGCTGGATACGTAGTATTTGCAATCTACAAAACACTAAACCTACCTACTCTCACCTAGCTTTATACATTCTTGGATATTTCACACTTTTAGCCTTTTGGTGATTGGTTTCTACACTCTTGCCCCAGAATTTAGAAATGTTAAAATGATTGCTACTATCCAAAATATTCCAAGATCGTCTTACAGGATTTATCTTACTTACTATAACTAGTATCTTCCAGGTTACAAAATCATGAAAAATTCCAGAACTCAGACCATTTGAATAACAGAGAAAACAGGATTTCACGGTGTTTAACATTTTAGATCAGATCAGTATTTAAGCAAAATAGACCATTTTCTTTTGTTTGGTGTTGGTGGTAGTGTCAGTTTATATTCATTGTACTTCATTGGATATTAGTATGCTTTCATGGGAAGGCTAAGGGACATCAAAAGGCACACAGAAATATAGTCAACATATATAGATTGCAGATGTGGCAGACCACCATCAGGTTGGACAGGTAAACTTGGCTGTATCTATCCACATGTGCATTGGAGGGCATATTTATGTAGTTCTGTGGTGGAACACAAGTAAGGAAACAGAAATCAACCCACACTGCCATGGTAACTTTCACAGGTACATGCTGCACAGTGTGCTGTAGTATTGGTATATCTGTTACTGGCTACAGACAGCTGCCCTAGAGTAGTGACATTTAGATGTGACATATGCTTATGTGATGATCAAGTGTTTCGCACTGGGTGCCACCTGTGAACTGTGAGATGGAGTCAGCAGATATTCCAGACTAAAAGCTTAGTATGCATATATTCTCACTTTGCAGAGTAAGATGGCTTCAAAAGGAAAGAAATTAAAAGAATTGAGATGTTCTCCCAGACAGAGGTAGACATTTTGCTCCAGGCCTTCTGTAAGCACAGCTGTCAGATCCTCCTAACTAATACAAGTGACTGGATAGGTCATACTTGCACCACAAATACCAACCAAATCTCCCACAGATGTCCATGAGAGAGTCCTTTCACAAAGTCATCTTTTACAGACACAGAGGAGTTCCTATCATCTCCACCTAGGTTGCAAGATCACTCTATGATGCCTATTGTAGGACTTGACATTGGTGCTTTACTTCATCCACCACTATGGATGTCAATGGGAGATGACCCAGGTGAGTATAACCTTACATATATATCTCATAGTGCAACCGGCTGCAGTCAAAACCAATCACATAGTGAATATGGACTTATTATTCCTACAGGTACTTCATGGCTTCAATTGTTACATGAGTCTGTACACGGTACCTGGGAATATATATTTTCAATGCAATTCTGTTTATACCTGTATAATGACTAACATTTGGGATTGTTACAAAGTAGTACTGATGCACTAGGGGGATTCTGGTATACGGGTCCACCATCATAAATGATGGCAAGCCTGATTTCAAGGAAACCTCTGAGCCTGATGATGGCAACTACAGTATGGTGCAGTCTGTGTCTACACTGTTGCTGCCAGTTACAGGTGTGACAAACCGAAACGCTGCCAGCCCAGCTAGCTGAAATTTTGTAAATAATTATATGTCACTTGAAAATAATATGGTTTATATAGAAATGTGACACTGCCAGCCCAGCTATCTGGAATTTTGTAAATAATTGTATGTAATTTGTGAATATTAATATGATCCATAGGCTTGTCTTACAAATGTAAGAGAATTATATGTTATGTGTATATTAAACTACTGGTGCAGACGTGTATGTTGAACTGTATGTTATGTACTGAGCTTCAGTAATGTAACCACAGTGTACCCTGCTGGAAAAGAGCAGAAATGTATATAGACTATATTAATAGCAGAAGTTGGAATATACAGAGTTAACTTTCAAAACTCTAAGAAAATAGGTAGACAAGCAAAGAGTTTTACTAATGTGTTTATCTCACCTAGGAGACACAGTGTCTACAGCTAGCAGTTATTTCTATTGTCTGAAACAGAAATAATTACAGGTTTCAAATGTAAAAGTGTTTATCTGTTTTATGACTTCCAGTTCCAGGCAAACATCTGAGAGACAAGTATTTTGACACAGAGGTGCTAAAGTTTAAGTTTCTGTTAGCCTGTGAACTGAAGGCAGTGGTGACAAAGAATGATGTAATCTGAGATAATCCAGCAGAAATGTTTGATAGTAATTTAAGAACTATCTCAGAGAATGAGTCTGTGCATTTTGTATTTGTCTTTGGATATGACAGCATCCTCTCACCAGCACTTCTGCCTTGCAATAGTAAGTATTAAATTACAGTGATTTCTCTTAGAGATATATAGGAATATAGCAAGATTAGTTTAGATGTTTTCTGTATTTATGTGAGATTGTCCTGCAGTGTTGTTTTAAAATATTTCCTGTGATTCTGAACTCTGTTGTCACTGTGTTGAGTTATTGAGTATTGTCTTGTGCTTTTATTATTTATTATTAAATATATTTAAACATTTTAATTGTGGCTGGTTTGTTTAGAGATATTTAAGCTCTCAGAGTACTTGCATATGTATTTGGTGACACTGTACAGGCCACTCTTAAATAGTCTTGCGGTTGGTCACACTTACCATTTAGATAATAGTAACATTGCACAGTAGAATTGGTCACCCTTAGGGAAGGGCTTTATAGTAGCTGATAAGTAAGGGTAGCTGGTGGCAATGATTTCTACCTTATAATCTGGGCAGAAGGGGGCATAGCTAGTTAACCTGTGCCAGCCTTCCCCAGGAGTGTCTGTATGTTTGTATATAAATCAAATCTCAAAGTGTGTGTGTGTGTGAGTGTGTCTGTGTGTGTGCATATGTGTGTGTGTGTGTGTGTGTGTGTGTGTGTGTGTATGTGTGTGTGTGTGTGTGTGTGTGTGTGTGTGTGTGTGTGTGTGTGTGTGTGTGTGTGTGTGCCAGCTACTTGGCCAGGGACACAAAGCACTGATTGGACAGAGAGGGTGCTAGAGGTTTTGGCTTGACCATTCAGCTGAGATCTTAACCCTATAGCTGTGCCAGTGGGGATTCTTATTTGGGGATCTGGAGAGAGAGGGAGAAACCAGCCCCAGACTGACTGTGGTCTCTGTGTGCCCTTAAGGGAAATTGTACTTTATTGTGTGTGTACTTGTCATCCTCCCAATGTGCACATCCCTCACTAGTGTTAGTGGTGTGGATTGTGGTTCCTTGATTACTGGGCCAGTGCAGGTGTGTCACAACAGGTATCATGGCAGATATATTACCCCCATTCCATAGACACAGCACTATTGCCTGTCCAACATATTTGTCAGTCACAGATACTGCTGTATGGCAAGAGATGTCCAATACAGCAGCCTAGAGTGCACATCTTACAACCCAGATAACAATATGTGCTGACAGCTTCCATAAGTGTTGCGTTAGATGTAGGAGTCAGCTGACTGGTGGCAGGCAATGGCTTCGTCCCTGCCTCATACCTGAGCTGAGTGTCTCCATGGCCATTATATAACAAATTTACAGGGTATTTATTTGCATTTTCTTTAAATTGCAAGACAACAACCCAGAAAGTGACATTTCAGGATAACAGAAATATTGTGCTGCCCAACTGAATAATATGCTAAGGTACAGGTGCTAGTATTATGTGAAAGTGACATTATCCTTGGAAATATTTTCATGCTGGCCAGAGTTTACCTTCATATTTGTCACTGACTATTTAGTCTGTAAGGAAGATGGAATGTATTACAAATGGTTTGGCATGGTTAACTCATGAATGTAAGCTGCATATAAGCAAATACAGATGTAGGTCAGAACATAGTAGACCTCTGCTCAAGCTAAAATTTAGATTTTATTTCTGAGTCCTATTTTAAATTCTTTTCCTTTTGATATTTACCCTGGGGATCACGTTAGTCACCCTGCTAGACAGGGGTTCAAGGAAGTGAATATTGTGGGAAGAAATAGCCAGGGAATTGTTATGGCTAGGCTTGTATAGACCCTAGGGCCAATAGCCTAGTACCAACCTATGAACCTATGAAGCTATGATACTAGTACATGTAAGAAGCAATTGCATTGCAAGTTTATCTAGTAATCACGATATGACTTGAAAACAATCGTAGACAAAATCAAGGCTTATTTTTGAATACTCCCACAAAAGTCAATGAAGTTCCTTTAGCTGGACAGAAAAGTATTATTAGTGGCTTGTGATCTACATTCAGAGAAGGACCTTGACTTAGAGAGGACTAATTAGTTTTCTGGTCTCCTCTGTCTGCTCATCAATCTTTTCCTCTCTGAAAACGGGAACAACTAAATTTAGTTTTGCAATTCGCAATGAGCTTACACAGCACACAGGCTATAACTGCTGTACCTCTACTATGTATGAATGGAAAAAAGGCAAGTCCTACACTCACAGGACCAAAGTTTATGATGATTATGATTGTAATTATTTAAAATATTCACATTTCTTCAGTTCTGTGGCACAGTGGGATGAAGCCCTGACTATAAACCTGGTGTTCATGTAAGCAGTAGGGTCAAGGTTAAGGATCTAACAACAAAGCCCCTGATAGCTGTCTGTATGATGTATTCCAAGGAATGGAAGGCTGGTGGTCAAAAGGGAATTGGATGTGGGGAGGGGATAAGATTAAAAAAAAATAGTCACACGTATTAGAGACAACTTCATGGCTTCAACTGCTTAAGATCCAATTTTACAGTGGTTCTACTGTGTCTTTAAGCAATATTTCATTTATAGTTGCATAAATAGTTACACCGTGCACTTTAGATCCATACCTAAAGATAACATGAACACTCAAACATTCTTCCTTATATGTATATGCATAATGCTTCCATCTGTCAATCATCTAGCCTAATTCTCATTTGATGGAGCATGTGATGAAATGACTGGCACTGACAGATTTTGTATTCCATCACTACCGACCAATATATCATCAATGACACAACTGCCACCAATTGTCATGGGATGACTGCCAACCAGTGTATCACCTGTGCACACAAGGAACAGACGCTACAGTCCTTTGATCCAGTGTTCTGTCTGAAATAGGTCTGCTAATAACCAGACAAATTTTCTCTCGAGTCAAACCAGTGGTAGCCAATAGGGTAAAGTGCACACAAAAAGTTAGTACCAATTTCTCCAAATGTAGTCTGGCCCTGGAGCAATTAAAAAAAAAGGATGCTAGTACCCTTTGTAAAGATAGTCAACCCTGGAAATTACCACTTGGATAATAAGCTCCTATAAGTAGACCAAGTGGTCAGAGATCTAGGAATGCATGTTAACAGTAACTTGAACTTTGACCACTGTGTCTACTGTGGCAAGAAAAAACATTCTCTGTTGCACAACTTATAAAGAGGTACATGGCATCCTGGTCCAAGGAGGCCATTGTTCCCCTGTACTCAACTCTCATCAGACAAGTCATTAAGCATGATGCATCCTTCATTATGTACCTGATCAGGCACTTGAAATAGCTCGTGATATCATAGAGGTTACTCACAAAAAGAATACAGGGAGTAAACAACAAGTCCTATGCAGGCCATCTCAAAGACCTATCTCTGTACTCTGTCTCCTACAAACTGCTGTGAAGCCATTTCTGCCTAACCTGCAAGTTATCTCCTGATCGCACACTGATGAATTTGTTTCCTATCAATAAGACATATAGCATGAAATATCCATTCTAAAGCCCTAAACCCCATATGTGACATAAACAGGACATTCACAGTGGTTTCATTCAATGGTTTTATTCTGCAAATAATCTCTTTTGTTTTATTTAGTAAGACTTTATCAGATAGACTTTAAAATCCAGGAAGCACGTATAAATACAGGAAAAATCAGTCACATGATCATCCCCCCTATTAACTTAAGGATACATTGTATTTTCTAAAAATTATTATGCTCTGTGGTTGAGCAAACTGCTTATGGAGGTTTTCTAAAATTTAACACAGATTATGGTGGCAGATACACTTAAATGCATCAGTACCTCCAGAGCTTAATGATGTAATCTCCATAAAAGGTTTGCTCAAGTACCGAGCATATGAAAGATAAATAGATTCAATTTATTGTATATTATTTATTTTACTTTTATAGGAATATTAAAATTGTAAAATTAAAGTTTGTATTTTAGGATATGTGATTTTATGGTTTTAAAATGACAACAAGTCTTAATTTATAGAAAATACAATGTATCTTTAAGTTAAAGGGAGCTGTGATCATATGACTGCTTTTTCCTGTATTTATACGTGCTTCCTGGATTTAAAAAAAACTAAAAACTGTGGTGGTGGTGCTACGGTAGCGTTGTCGCCTCACAGTTAGACGTTGCCCGTTCAATTCTCAGTTAGAGCGTCTTCTGTGTGGTGACATGCGTGAATGGGCGTTCCTTCGTTGAAGGTTGTGCATTAGGTCTGGAAAGCCAGCACGTAAAAATCTACTGCCAATCATTAGCGGACCGGAGTTTCGCTGTGGCGACCCCTAACCGGGAAAAGCCGAACGACGACACACATCTGATGAAGTCTTACTAAATAAGATGAAAACATTTATCTTTCAGAATAAAATCATTGCAGAAAACTGCTGTTAATTTTGTTTTTTGTTTTTAGTCTAATGCATTGAGTTGAGTTATTGCATAAAAAGGACATGTTGGTGGGACAGTTATGTGTTTCAAAGATTACCCCTGCATATGAAGCAAAGCTCATCCCTAACCATATTCAAATGTGACTTGGAGCAAAGGATGGGAAATCACAGTAGTTTAACAACTATGTTCCTAATGAGCAGAAACAACCTGTGAATTTTTGATGTGGACAAGCCTGTATATAATTTACAAAATTATTTGGGTTATCGACAAGTCAGGAATATTTTTTATAAATTTGGGGTAAGCTTGCCTATGCTTAAAATGGTTCTTGTTCCAATAGTGCAGTAATCACCTATGAACCTAAGAATCTATAAATAACAGTATGGTATGTTAGTTTGAAATGTGCATTATTCATTTCCATTGCTACCCTTTAGCAGATGCTCTCAACTACATCTCTGCTGATGTACCAAGCCCAAGGAAAGCCTCTTCCTATATAAGAGGTCAGGGTTGCACTGCAGTGTCTCATTTAAATTAAAACATACACCAGGGTTGTGACACCTGTGGGCTTTCATGCTGTTCTTTTCAGTGGACACAT